>NW_025336479.1:9394898-9491049 GCF_004798865.1 Varanus komodoensis | reverse complement strand
CTCTAAAGCAGCCTTCCCCAACCTGATGCTCTCCAGAAGTTTTGGAGAACCTCTCATCATCCACAACCAGTATGACTATGATCAGGAATGCTGTTGCAGCTGAAAACTTGTGGACGGCATCAGATTGGAAAAGGCTACACTTATGTTGCAAGGCTATTTGATTGTATATTTTCCTCCTTTCAGTTGTTTTAAAGCCTTAGTCTATCAGATTATCAGGAGTCACCAAGTAGATTATCACCAAAGGAGCTGAGATCTTAGTGGCCCAGATATCATATCATATATCATATCATAGATAATTAAACTCCATTGTCGGTCCTTGGGTAAGGGAATGTATTGGCAAACACCTCTCTTGAAAAGTATCCATACTGCTCATTTGAGTGGGGTGGAGCAGAACATTTTCTCAGGCTATATTTTTCTGTGGAGAATTTTCTGCACCATATATGTTTGTGTTGTAGTGCAATCGATCATGTTAGATGGGCTAAATATAGGATATGATTGACAAAACTAATGCTCAGTTGCCTGTGGGGAAACTCAAAAATAAGGTATGATAACCCTTTTCTGGGCACATTGCAGATGACTTCTGGCTGGGGCTAGACAAGATTTATATGTAGTGTATTTGCCTTTTATTGCTCACATTCTTTGATAACAAACTCAAGGGAAATCTGAAGCTGAAACAAAGACTGTGACTACTGTTTGTTTCACTAAAGGACACAAGAGTCATGCTGACTCAGACCAAGGGTCTCCCTGACCCTGCATTCTGTGCACGCAGTGGCCAGCCAGCTGCCTATGGAATCCCACAAGCAGGACTTGAGTGCTGCAGCACCCTGCTGCCTCAGTTCCCCAGCCTGGGTTCCTATAGCTACATCCCTCATTTAGTGAAGCAGAATATTCATTTAGTAGTTCTGAATCAGATGCTCTGCTTGAAATAAAACCAATACATAGTGCAGAGAGGGAATGAAACTGAAGGTACTACAGTTACCTCGGTAAAATAAAGCTGTTAATACTACATGAGAACTTTCTGAGTATGTATCCTAAAAGCAGTGTGTTCTTTTAGATGTAGTCATCTTTTTCTAAATATGAACTGCATAAGGATATGTATGCTGTTTGTATATTTTTACAAATATTTCAATAAAGTAGTGTCCACATAAAGCTTTGAATGTGTTTGAGTATAACGCTTAAACTATATTGTGGTGTTATTTTAATTTCTCCCTCAGCAAATATTTCAGTTCCAATATTTTGCAGCTATTGGGAAAACTTATTTGATATCCTTATACTGCACATATTGACATGGTTTTTATTTCTATTTCTGTTTGCTACATATGAGAGCATGTATGGTAAAGTAAAAAAATGAGTCAAACATGCTAATTCAGATAAGATTATTTTGAGCACTAGAAAATTATTCAGAAAACTTTCCAATTCCTTTTTTTTTTTTTTGGAAGATGCACATCACTACTCATGATATTTTCCAGGTTTCTTTGTGTATGTCAGAGGATTGCTTTTGCTGGTAACTGTTAACTGTCTAGCACACTGACAGTTTGGATTCTGAGGTGCCTTAAAAGAGCTAGTCTTGCAGCTGCCCATCTTATATGTGAATTTGCTATTCAAATAGGTAGTATGCTTAAGGGAGAAAAAGTAGCAGAGACAGAGTCTGAATCATATTGGGTGCTGTTTTGTCATCCTTCATGCTGGGGCTTAGATTGGGGTAGACAGCTTCTAGAAATTTATCTCTCCCTCTCCCAAATTCACAATGGGGCCACACCCTGCCTCTGTATCCCCACTGGCTTCTGCATAAGCCTTGTAGCAATATAGCAGCAAACATGGGATTAGTTTTCTTTAAAACCGATCCCTTTTTTATAGCGTGGCTGCCCAGTTTGGGTAGCAAATCACAGGTTGTTTTCCTTCATACAAGGAAAAAGCAGCCTTTCTGTAGTGGTGTGCTACTGAATTTCAGTGGCTAATTTGTTAAAACCAGGAGCCACAAAAAAGGAAAGGGAGGGTCATGTATTGCCCAACCCTAGTCTAAATAGTCACTAAATGTATTGGCAGATATTAGTGTTTGTTTGAAGCCTTCAGGCCTCTTGGTATGGTTTCAAGTGGGTGGAATTCTTTCTTGTGCTTTCAGGAGAAGCTTGAGCATCAATATGCACAGAACTACAAGCAGGTATCATTGTTGGAAGATGACTTGAGCCAGACCAGGGCAATTAAAGATCAGTTGCATAAATATGTAAGAGAGCTTGAGCAATCCAATGATGACCTTGAGCGTGCTAAGAGGTAAGTCATCGTTTTGATGATAATCGGTTCTTTACTTGAGACAGGCACTTCCTTTGCTACTCTCTTGTCACTCAGGTTTTTGTCCCAACACCATTTAAAGAACCTTGTGTGCTATAAAGAGAAAATATTATTTGCAGTTGCATAACAAAAACAGCTATAATTCTAAAACCCCTTTCACTTGATAAGCTTTTGGATTAGCAGGAAATATATTCCAGAAGTCATGTGTTAACAAAAGACAAGGAAGAATCATACATTTTCCTTTGCCTTATTAAGTCAAAGTCTCACACAGTCCCTGTTAAACAAATCCTGGCACTTAATTCCTGTATGTAGTAAAATCTGTGGCTGATGTTGACTATTTCTCCCTGTTATGATGACTGAGATTCAGAATATGCTCCAGGAAGAGTGGTCCACAGTTATTCTTCTTTGGGAGTTTGCAGGAACAGTTTTGTGGTACAAAGTTTGCTACCTAATTTAGGTCTGAAGTGTTTTTATTTTAAGTGAAATCTTACTCTCAGAGGTTACAAGGCATTCCCACAGGTAAGAATGAAAGTTCTAGCCATAAGTATCTGTATCTGTTTGGTATGTTATCTTGAGAAGTGGGTCTGGTGAGCTATTCACTTGGAAGGATTTATAAAATCTCTGTTTTGCAGGTTTCATTTACTGGAAGTTAAAGAAACAAAAACATTTGGAAATACACATTTCACATTATCTATAATTGTTTCCCCTCCTACCTCTAGATCAAGTTACATAGAATAGTATAAAGTCACTCAGGATGCATGTTGGCTTTACAGAAACTGTTACAACAACCATAATGATTTTTAACTTGCTTGGTACTGTTCTCTCATATTTGATTACATTAGTATAGTCAATAAATGGTAACCAAACAGTCTTGAAAGACTCATACTGACCTCTCACAACCTGTAATATGACCATTTTTCCATTATTTCTGTCTTCTGTACCAATTTTATACCATTCATTCAAATTCATAAATTTAAAATTCTTACCCTGTGTCAGTATTACCTTTCTAGGAGCAAGTAAAAGATGTGAAATTAGCTCTTCATATTTCATGTTAGTGTTCTTTTCAATGAATACATTCAGTTGGGCCAATTCTGAATCTGTAGGTACTTCTACTTTTACAGTCAGAGAAATCTCAATGAAAATTGCAGTCCAGAATATTGGTGCCTCATCGCATTCCCACCACATGTACTGGTAGGTGCCAACCACTTGGCTTCCCTCCCAGCATGTAGGAAGGGAACCAGACTTAATAAATACCAAATTTCTAGGAGTAAGATACTAGCCATGTATTATCTTTAGAGATGCTTCTCTGGTATTAGCAGATATAGATTTATATGGTGGTCTCCCCTAAATACTCGTCCAAAGCTGCATCATGCATAGAAGTAACTAAGTTCAACTTTAATTGCTTGAGGCTTTTGCTTTTGTGCTCATATAAGTCCAAAAGACACCATCCCTTTAACACAGCCTCTATCATTATCAATTAATTTCCTAAAACTAATTAGCAACTGCCTGTTCCTCTACACCATTGCTATAATGGAAAGAATGCTGTGAATATCCTAGGAACCATGTAATTTTAAAAAAAAACCACATGTTGCTTAATTTCTGATAATGAGAGTAGAATCTCATTTCAGTAAAAATATTTAAATCTACAATCTCCTGTCTCTTCATCCTTTGAAATCACATGTATCTGCCTCCAACATTGTAGAATGAACTCTCACAAAACCCATACAGTCTAGAGAGGCTATTCAGTCAATAATTTCTAGAGGCTGGAGTACATAAATTCCTATCTTATCTGTGGAGCAGGTGATGATTCTTCTCCCTGCACTTCTCTTTCTCCCCGTCTGCAACTCCCCTACTGTTTTCCATATTGGTTCTGAGATTATAGCTTTTTCTCCACTATCACCAGCTTCATATTCACTCACTGGTAGATCTTCTGTCTCCAGTGCTCTTAGTATATCTGCTGTATTCCTGTTCTATGTAGTTGAGAAGGTTGTATTCTCCCAAATAACCATCAGTTGAAATAGAAATGCCCATCGACATCAAGTTCTTGCTTTCTGCAATTTACTAGTATGTGGGTGCAATTTTCTTCTTTTGTCTTGGGGAAAAGGTCTTGCAGTACCGTAACCAGCTGATTCTCATACTTAATGTTTCCAAAAGGTGAAACCCTTGAGTAACTTCCTGTTTCTTAAACCACACAAAACAAAGAATAATGTCCCTAGGCTGGGTTGATTACCAATACTTCTTCACCAACCCAGCCAAGGGACATTATTGGTTGCTAGGATGGTTACCAAGAGCCCAATGTGCACATTCAGTGTCATCCACTTCAATCTCCAAGTTAGGAATCTGAACCATTCAATTAAAAAGGAATACATATGTATACCTTCTTTTACCCCTCATTTATGCAAGTTAGACCTGCACATACTGTTCTGTTTGCTCCATATTGTTTTTAATTTCTGTGTTCTTTTTTTCTATGTTCGGTAATAGCTTTATCATGAGCAATGCCCAGGTCCATAGCTTTAGAGGCAGTCTCTGAGGGTTCATCTAGTTTTGTTACAAGGGTAGCCATTTTTTCTTTCAAGGTACTCATCCGATCTTTCAGAGTCCTCACTAGTTCTGTTTATATTGAGACCAGTTATGCCTCAAACTGTTTCTGCAGCTGTAAACCCATTCCCATGGTATGCTCTGTTTGAGTAAAAACCCCAGAAGTCATACTTGACTCAGCATTTTTCTCTCCTTGCAAACAAGACTCAGTTATTCCGCATTCTATATATATATTCATTCAGGCAGTCATTCTTTAGCTTGCCTTATCCTTAATCTGGTTGCATTGCTGGATTAGGGCATATAGGAATTCACTGTGCAACTATTACTGGTGTGGAGGTCTGCCTCCCATATACATTGTTTTGGTCAGCCTGCACAGGTAACTTTTGGGTTATCTTCCCAAATGTGTCTGTCTGTGTTAATGTGTTGTGTTTGTGTCTGTCATTTATTGTACTTGGTGCAATATATATATACTGAAAAACTGTATCCTCTGAATTTTTGTCTTTAGGGCCACAATTGTTTCCTTGGAAGACTTTGAACAAAGGCTAAATCAAGCCATAGAGAGAAATGCCTTTTTGGAAAGTGAGCTGGATGACAAGGAATCTCTGCTAGTTTCTGTACAAAGACTGAAGGACGAAGCGAGAGGTACTGCTTAATCTAAAGCTGCTGCTTAGTTTCTTAAGATGGTATCTATCTCTCAAAAGATCACAGATGCATCTAAAGGGAAAAGGCAAAATGAAACCTGGGACACAACTCTGAACCATAACATACATATTTAGTATTGATATTTTTATAAGTATTCCATGGAAAAAGTAAAATCAGAATTTCTTGAATCATTTTGCAGACATGCTTCAGCAAGGTTCTGTCTGGGATGCTTTTTTGATGGATTATGTGCTGCAGAATAAGGCCTTTACTTGATTATCTGGTGGTCATTAAACCAAATATAATAAATATTCTGAGATTGAGAGTGGGCGCGCGTGACATGTCTTCCCTATTGCATGCATGTTCTGAATGAGCACAGACAGGATTTGATATAGGAGTAGCATGGAAACACAGCTGCATTTCTGTTATCTCTTAGTTTATGGAATGTTTCTCAGAATGGGTCGTGGCAGTTTGGAGATTAGTAGGATACTGAGATAGCACTGAAGGGGTTTAGTATTCATTTTAATGTAGTTTGTCCTGTGATTTAACTCTGAGAACCTGTTTGAAATACTTGTATACTGGTAGGGAAGAAGATCTAGCCTGTGTCACCAAAGACTGGATACAAAAATGTAGAGAAGGAAAGCTTGGTTCAAATGGAAATATTTCTATACATCTTCAAATCCCCAGCCTGGCTTATGTGCAAGGGTTCTACTATGTATCTGTTCTCAGTTAAACATATTTCCCTAGAGAATGGGTAGCTGGCAAGACACTAAAAAGATTTTGCCATTTTGTGCTCCTGTGTATTTCAACTTGGGCTTTTCAGCATTACATCAAAAGAGTGCCTTTTCTCCAAAGTAAGTGTAAGATAGCACTTAAGACATGAATTCATTAAATTAAGCAGATGTTTGATTGCCCAGGTCCTCATTCATATTGGCCCCCTTTGCATCAAAGCTTGGTACCCAGATTCATTCCCATTCCTCTACAAAACAGATAGGAGAACAGATAATTTTATCTGATGGGCATTTTCCTGTGCTTAAGAGCTACTGATTAACACTGCTTCAACATACTTTACACAGTGAGGTTTTATTATTATTGGCTTCAGGAATGTCAGTCTTTGAGGAGCTTTGAGGAGAATGCATGCAGAGCTGTAGCCAATGTTCAGTTTTTGTCATTTGGCCTTTGAAGTGATCTGAGATGCTGGATTGTCTAGGAAATGAGTAGAACAGAAAGGTGCATGGGGTAGGGGTGGTGATTTGTGTTTTCACTGCTAAAACATGCATCTGTACAATTTTTTTCAAATCTACAGATTTAAGGCAAGAACTTGCAGTACGAGAGAGGCAACAGGAAGTAACCCGAAAGTCAGCTCCTAGTTCCCCAACTCTAGATTGTGAGAAGATGGATTCAGCAGTCCAGGCTTCTCTCTCCCTGCCAGCAACACCTGTTGGCAAAGGCTGTGAGAACAGCTTTCCTTCTCCAAAAGGTAGAGCACGCATATGGTGTGAATGTTTGAGTGATTCTGTTGCATATGGATGTAGAGCTGAGATTAATCATTTACACCTTGCATAGTTACAACTTAACTACCAGTCTACAGGCCAATTTCAGCCAGAGTTTAAATTAAAGAACAATGTTTAAGTCATATAGGGAAACAAACACACCCTTGTTTGTTATATAAGACTTATGGTGTGACTTATGCTCCCCCTCTGATTCCCCAAAGAGGTCTGCCTGGCACCGTCGTTACTGGTTTTTCGGTGCCAGGTAAAGACCTTTTTATTTAAACATGATTTTAATTGTTAAAATATATGAACTGGCCAGGGCAACTTCTTCTTCCTTTTCCCCTCCTATATTATTTATTTACTTATTTTATACTGATAATTTTAATTTTATATTATGATGTTTGTGACTCAATGTATTTTTTGGTATTTTTGTATTTTCTGGTAATTTATTATGCTCTATTGTATCTCAATGTATTTTATTGTGTTGTAAGCCGCCCCGAGACTTTGGCAAGGGGCGGCATAGAAGTGTTATAATAATAATAATAATAATAATAATAATAATAATAATAACAACAACAACAACAACAACAACAACAACAACAACAACAGTAGTAGTAGTAGTAGTAGTAGTAGTAGTAGTAAGTGGAGGTATAGTGCTATTGGCTTGTACGGGCTAATGTATATTTGGAAGTGCAAAGGAAGGTGTGATTTGTATCTAAAACAGGGGAAGGCAGCCTTGGAACTTCCATGGCTAGTAGTCAGGAATTATGGGAGTTGTCCAACATGTATCAAGAGCACAAAGTTTTCTACACTGAGTTCGAAAGTGATTAGATCAATTTTGCTGAAAGAAGTTGGATTGGATGGCAAGCGTGGATGTGCCTTATTATGCCCAGGCTTGATGCAAACTATGCCTTCCTTGAAATGAGGATGCACTTCATATCCTTTTTCCATCTTGAAAGCTTGCATTTTGTGCATATGTCAATCTTTATGACTGACCTGTTGCCTTTATGTGTTGTTTGCAGCTATTCCCAATGGCTTTGGTACTAGCCCCCTTACTCCATCTGCTAGAATATCTGCCCTCAACATTGTTGGTGATCTCCTAAGGAAAGTGGGGGTAAGAGTCTTTGGTTGCACCAAGCAGGATACTTTTGCTGTCTTGAGAGTTTCAGACACAGTCTAAGATATTTCCTATGTGTGCTGGCACATTCAGATTTGTTATACATTTTGATATGAGCTGGAAGTCAAGGGACCTTTCTTTGATAGGGCTGTTAATGGTCATAAAGTTTAAGTAATGCAAGTATATAATTTAGGCATTTTATAATAGTTATATGCTATTTAATATAATAAAATATATTAGTTTAATTCTGTAGTATACTAATTATTACACTAATATAATACAATGAAACCATGTAAATAAATACAGTGGTTCCTCATAGTTCAAATGACTCTAACTTGAAACAATCCAGAGTTCAAACATAAGTGTCAAGATAAAATTGGTCCCTGGTTCGAACCATGCTTCTAAGTTCAAACTTTGAGTGAAGTGAAAAAAATGCAGTTTCAGCAAAAAAATCATTGTTTGTGTGCCCAAGTTAAAAAAAAAATTACAGTAAAAGACACATTGCCATTAATCCCCCTCAAAATACTTCCTCATCATTCTTCCACTTTCTGAAGCAGTTCTGGAAGTCCTCTTTCATGAATGTCTTTAGTTGCACTATTGTGGCTGCCTTGATATCCTGACTTGAATCAATCCATCTTGACTTCCAGAAGTGCTTTAGAAAGTGGCAAGAACCATGGGGTAAGTATGTTTGAAGAGAGGGTATTTTTTGATCACACCTCATTTATAATCTCGAATTCAGTTTGTTTCAGAAGGCTGTATTTGCAGTTTAAGTTTACCAAAATGGATATTGTTTAGGATCTGGGAACAGATTAATTCACTTTCCATTATTTCTAATGGGGAAAATTGATTCAGAATTTGAATGATTCAGAGTTCAAATGGCCTCCTGAAACAAATTAAGTTCGCAGTATGAAGCACCACTGTAATAACATAAAACAACAATATAATAAACAGAGTACTGTTACAGAGGCTGCAGTCCAGTACACACTTGTCTGAGAGAAAACCTAGTGAATTCAGTGGAGCTTAAGAGTAGACATGCCCAGAATTGCACTGTAAATGGCATTGTGAATGAAGGTATTGCAATACAGTTTGAGCATCTAATTGAAGCAGAAAGTTGTAAGCCACCTAGGAAGTCCTTTTGGCAATTATAAGTGTGAGTGAGTTAGTGAGTGAGTGAATGAATAAATAAATTTTGAGTGTGTGTGTGTGTGCGTGACAGATATGTAGGGCCACACAGGATATATTGCCTAGGAATAAATGAGGTATATATGTGCATGAAATGAACTGTCTACAAAACCAATGTATGTATACAAAAGTTAGTGCTTCTGTGACCTTATGTAAAGAGATGAAACATGGAATTCTAGGAGCCTTTCCTCTCTGAGGAATTTAGCATCTTGAGAATCTTAAGTTTATGCAAATTTTGACACAAATAAAGATCTGTGCTTTATGGTGACATTAATAGAAGCAAGAGTGGATGGGCCATTCTTGATAAAGGTCTCAGCACATTGGAGAATCATTCTGCTTCACTAAGCCATGAAGAAAATGAACTGAGAAGAATCTCAAGTCTGTTTTCCAGCTGCCATGTTGTTGGTACTTACAAAAATTTTCAGTATTTCCACCTCTCATGCAACAAATACTTGTAGGACTGCTTCCCATTTTAGCAGACTGTTTTGTTAAAATGTTAGGATTGCAAACCCCAATGTTCTAAAGGTTTTGAAGGGCAAGTGAGTGACTAGCTGCTTGCCAATCAGGGAATTTTTGTGTTGCAGAAATATGGTCTGTCATTGTATTTGGAAAACAAGTTCGTATTCTTACTTAAGTAGCTCTAACTTAAAGACATAAGAGGTAGTGATAAGTAATGGTTAGAATTGAGTGGTACTTGGGACATCCAAGTTTAAGTTTCAACTCAGCCATGAAGCATACTGGCTGATTTTGGGCCAGTAGAATTCTCAGTCTAATCTACCTCACAGGGTTGTTGTGAGGATAAGATAGAGTTGAATAGAACCTTTAGGCTGCCTTGAGTTTTTGCAGAAGGAATAC
This sequence comes from Varanus komodoensis, assembly GCF_004798865.1. Classification (NCBI taxonomy): domain Eukaryota; kingdom Metazoa; phylum Chordata; class Lepidosauria; order Squamata; family Varanidae; genus Varanus; species Varanus komodoensis. Next base: position 9,480,936 of record NW_025336479.1, on the reverse strand, counting down.
AGGAGGGTTATAGATGCAGTGTGTGATATATTCAATGGTCATGTTTAAGTGCACATAATCTGGTCCTGAGTCATCTTCCAGGCCTTTTATTTTGCTGACTCTGCTCATGTGAATTGGTTTTCTCTATTCTTTTGTCAGAGTGTATTACGTTTAATAAACAGGTCTATTTTTCACTCCTTTCTCAGGCCTTGGAATCCAAATTAGCTGCTTGTAGAAACTTTGCAAAGGACCAGGCATCACGGAAATCTTACGTTTCAGGGAACATAAACAGCAGCATGATCAACAGCAATGGCATGAAATTCTGTCATTCAGGGCATACAGCATTCTACGACAAAACGTAAGTTTAAGTTAAGCTTGCGAGTTTTTTTGGGTTGCATTCTAGTAGGCAAAATATTTTTACCTTTTGGTTCCTGGACTTCTATCTTGTGGATGTAGAATATAGTCCCTGGGAAGCACATTATCTTCACACCTCCATTAAGCCAGAGAACAGAATACTTTGTTCCCTTCTAAGGATGGGAACCTAGACTTTTGTATTCTCCAGTTTGGAAGTAGTGCTAGGAAGCTGGCATGACAATTCAAAGCAAATTATAGCGTGTCTTTGTAACTATTAAGCTAGAGTAGGGAAAGTGTTCCTATCATACATACATCACTTAAAGTAAGAAGGGCATGAAATTAGAAGCACTTGGCATTGGGCATTTCATGCTTTGGTTTCCTCATAAGAGTAAAACAAGACTTGTAAATGAAGAACAACTGGGACTTCAACTGCTATCAGTTAATGGCTTCTGTACTTGAAAGGTACTGTGTCATATATTGTCAGCCATGGTCCTAAACTCTTTTCTGCACTTTTGCCTTTCATGTTGATACTTAGTTTGTAACCTATTTATAGCATTGCCTCCTTCCCCAGTGTGAAATAATACCCAGACATCATAGAAATACTAATTAGCAGCACCATTAAGCAAAACAGCAGAAAAAAGAAAAGATGCTAACTTGGGACAACAGAAAAGCCCACCAGAAGAGGACTGTGTTGGCCTGTCATCTGAAAGCCAGTCAGCATGGAGCAAGGTTGAGTGCTCCAGTGAGGGGACACCAGAACTGCCACAAAGAAGATCCTGACCCACACCATCTCCCTACCATAAGTGCATTGGTTTGGGCACACACTATCTTAAAGACCTTAAGTTGGTCCTTACAGGAACTTGGGCTATGTTTCTGGCTTTAAATGTTAAAAAAGCATTTTCAGTTTGCCCTGGGAATGAACTGAGAGTCAATCAGGGAGGTTATTGGAATGTTTGTGCTATGTGCAGCCAACATCTGTGTTTTGAACCAGTTAACTTTTGGGACAGTTTTCAAAGACAGGCCCTTATTCTTCAAAATTGTTGTGAAGAACCTCTATTAGCTACCTTTTGTGCCTGGCTGGTTGCTGTTTTCTTTATAACCTGCAGACTAAATCTGCAGACTAAACTATCCTGGCATTTTGCACATGGTTAGGATAGGAAATTACTTGCAAGCGCACTTAGTAACAGTGTGGATATCAGCCTGTGGTTTGCAATCCAGCACTGCAGTAGAAGGAAAGTAGCATGACTGCTTTGCTCATGGTCTCAAATCCCAAGACAAGCTTCTTAACACCCCCGCTTGCCATCTTGAGTTATGTTGTGAACAATAAGCAGATTGTAAGGTAGGAAAGGTCACTCTTAGTCAGGTTTCCATGATAGCTGCTTCCTAGCAAGGTGTCATGCAAAGTGCTTTTGATCCACTGAAAGTATTCATGTCTTGTGTATATTTTAGAGTGCCCTTCTGTTGCTGTAATACATCCTTCCATCACATAGTTTGTGTGCTCTGTTTCATAAGCTTGCATTATGCTGGCTCTGTTTGTCTTTTGTTTTTTTCAGCTTTTCCCTGTGCTGATTCCTGCCTTTGAATTGGCTTGTCTTTGGACCCCCAGATTCCTTCCTAAGACCCAGCTTCATCAAAGCTTGCCCCAAATTTGTCCCACTGTCTTGGCCTGAACTACTGCAATCATCAGGCTTCCTTCTATGTGATCCTCATTATTCATTTGTCAGTGCTCGACCTCTCCTTCCACTTGTATTCTGTTTAATGTACATTACAAGAGGTTCTAGCACACACACAGCAAATTAGATGTTTAAATAGTAGCAAATATCTGCAGTCCTCCTCATAGGCAAAGTTCAGGGGGTCTCTGCCACCTTTCTGTGCCCTAGTGTGACTATCAGAGATCTATTACATACTGCCTAAGCTGGGCAGTATGTCTGGGGAATAAAATCCTGTAAAACAAACATATATGCTATCTAGACTTGAGCCACAAAGACATAAACGATTTAAGTGACTCAGAAGCTTGCAGATAAGCATCAAAATCCACATCTTTATCAGTTACTTCTACCTTTGGTCTGGTGTTCACATTCAGTGGCCTTGCATTGTGTTCCTCTTCCCATGCTGTATCCCCCCACCCCCACCCCCCTTTCTCTTTCCTCACCTTTAAGGCCAGCTAGAAACGATTTTTGTAGAGCTGAGGGCCAAAGTGTGAATTGACTACCATCACCTCATTGCCATGCTGGTTGGTGCTACTCAGGCATGCTCTTTCTTCTTGTCCTCCCCTTTCTCTCTCTCTCTCTCTGTAGTCCCTGTAGTCTTCTCCCTGCCCCCAATTGTCGCTGGATCCTGAAACAACCACGTATGCTTGTGGACCCAACCCAGTCTGCTGCTGCCGCTGCCTTATGAACAGCCTATGGTAGGGTGGTGGGACTGATTGAGGTAACTTGCCTGTTGCTGCACTGCTGGTTTTGCTGCTGTTCTGCTGGTTGCACTGTATGAACTGTTGGCTCTGTAAGGTGCGTTAGAGTTGACTGGCCACCAAATTGGTGTGGTGGGAAGGTTACTGTACTGCTGAGTCACAAAAACAATTAAGTATTGCTTGTGCAGGAAGTTTTTTGAAGCCAGCATGATGTCATTATTGTTGAAGCTTGGACGCAAGAAAAAGTAGATGGAGTTGGTAGTTTGGGCTGGATCTGATAGTAAAATTGTTCAGTGAGGTGATGTCTTTCAAGGTTGAGAGCTTCACCTGTGGATGAATGGGCAGTGACTTGAGATGACACCATGAAAAGTCTTTTTAAAGCTCATTCTTTAAATGACCTTGCCAGAAAAATACAATTTGGATGCTTTGAGTGCCGCTCAAAACAAATTTGAATGAACACTGTTCTCTTGCAGAATGACAGTGCCATCAGTGAAGCATGCTTTGGATCGTAGTCCAAGGGAGAATTGCATGAGTCTGTCTTATACCTTGCATTAACTTGGCATTAACTTACCACTTTCTGAAATTCTAAACACCACTGTCTAGATGACATTGTATTAGCTACTGCTAAAAATCTGCCTCCAGTGACTTTGGTACCAGAACTAAATACAATAAACATGAACACAAATGTGCAGGTACAGACCCTGTCCTGTGTCAATTGAAAGACTTTTGTATGTTTCCATGGTAAGGTAAACATATAGGTTATAAATTGGATTGATTCTGCTTAAGTCTAACTTTGCTGTTGTTGTGCTGTTTGCTAGAGTTTGGAAAGCAGGTTCTCCCTTTGCATTTAAGGACAGGTTCCAAAATTGGGCCTAAGAAATCACTGGTAGCTTCAGCTTAATTTTTTTCCTTCCAAAAATGCTTCTGGTGCAATTTGTGTTTTCATATGAATTGTTTCATTCTCTCCTTTCTGGATAGGTCAGATTCCCTGCATATTTCATGGGTAACTGCAACTTTTGGGTGTGATGACCTTCCTTGACACTTGTGGTTGAGTGTGTGTGGTCCATATGGTTATGGGACTGATATGCTAACCTTGTGGCTATTCTTTGAATTGTTCTGTGCCACGTAACTAGTTTTATGGGCTTCATGTAACAAGACTGCCAGTCTTCTGTTGGACTCTGTCCTCTTCATGCATGTCATTTCAGTCTCATATTTGTGTGTTGGAACAGAAGTGTGTGCTAGGTTGAGAGTTGTTATGAGGAGGTGGAATAGGAGACATAAACTGTTTTGCCGCCTCCATTTTTCTGGAAGAAAGGAAATTTGGAAACAAAATTAAGCACTTAGAATTTTAGCAGTTTAAAAGTTACTTTAATAATAGAACATCATTTTATATTTAGCACTTAGTACTATGATATATTAATGATGTTTAAAGATATAAGTGCCTGAGCTATGTCAGTTGTACTCAAGCAATAATTACAAAGATACCAGAAATTGAACAGCACACTACTTATTCTTAGGATATTTAAGCATATTCTGGCAGTTGATAAAATAGGCCCAAATTTAAAACAGAAATTATCAACAGTGTAATAAACAAAAGGAAGTATTTATTATTTGGGCTTTGAAACAGCTTCCTTTTCACAGTCAGTACTATCCAAAAATGGTATGAAACACTTGTAGCACCATGGGATGATAGTGGGGTGAATAAACACATCACAAGCAATTATGCCTTTGAAACTGTTTACATTTCTTTAAAAATAAAATAGAATGTCAGAAGCTTAATGGATCAATATTTAGGACCATCCATAACTGTGGCTATTGAGTTAATTTTATAATGCATTACATTCTAATAATGAACTTGAGTCATCATCAGGTATACTGTAGGGTTATGTAACAGACTATTTTGAAAGGTAAGATAAAAATTCTATATATCAGATAAAGCAAATTTGAACAATATATTCTTGAAAAGACTACACAGAGAATCATTTCTGAGGGTCAGTAGAGTTCAATTCTGCATCTTCATTATTTTTCCCCCATACTGAAGGTTCCATGATTACAGCACACTTTTCTACTCCTTTGCATGTTGGATTGTTTTCTTGTTAGCACTCCTTTGCATTTATTGGCTTGTGGATTTGTTTCTTTATTTGGCACACACATTACTTAGCCGATTGCTTTCTGGAAGGAAGGAATCTGAAGTAGGCTTTGGGAGTTGTGTCTACAAAGTATGTTGAGTATAGTCTAAAACAATACTTCAGAGCATTTTACTCACTGTAAAAGAACACAATACATGAGTTCCTTTTCAATTTCCGCTCAATGCCCATGCTTTCTTTTGTCCTGACAAAAGAAGCATCTTCACTTCTTAAGTGAAAGGAGGTATGCTACAAACGACAGCCTGAAAGATATTTTATCTCCCCATATTGATGAAGGGTCCTGTGACAACAGGAAGGCAGAAGGACACCAGCAACTTAGGTCTGCTAGAAATGACTGATTCCAGCAGTTAGCAGCTGTGGCTGGTGTGCTGTTGTATGAGTAGATGGCTTGAATTTGGGTGGTTTTTGCCTCAGTTCTAGAAGGGCTAGGCCAGTAGTTACCCAGCAGAAAGAATAAGCCAGCCAGCCAGCCTAGTTGTCTCAGGGCTATCAATAAGCGAGGGACTAGTAACGTTTCTTGTCTGATAGGAGGCTTGCCTCACCGTTACTTATCCCATTCTAGTGGCCCCAGGAATCCATTAGATGCTTCCTAGAGTCTGAACTGGAATCTAAAGCAGTACAGGCCAAGATATTCTGCCTGTACGGATTTTCTTCTGTTCAGTGCCAAATGAATTTTCTTGTTTGGGATGCCTCCAACTGCATTGTGGACAGAAATAGCCTCTATTCAGCCTGGAACCAGTCATGTGAATGGCAGAAAGTTTGAAAAAGAACTCTTTAGCAGTGTTCATTTTAGCAACAAGATGTTATTTCAGCATCAGGCCAAGTCAGTATTGTTTTGTTTCAAAATCTCCTAAACCTTTGTAAACTGCAAAGATCCCCAGAAAATTGTGAGAACTTTTGAGGATAATACAATGTGAGGGATTTTGGGAATATGGGTTATCAAGTTCCAGGTTCTGTAGGAGTTATTCTTCTCTACAGTGTCTGTGTGCATCACAAACCCATTGCACCTGTGTGTACATTTGATAGTCCAGAACTAAGCATAACATCATCATGCTGCAGCTTTGGAATCCAGATTCTAGTGTTTATAAAAAGAATCTGCGCCAGGTAGTCAGAAACATCTTCAATACAAAAGCAGTTTGTGCTGACCAGATAGGATCTGGATGGGGCATGTAATGGCTAAGCCCTGACTTGCTTTGTTGCTTGCCTCTGCATCCTTCCTAGTGGACCCCAGTATGTCATCACAGCGTTGCTTTCTGTCTGTTGTCATCACACAGATGCTTCTTTATCTCTGCCCCACTGAAGAAAAAACCTAGAGGAATTCCAACTAATAGAAAAAACAGAGGAAAGTCCATGAATAAGTAGATTTACCAAGCCAAGTAATGCTTGTCAAACTTTCTGTTTTAGAATTTTTAAAATATTGAATTTTAGGAATGCCCAGTGTCACCATTCCCAACATTTGCATTGTGCCATAATTTACAAGGTCAGTGTGAAAGAACTGAGTGTGCAAGTTTGCGTGTCACAACCTTGCCACTCAGCTGAAAGAATTATGTTGGCTGCCATTTTTCAATATGGAGGGTTCTTTAATTCTCAGATTATCCTCAACACCCAGGTTGTTCCTCTGGTCTCTGCGCATCACACGAATGGGCTCTGCACATGTGTGGAGCCTATTTTGGGAAGATTCTACAGCTAAGATTTATTTGGCGGGAACCCCTCCCCCAGCCTTGCATGAGGGAGAGGTTCCCACCCAGTTTTCAGTTCTAATTCGACTGCTTCAGAGCTGAGCTATAGAGCAAGGCCCTCCACGGTGTTGACACTGCACAGCCACTGATCACCCCTCCATCTCAGAGACCCTGGCACCCCCACTTGCTTCACCCACCTTGGCTACAGTCACAGCAGCTACCATGGATGTCCTACCTACCCTGCACCAATCCATGAAAATAAAGCTAAGAAACTGGCCAAGAAGGCTAGAGTGGCAAATACGGTGCAGGCCAAGCCAAGACCAAGGGACAGAAAAGTGCACTGAGACCTGGCCACACTGGTACCAAGGCCACTGTGATCCAGCCCTTCGGTACTGACTCACAAGACCCCCATGATCAGCTCCATCTCAGAAGGCAAGATCTCTGAAGGCCCAACTGCCCATACCTGATCCAGGTGGGCCCAAGGTCCCCGCTCCTCTGACATGTTGGTCTTGTGTCCTTTGAACTGAGGATTGGGCAGAAACCCCTCATACTTGGGTGAGGCCGAGGGAAGGGGTCGCACCAAATAACTTTTTGCTATAGAATCTTCCCAAAGCAGGGTCCATGCATGCCCAGAGCCCATATGTGTGATGCACAGAGACCATGAAGAACAGCCTGTGTGTTAAGGATAATCTGAGAATTAAAGAATCCTCCCTATTAAAATGGGCTTCATGCATGTGTGAGGGCACGGATGACTACTCAGAGAGTGACAGTCACAGGTAAGCAACCTCACTTTCCTTGTTGTGCCCTGTTACTGCTTGCCTTTCCACAGTGGAGGCCAGTGGTTCCACACATATAAGCAGAGTCAGTGTTTCTGTGAAGCCCTGAGGTCCTTCTGTAATTCAAGTTCACTTTGATTCTGAGGTGCAGCAGAAAAGGTTGCCATGTTCCTATGCAGATTTGGTATGGCACATATGACAACTATTATGTCCAGCTTACTTTTGCCAATTATCAAATAGAGACTGGCTCTAAGAGGCAAAGCGATGGAAATGGGGCCTGGTTTAGGCAAGGAGCAAGTGAGCTCTGGGTTGACTGTTCCTTGGTTAGATCTTGTGTCTTCCCGGAGGATTTCTAAGAAATGAGCAAGGTGGAATGTGTATTTGGGGGGGGGGGGGGGTTACTGCTAGGATTTTATTAATGCTGAAGTAATCCACTGTATGGGACTAATGTATTTGGCATATCTGTGGATTAGAAGACAATCTTGTCAACTGGTGACAGTGAAAAGGCCAAGTTTCCTCTTACTCAATTAACCCAGTAGTTATAAAATTAAAACCTGGATATGATTAACACTATTTATATTTCCCCAATTGAGCTGGTCACATTGAGCATGTCTTCCTTAAGTGTTACCACAGTATTTCCCTTTGTGGGAACTTAGTTCTTATGAGTTTGGGTTCAGTTTTGCACCCAGTTTTGGTACTACTTCTAACCATCACTTTCTCTGATTGTTCCATAGGGCAGTCAATGGCTTTGACCAAGGTCCACCACCCGGCCTAGGAGCATCCAGACCTTCTTCAGCACCAGGGATGCTCCCTCTGAGTGTATGAATTGGGCTGCAAGGCCATGATGGGACTTGAGATTAGTTCTTGAAGGAACAAGAAAAGAGCTGCTTGTGATCCTTTTCCGTTGGTGCCCCCTGCTGAATCTGTGGGTGCTGCAGCACCCAGTAACTGCACAGAGCTGCACCCCCTCCCACACACACAGCACTCCTTATATCAATACAGTCTATTTTCTTCTATTTGCATCGTGGACGTTCCTTAACATGGTCACCGCTGATGTCTGTTTCACAGGATGCTGGAGTTACACTTGCCCAAATCACCTTCCTTCTCTTCTCTGTCCTTGCCCCAATTTTGTTCCTTGGCTAAATTTGCCCACACTGATGCTGGATGACCCCTTAGGAACTTCCTCACTTCTTCACACTGCTACCCCTTTGTCCAAACCTTGCACATAGGTACACAAGATCTTTGTAGTTTCTCTTTTCTGGATGAGTAAATCTGTGTTCAGGGAAGGTTAGGGAGGGCCTGTAACTTCTCTAGTAAGCGGATGGACTTGGGATGCAGGATGAACCTGTGCGGATCTTCCACACTCCCAGTGAAACTGTGAGGGGTCTTAGTAACTGAAACAGCACTCCTGCTAAAGATCTGGGCCATAGAAAATATCTAGATGTGGCATCTCCTCACACGGAGCACAAGCAATGTATGTGTTGTGCAAATACGTTTCTGTTCACCAAAGTGGGTTGTTTTTAAAATGGAGGCCCCCTCTCGTTAAGCAATTCCTTTCCTGTCAGCTACATCTTATACAGCTGGCATTGCCTATTTTATTTCAAGAAAGCTCTGTGGTTGGGGGCTCTAACTAGTGGGAACAGTCTAAGAGGAACAAGGGAAGGAGAAGGGAATCAAAGCCAGGGCAAGCTAGGGGTAAATGGCCACTCACAGTTTGGATTTTGTCAGCCCTTGTGTGTCCTTGCTGCATTGACTGTTTACATTTGTTTTACTGTACATAGGTTTGTAAACATAATATCTTTGCCTAAGATATTTGTATATAACTTGGGCTTTGTAGCTTTATTTATTCAGAATCTCTGAGGCATGTTTTCCCTAGAACAGTGTGTCAGATTTCTGTGGTGACTACCATCCTGTGGTTTAACAGAAGAGATGGTCCAAAAATAAAGATCTTTTAATGTGGACATGTTGGCTTTTGCAGAAAAGATGCTTCTGCCTTTGCTTTCTATGTGGTTGTGTGGTTTGATTCCTAGTATATCAGTGGCATAGAGGTATCATTGCAAAAAGAAGAGTCCACTTTGCACCTGTGTTTTGCTGATGAACATGTATGTATTATTCCAATGTTTATGCTGCCCCAGTTGGCCATATTGTTGCAAATAGGAAGCAGACCTGTTTGGGTGGCTTTGGAAACCTGGATTTGACTCTTCTCATTATGAAGGGGAATGTCATGTTTTCTCCTGCAGACGTGACTTGCTGCTAGTACAGGATAAATATGGAAATGATTGTGAAGACAACCAAAAAAGTTCTGTTGACGATACTAGTGGCAGATGGGGGAAAAGAGTTCAATTTCTAGTATGTGAATGTGTTTGGATTATTAGAGCAGTCAGGTTCTGCTAGAAAGACTTAGATGCAACTGCTCTTCTCAGCTTCTATGAAACAGCTTTCTCCTGGGGTCACCTGTCCATTTCATGCTTTACTGAGCAGAGGATCAAAGAAGTTTGTACGCTGGTTTGTAAAAAGTTTCAGCAGCAGTTGAAACCTTTTTGCAAGAACTTTGAGTAAAAATGTGTAACATCCACCATCATCTTCCAGAGAGTATGAGTGTAGTGCTATTTGCTCACCTTCAGAATCGTAGCTGAAGAGAAGACTGGGTGGTATAGCTGCATAAACTGAAGAAAGTCTCAGCAATAACTGACCAGTCCACCATCCTTATTGCACTTACAAGGTCAGCTAGTGGCTACGAAAGCACAACTAGCTTTCTACACCGGTTTTTGACAATTCCTCAAGTCAGTGTGCATGCAAAGCTGTCCTACTGGCCTAGATCCATAATAGAATAGGGTAATAGTGCCTGTCATTCCTAGTTTTCTGAACTAGCACAACGTGGGAAGAACCAAAGTCTTGATTGCTTGGGTAGGTGCTCTTATACTAAAGTCGTAAGTTTCCTTTACCCTGAATAGTCTGCACCTTCACCCTGCTCCTCAACCCAATAAAGCTAGAAGATGGTGTTGGGAAATATTGTCTAGGTCTTTTCTTACGAAACACTGAAGTATATCTGCCTCCTTCCTGTAAATACAAAATAACTTACGATTGAAGAAACACTTGCAGAAAAAAAGCATCATACTGGTGCTTACTGGTTTGCACTCTGCAGGCTGGTGCTTCAACTGCATCTTGCCTAAACTGAACTATACTGAACATCAGGCTTGAAATATGGTGGGAGAATAAAATGGAAATGTAATTCTGGTTTGGAAATTGACCTCTATGTAAAAACTGAATGACTGAATACCTTTTCTGTGGGGAACACTATGAAGGGAAGCAGACTTCTGCCCAGCTGTTACTGTTAACGTGCAATCAAGTTGGCTCTGGCTTAAGGTGAATTTATGAGGGGTTACCTTCCAATATGTCCTGCCCTTGACAGCCTTGCTCGGCTTTTGTAAATACTGCTGCCCAGCTATTCACTGTAAAATCACCTCTACAGCTTTAGATTTCTAATGTGAGTTTTAAGCTGCACAATGGTAAGACCCAGTTGTTTGCCATATGCAAGTTGAATCTGTCTGAACAGCGGCATTAATTAATGTATCACAGAGTGTCTGTAGTTAAATGAGCCTTGTTATTCCACATAATCCCATAGCCAGTGCACAGAGTTGTGGAGAAAATGTGCTCTGGAAGTGGTTACAAGTCATAGAAATTGCCATGCAATAAATTCTACCACAACTAATAGACACATTTAACAGAACTCCATCTGTTAGAAACTGTTCTACTCAAATTTTATGAAATTTTCTGGAAATCCTAAGCAAAGCTGCTATGAAACAGCTTCTATGAAATTATGTGATATTGAACATGCCTTTTTGAAGAAGTTAAATCAAGCTAATACAAGTTAAACAAATGCTGCCCTCTTTTGCCCCTGAATTGCTATTACATTGACTTTTCTGGCAAGTTATTTCCCCAACTGATCTATATAAAGAGCTTTTCTGAGGCAGCTGATAATTGGTGCACCAGTATAAGCCATTTTCTTAATGGGACTGCACCATGCTGTAACAGGACCCTCCCCGCCACACAAATATTCCAAAGTGCACTATGCCTATATTACACTAACTCTTTCAAATATAAAGCTATTAGCAATTTCATTGTGTACTGCTCCAACAGTGAAACAAGTCTGTAGTTATATATCCTAAGTTGTCAACGGGAATATAACAAGCAGAGAAAGTTGTATTTTACTGACTCTAAATGTTTTCACCCATTATATTCAGTGTAAATTGTTCTTAAGGAAAACAACCTATACACTAGTAGCCAATTCATTTTCTGTAAGGTACTCTTTGTTTGGTCAAAACAGCACCATCCATACATACGAGAGAGAGATGCTGGTAGTCTTGAAGAAAGCTGAAGGTTTGTGAAAACAAAACACAAGAGAAGGCATTATAAGGAGGGAAATCCCAACAAGGATGGCATATGCCCAGGAGCAACGGAATGTGCAGTGTGTGTAGGAGTAAAAGCATGACTAGAGCATTGTGTAGAGGGGGGTGGATGGATGATCAGAAGCATCACACGTTAGTTACAGGTCCTACAACAGAAAGCTGTTGGTACTGTATTCAAGGCATCTTGTACAGCCAACAAGATGCTATTCCTTCCTTTTGGTCCTAAGTCACCCTAAATCAAACATGTCTCTAAGACACTTCAGCGGATAGTAACTGGTGGGGGTGCAATTTTACATTGCACTTAAGTCTTATATTTGGAGATCCATTTTACATATACAGATTTTAAGATGACTGAATCCTGGAACTTTTTAATCGTTCAGGGAGCCTGAGGCAGGATAGAACATGAATTACTGAAATAATTAAATGCCTTTCACTTGGACAATAGGATTCAAGGGCAATTCACTCCTGATGAACTCTTCCTGTAGCTCTTCAATCTGTCTTCAGAGAAGGGCTGAATCCCATGAAATTAAGCACGAACTAGGACATGTACCAATTTATATCTTGAGAGTCTAGAAGTGCGAAAACATCTCCACTCAAGTAAATAGCCCAAGCATTAATGAGTCTCTAGAATGAATAAATTTATTGTCTTACAAAAATCATTGTCTAGAAATATGGGAATACAAAGAAACAAGGTATTTGCAGTCAGATGTCTGGTGGTCAACAGCCAGTTATGAGTAATACCCAAATGCACAAAAACAAAAGCTTTGTAATGTATGTTAAAGCTTTCAACCAATGAAAAATATTTTTTTCAAGCATGTTGCAAGAGATCAAGATTCCATAGTAAACACTGATTCATCCTTATCACTGAATAGCAATAATACCACTTGGACTAGAAGAGCTGTAACATGATATGGTGAACAAAAATTAATACATTAAATCATTGTTATAGGCAAATCATATATGTAACGTTGTCTTAGTACTGTAGTGTCTAAGGCACTTTCTGTAAATGTCAGTTCTCGGCTATGAAACAAAAGGATACTAGCTAGGTGCAGTCAACACTGTCCAAATGAAAGTGAGAAGAAGGAAGAGGGTAGCTCCACTGGCATGTCCACTTACAGGCAGTCTCCATATGCTCTCCTCTGGCAGACACACTGACGGGCACCAGGGAGGCTGGCAAAAGCTTCAGTACTCCTGCCCCCACCCAGAACTTTAGCAGCAAAACAGTTGCTGGGGAGGGAAGCAATCTAATGTCCAACTTGCACTGTATGAATAGGCAGAAATTGGCCTCTCTGTCAGGATGCAGGTGTAAGCAGGTCTGGAAACAAGTGCTCGTTAATTAGCATACATATGGGCTTCAGAAACTGGTAATGATGCTACTCTTAATTTTAGGTTCCCCCCTGAAGCCCCACTGGACATTTTCACAGTCAATGTGTTGATTTTAAGTCCATCATAGAATAACAGGAAGAGGGCACCATAAGGTTTTGCAGAGCAGGACTGACAAGACCGGAAGAAATGGAGTGCCACTGCTGTACAACTAAGCATGCATAGAAAAAGGCGGAGCCAGCTGCCTGGGAATGATATTTCAGAAGGAACAGAAGGAGCACCGTCAGTCGCGCGGCGCCTTAGGAAATGGCTTTACAATGGATACTTTGAAACAGAAAGCACTGAACAGAGACATTTTAATACGCATAAGAAGCAGTGGTACCTATATTCAAAGCAGGTTACAACACGGCAATGCCAAACAGCAGGATGCTGTCACTGACTTGCTATGCATGACCTAGCACTGTGCCAGTTTTGCTAAAAGCAAATCTAGGGCCACAAGGCAATTTGGTGGCCAATGAGGTTGTCGTCTTCCTCTTCCAAATGCACAGGGGGGAAAGTCCCTTGGCGAGGATGCTGGCTGTACAATACGGTGTGGCATTTCTACTCTGCTTGGGCAGTTTGAGGCTCATTGATATCACTGCCCTTACTCTCAGCATCATCATCTGAAAGCTCCAAGGAAGCACCTTCAATGTGCAGTTGGCGCCTCCCAGATCGGCTGGATGAAAAGGTGATTGGTCCACCCCTCCTGGAAGAGCAGGTAAGAAATGACTCCTGGAGCACACATTCAGCTGATCCACAAAGAAAGCTATCGGGGATGTTAGTGAAATCCACCCACCCACCGTGCACCAGGCTTCCCCCGCCCCTTCTCTGGAGTGTTCATAAATGAGGAACACAACACTTCAATAAAAAAAGAACCAGGTATGTATCAGAACCTACAACTGGCTGATCCGTACATGGTTACAACTCAGGATGCCAGTGGGCGAGACAGCAAAGAAGTGTCCACTTCAATAAGGCGCTCACTCTTGGACAGCATATACAACAGCACAAGCTAGTGACCTGCCCCCGGGGGTGTGCTGCTCCACTTGGTTGCTCTGCAGCACTGGGCCGCATCAGGCAAGTCATCAGGAACCTGGGCCAGAGTTGTGCAGAGAGGACATGGACGTGGAGACCAAATGAATCCCTTATCATCACACCTGCACTGTTCTGGAAGCACTGGTGGCACCTACTAACGCTCCCCCTGCCGCCTCCCCTCCTCATTACTCACCTTAGCCTGTTTTTCAGAGTGCTGACCTCCCTGCTAAGACCCTCGTTAGCTTCAGTGGCATCATCCAGCTCACGCTGGAGCTTACGGCGTGAGGCATTAGCACGTGTAGCCTCCTCCTCTGCCTCTTCCAGCTGGCGTTTTAGCTGCTTCATCCTAGCATTGGCCTTTTCCATCTGGCGATCAACATCAGAAACAAGCACCAATAAGGAGACATCCGTAAAATACAGCAGTTAAGAATAGGGTCTTTGTTCATTCTCAGCTATTTCTAGGGAATGCAGGATGCATTCCCTCTTCAAGATTGGGAGAAGCAACCTTTTGCCCTGCATCCACTGAGGCATGTCTGTCAGACAAGATACAGGTTTGTCCATTTTCACGAGACAACTCATGGTGGCTATGCTGGCTAATGGTGCTGTGTGCTCAGCAGAGAAAAGGACAACACTTCAGTTGGGTTCTTAAATAAGAAGGAAAAAACTGCCCTGCTTCAGAGAGTGGATGGATGGAGCTGCATATTCCAGAAATGCCCTCCTTCATTCAGAATGCTCATCTGCCCCTACATCCCAGTGGTTTTCAACTGGTGGACCAGAGAAACAGCAGTTTCAGCAGCGTCCAGGAGTGAAGAGGGGTGGCTTGCACAAGCTCCCTTGACACTAGTTACAATTAAGTGCAACTCAGAGCAGCAGAAAGGCAGGTTGCTTTCCCGTAACTGTCATTCTTTGAGTGGTCATCTGTGCATTCACACAAGCTCCATACAGGCACAGAGCTCGTGTGTATGATGCTCAGAGACCACGAAGAACAGCTGCAACGTCCACCCAACTGACACTGATGCAGAAGTGCTTTCCAAGCTTTCTAAAGAGATGCAATCTGGAACAACTGACTGAGCATCCTTTTGTGCCTATCTGAGACACCTAACGTGAGGCACTAACTGTTGTGGTTACTAGTTAGCCAGCCAGCACCAAGATTTCCATAGCTAAGACAGCCAAACTGCTACGTAGAGCAATCAGTTCCTTACCTGTTCCTTGTACTGGTCTGCATGCCGGCGCTCATCCTCCACCTGCATGAATACCTCTTTCAGTTTCTTCTCTGTGCGTCGTACTAATTTATTGGCTGCTGCCCTTTCCCTAAGGAAATTCAGCAGAGGAGAATCACTAAGCATGATATTGAAGAGACACCAGCCTCTAAACTATAGTGCAGAGAAGCCCATGTATATATCAGTTGCAGCTCAAAGTTCAGCAAAACATGGCAAAATACTTTATACATCTTGCTGTGGAACAAATAAATGTATTATTTCCCCCATGGACTTAGAGAAGAAATAAATATCACTGCTGGAGTTATTGGATGCACACTGCAAAAAATATTAAATCAATAAATCACTCTATCTGAAAAATACTCTGGTAGTGAACCTGAAAGTTTCTTCTGGTTGGTGTGGAAGGCATTCATGCTTGACTTTGACTCTTTGTACATGTTCAAGAGACAAAAAAATGTGTGACTAGCAGTAGTTTGCTTTCCTGAAGTAAGCCCCTCCCTAGTTTCAAAGCATGAACAGTCCGACGGCAGGAGACATAACAGTCATAGCTATCCAGCCAAGTAAGAAAGAAAAAGAGGAAGGAGACTTTTTGAGAAGCATTTGGTGTACACAGGCCACCATTCACTTACATGAATGTGTAAGTATAGTTCATGAGAAGAGGCTCAAGAAAAACTAGAAGACATGAAACAGCAGTAACAGTGGGATATGGTTACCTCTACACACTTTCATGGGAAATACCAGAGGTATGCATCAAGCCCAAAATGTGACTCAAAACTTGTTTTGACATTCCAAAAATAACCCTCTTTGGCTCACACTGAAAGTCTAACCACTTTGAAGGGGAAACCAAATCCAAGCTGAGATTCAGAAAGCCAAGGATTTATGCCTCCCATTCAGTATCATACAAAATTTATTTAAAAGGCTACTTCTTCTCTTGATCATAACTGGATGGTATGTGTAGGAACAGTAAACCCTTACACCTGTCAAATCTCAGACAGGTAGGTGCAGGCATCTTTGTGTTGTGCTTTGGGGTTTCTGCACATCACATGTATGAGCTCTGTGCCAGCGTGGAGCCTGTTGCCAGGATGGTGCTACTTAAATATGGCTGTGCCTTGAATACACTTCTCGAGAATTCTGCACACTGCCAACTTGTATCAGGTGCATCTTTTGGGATAAAAGGAAGAATCAAATTCCTGTGAAAGATATGTGAAGATCTGTTCCAAGATCTGTGAAATAATTAAACTTTAGAATAAAGGATCCATCATTCTGTCCTTTTGGAACATACACAGCTGTCTTTTATGGAGGGAGTGCTGATTTCTAATACCTATGAACTGGCAGCATTGCCAAGAAAGGATCACACATTTTAGGAGCTCAAAGGCAGGCTATAGTAGAATTGAGAAAGTTTTGTGCAGTTGGCTCAGAAAGGAACCTGTGGCCAGCCGATAATGGTGCTCCACAGAGAAATCTCCAAAGGTGTGCCTGAATGATGCATGGCTTAGAGAAAACTTAGGGCTCTTCTCCACTGGGAATTAGGTTTAAACTCTCTTTTCTTTTACACCATCTAATAAAAGACTATGGCTTTGTAGATGTGTGCGGATAATTCTTTCCTGGAGGAGAGAAGGGCATTTATAAATTATGTTGTGAATTTGCATTTTAAGACATTCTTTTGTTTTGTCCCCATGCTGCAAGGTGCACCCATCCTGAATCTGGCTGGCAGAATGAGCCTTACACATCAGAACTATGATTTTGTTGATGTCAAGTGGACTATCTCTGAGATCGAGAGTATCCTTGGCCTGAATGGAGCAGTGATGATGACCAATGCCCACTGCTTTCAAATCTTGCATAACACCTTTGCTGAGACAGAGGTTGGAGGGAAGATGTAGGAACGTATCAGCTGCAAGCTTCTGCTGCTATTGGACCAATGCAAAGCTTGGGGTTTTGCAGCTCAAGGTTGGTGCAGGGAGGCAAAGATGTCAGTTTTGATGGGGCCAAAGTGTCTCTGAATGTGGCTTCTGAGCAAGACCAAGAAAAAACTGGGGAAAGGCTTACTCCAGGAAGACACAGTGCTAAAGAACTACTTGCCGCATTTCCTGCCTCCTGAGCAAGTAGGAGATGGCAAAGCCACCCCAAATGCCCTCTACACCAACATAGAAATGGAAATGACCTCGATATCATTCCAAATACCTGTACTGGGTATCAGTCCTTGGGCTTACAGTCCCTTGTTGGTTGACTATCCAGTCTCATTAATAATTTCCAGAAAAGGAGATTCAGGAACATTTGTTCTAAATCCCAGGCTAGAGCGCTGCATTTCCAAAATTAAATCATGATTCAATTTCCTTTTAATTGAGAGCCTTGTGCTTACTTGGCCTCCTGCTCCAGCTGCTCCTCTAGCTGCCCATTCTTTGCTTCCAGTGCTGAAATGGTTGCTTTGAACTTAGACTTTACTGAACCCTCCAGCTCTTGTAGTTTGGCTTTCAGTTCTTTGTTGTGTCGTTCAAGCTGCTGACGTGCATTCTCACTCTTCTGGGCAGTACTCCGCTCTGCAGCCAGTTCAGAGTTTAATGTGTCAACCTTCAGAAAGAGAAACAGCAGTTGTTTAAAGGGTCTCTTTTTTACTTGGAGCAGCAATCAAAAGAATTCAAGTAACACACAAAGGTTTACCTGCAGAGTAGTTTTACGGAAACGATCGTTGAGGAGCTCCATGTTGCTTTGCTCTTCCTCTAGTTCCTCCTCCAGCTGTGCAATTCGAGCTTCCAGGCGTCGTTTCTCATCAAGCAAGGCAGATCTGCAGAGGAGGAATAACACTGAGCATCAAGCCAGGATAAGTGATAATCAAGGTTTGCCACAAAAATCAAAGCTTCCACTGCAAGTGTTGCAGGCAGCAAATAATTCTGTTAGTCCATCTAGCATAACTCACTTTCCAGAGGCACTGTTGGCAATCTCATCAGCTAATTCATCCCTTTCTTGCTCTGCATGGCGTCTGGCTCTCTCTGAGGCAGCAAGTTCCTGAAAAGATTTTCAATGGCAACTTACTGGTCCCAGCAAACAAGACAATTTGATATAAAAAGCTATGACGTTATAACCAGTACCACCGAACCCAGCATTACTCAATTCTTTCCAGGCTCTATACGCTTCTATCATACACCAGAACCCAAGTATCATGAGGCTACACTGTTGCCCTAGAGGGATTTGACACTAAAACCTGATCCTGCAAGCATTTTGAAAAGGGTTCCATCAAATCAAACACATCATAAATGAAAAAGTGAGTTCAAAACTCTGCAAGTCACCCAAATACAAACAAAGAAAAAGCCCCCACCCTGAACCAAAACACAAACAAACCCTTCCCCAAACTGCAAATATATAAAGAATTTCCTTTCTCCCAAAAGTGCAAATATATAAAAAATGTCCTTTCTCCCAAAACTGCAAATATATAAAAATGTTCTTTTCTCCAGGGTCCTGCCACAGGTATATCACTTCAATCTGATACCTCTTTTAACACGAACATCCACAAAGCTCAACAACTTACTTCTTGCAGTTGAAGGATTTCTGCTTCAAGGCTCTTGAGCTTTTTCTCATTCTCCTTTGACTGAGCAAAGATTTCATCTCTAGATGCCCGGGCCTCTTCTAGTTCACGCTGATAATCTTTCATTTGAGCCTGCAATTTAAAGGCAAGAGATTTAGCTGGAGAACCTGGTCAGTCAACTACACCGCCAATCCAGTTTATGCACCCAGAATATCATTAAACAGTATCTATTTAGCACATTAAAATGTTACCAAGTCTCTTTCTTCCTGCTATTTAAAGTAAGTCTGATAGGGACGCTTGAGAAGGACATTATAGTCCTTCTATAATCTACAGTGATTAGTTCTCATGCCCATTTGTTCTGCACACCTGCAGCTTGCGCAGCTGCTTGATTGCTTCATCGCGGGCCTTGTTTGCAGCCTCAATCTGAGCTTCTAGGTCCTTCAGGTCTGCCTCCATTTTCTTCTTCGATGCTACAGCCAGAGCTCGCTGCTTCCTCTCATCTTCCAATTCTGCTTCCAACTCCCGGACCTACAGAGTTAACAAAATGGAGCAAGTTGGCGGAGCTGCTTTAAATGACATCTGATGCCTAAGGAAGAACACTCAGGGCATTTACACTGAACAATATGAATTACAGGACCCACATTTCCTTATGAGAAGATCATAAAGAAACCCCTTTGACAACCCTCATTAGTTCTTCAAGAGAAACACTCTGCCTAATGAAAAGCCAGGCAGTGGATATATAAGCAGATCAAATGCTGCGGGATGGTGTGGCTAAGATCAGGGATGCTTTCATCATCTCAGTGATTTTATGGGCAGTTTCTCAATGAGATCTTCCATCTCTTTTGATCTACAGCTCCTGTGCACAAACTAATACTACAGCCTATTGAGTTGTTGTTAGGAAAAGCTATCAAACATAATTATCCTTGAACTGAGGTCAAAATGGCACTCTTCTTCATGATGAATTTGTTTCCAAAATGAAGACAATAAGGCCCTGTATCATCTCATTAATTCTTCAAAGGAACAATAAAAGGTAATTCATGATCAACTATGCAAAAAGCAAAGAGCAGGCAAAAACTTAAATGTGTTTTGACACAACATTAAAAAGATAAGCAAAGAATTGAGTGTATTGCCTAAACTGAAACAGTTTTCTACAAGGCATTTGCTATGGTATTTCAACAAACACTAAAATGTATCCTAGTATATTATGAATTTAATACAAATTAAGAGTCCCAATTATTTGGTTTACTCATTCTATAAAACACGGGTAAAGCAAGATACGGTTTCAAAGAGGATTCAGTTATTACTACTCCAAAGGAATAATCAAACAGCTAGTATGTACTGAAAGAAAAGTTAAACTGCAGTGACTAAATACAGATTTCAATCAGTGCCTAAAGGTGGCAAAACTTGTGCTTCAGACCAAATTTTGGTAGTCTAACATTCTAGCTTCAAGAATTAATAAAATCTACATACCCCTAGTTCATAGGACACATAAATCACCAGAACCTGGGTTATGTATTGTACCTGTTTTATCAAGAGTCTCTTCTTCTCTTCATTCTGCTCATCCCTTGCTTGAAGATCCCTCTCAAACTGTGCTTTCATGGCCTGCATATTCACTTCCAGGCGCAATTTGGCATCTTCGGTAGCTTGCAACTCATCCTCTAGCTCTTCTAGTTGTGTTCGCATCTCCTCTACTTGCTGCTCCAAGGTGCGCTTGGATTTTTCCAGCTCATGAACCTGCAATCACACAGAAAAAGAGATGTCCTAGTCCTTATAGTTATCCTGATAAATGCAACAACATGGATGCAATCCCTATATGCTGAAATTTCTAAGTCCCATTATACTGAAGCTATAAGAACTCCCACAAAGGAGATGTGGCGCACCTAAAATAGATGCGTAAGTGCTTCATCAATTACTCATGCCACATTCTACCTTCAAAGAGCATGCAAATGGAAAAATGCTGCAAATGAACAAATTCTGAAGCTATATGCATATTCATCTTGAAAATAAATTTTTGTCAAAGACAGTGATGGACAAACTCATGAGAATTTAACCCAAGGATGACAAGCACGTGTGCTTTAAATGGTGTATAATAAATGTAACCATCCAAGCACACACCTTTTTAGAGCATTAGAAGGCTGTGTTTCCAACTCTCCAAATTTCAGTTTAACATACGTAGCTCTTCAAAAATGTACATTATTCTCATCCATATATATAAGATGCAACTCACATTTTTGCCCACATCGTCTTTGGAACTCATTAGGTCCTCCATGTCTGCCCGGAGTTGCTTGTTCTGCCTCTCAAACTCTTCCTTGGCTTCCAAAGCTTCCTCCAGGGCCCGTGCCAGGGACAATGCTTTGGTTTCTTTTTCTCGTGCCTCAGCTTCTGCACGGTCTCTTTCTTCTGCATAACGAGCAGTTATAGTCTTCTCTTCTGCCAGCATCTAAGCATTGTAACATACAGATGGTTGAAACAGGCCAGACATGATGATTCGAAGCTCTTCACATTCAAGTTTCTATTGTGGTGTTTTGATATTATTGCAAGCCTGTTAAGTGCTTTGTTTTAGGGCAACCACACCAAATGCAATAACCTCTAAGATGGAGTTCTTACTCCTTCTGCCCAATACCCTCTCACAAAAAAGCATTAGGATCCCCCACAAGGCTTACATTAACTAGCCAGATGAGAGTTTGACCCATGACCCAGTTGACATATGCTAAGGGATCATAGGTGAACCATGAAAGGTAACCACCCTGCTGATACCCAGCTCAAAGAATTGCATTTAAAAAGTCGGCTTGTGTGAAATGTCTGTGTTATTACTGGGCAAATAGTTCACTGCCACAAGGAAAGCAAAAGACAAAAAAAAAATTTAAATGGTGGCATACCTGATCAAATTTCTTCTGCTTCTTCTCCAAGTTAGAAACAATCTGGCGCTGATGATCCAGGTCCACCATCAAGTCATCCAGCTCTTGTTGAAGACGGTTCTTGGTCTTCTCCAATTTATCATAAGCCATGGCCTTTTCTTCTAGTCGTTGGCTCAGAATTTCCATATCCTTCAGCAGCTTCCTCTTATTCTCCTCCAGTCCTTCAATAGTCCCCAGGTCATCATCTACCTTCTTTTTAGCATCAGCCAGCTGAGGTTAACGATAGAGACATTTAGGTTAGAACTCTTTCTTTTGATATGTTTAAAATATATGTTATTTTTAAACTAACATATCTGATATAGAAGAACAGTCAGTTCATTTTCACCTATACAATGAAGTGGTACAACCAACAAACACATATACTGTCATAAAGCAAACTAGGCCCACTTCAGATGTTGTATTGCATTTCATCCTGGAAAGGGCAGCTGGTATAACTATTCAATTGGTAAATAAAATATGATACCTTTGCATGTGGCAATGAAATTTTGAAAAGTCCTTCTGTTAGAACTAATCTCTGGCAAACCTACCTGATAATAAAATGTTGCATACAGTGATACAACACCTGTGCATTCCAAGGCATCTCACCTGAGCCTGCAGAGCTATCACATGTTTCTCCAGATTTTTTCTTGCTTCCTCCTCTTCTTCCTGCTGTTCTTGCAGATTGTTCTTCTCTTCCTCCAACTGTCGAATCCTGCTACTCAAGTTCAGTTTCTGGCGAGTCTCCTCTTGCAACAGCTCCTTTTGTGGGAATGAAAAAGGCAGCCATGATTTATCATTTGCCCCAATAGAATTTGAACTTAACCTGATAGTGAAGAATGAGAACATTTAATAAAAGGGGTATTTGTCTGATCAAAGATGGCATGGGATTAAGGACACAGAGTTCGTGCTGGCTGATCTGTAAGCATTAAGCTATTGTAGTGTAACTTGATAATGGGACACATTTCAGATCTTAGCACAGTTCATTAAATCTACCAAAGCTAGAAAGGTTGCCTGTTAAATAAGGAAATATCCCACAGCAGGTTATTACCATAGAACAGTATGCTATTAATCACTTAAATAGCAGCCATCATGCAAAAGATAAAAGGACAACTTAAAATTGCCAGAGCTCATCATTCTTTGTTAATATACTACAGCAAAAGACAGGCATTGCTATCACTTTATTATTACCCATAAAAGATCAAATGCTTCTTAAAAGCAACATGTAAGTGTAAATGCCAAAACGATCTACAGGAGTTTTGCGAAGTGTCTGAGGAAATCATTGCAACTGGAAAAACTGGATCCTTTATTTTCTACATAAACAAGCAATTAAAATCCTAATTCATACTCCAGCTTCAGAGCAACTCTGAAATAAGTTACCTTTATTTTCTTCTGCTTTACCCCCTTAATTTCCCCATTTCTGCACAACTTTATCCTACAGTTGTTTTTATAGTTCTCTGGTTATCATAAAGCTGTTTCTTTAAATACACTCTTCAATAAACTCTGAGGCCTTCCAGAAACAAGTCTACTCAATCAGAGATCTGATAGAAATTGTACACAGGTGTATCCCATGCAACTACTTACAGTATGTGACTTATGGAGGTAATGGGTAGTGCCTATTCAGGCATGTTGCAGCAAAAGGGATGAATACTTCTGCAACCAACAATTGCCAATGTGTTGTTTAACTTCTGTTTTGCAATTACAATATTTCGTATCTTCATAATGTTGAGCATTTTGCATGTACCAAGACGTAACTATGTCAATTAAATTCATTTCAATTGCAAGTTGTAACACAATAAAAAGTGGAAAAGTCAAAGGGCTTGCATTGAATACATCTGTAAGGCACTGTATGTAAGGAATTAAGGCCCAGGAGAAAGGGAATTGCTCCGTGGCTGTTCCTCAAAAGGAACGGTGAACGCTATGTCTCATGATTGCTTTTGAAATTACGAGCACTTGCTCAGTACTTTCTGAGACAAGGCAGGCACATCATCTGTGTATCAGCAATGTGTATGGCATTATGGAAATCATCTTGGCTAGCCAAAACTTTAATTTTGTGAAGGCTGATCAAACAGAAGGAAACACTCCAGTATCTGTATGCAGCTTGAAACTATTTTAATGCTGAGAAAAATAACAGGGGATTGACAATCCGACAGGAAGAAGTTCTAAAACCACGCATACACTTTCCAGGTTTGCATTTCAGTTCTAACCAGAGAAGAAATAATGCTCAAAAGCTGCATTGAGGCCTGAAAGCATCACATTTATCAGCATTCACTCCTTCATACAGTGAATGCATTCCTGTTTTGCTTGGGCTATTCATCTGAATTAATTTTTTTGTTCTTCTCTGTTGATTTTATTCCTAGCCTTTCAATTTTTAAAAAGTTGTTAGCTACCTTGAGGGACCCTTATGGAACTCAAAGATGGAATATAAACATTGTAAATACATAAATAAAAATGCATTCTAACATTCTAGACACACCTGTGTATCTTGTAGCTGAGACTCCAAACTGGCAGCATCTTTAGCAAATTTTATGCCCTTTTTCTCTGCTTCTTCCAGGAGACTTGAAACATTGTCCAGCTCATTCTGCAAATCAAAGACTCTATTAGCATCTTCCCTGTCAGGGGAAAGTATTTTTTCTAGAAATATGTGCAATGTCTAGACTATCCACAGTAGATAAATTCTGTAGGAGCCAACGAACTCTAAGTAAGACTTGCATTGGGATTTACAAATTATACTATGTGTTTTTTCTTTGAATTACAATTAATTTTAAACTATTTATGTGGGGATTGATCATCAAAAATCAAGGAGCATGAGACAAGGAGTTTAAAGTCTTTCTATTGTACAGTGGTACCTCGGTTCACGAATGCCTCAGTTCATGACCAAATCGGGTCGTGAACAGAATTTTTGGCAAAATTTTGCCTCCATTCTCGAACCCGCTTCGGGTGATGACCACGATTGTGGCCATCTTCCCAGCACGAACACTCCAAACAATAACCTTCTCCCCACACACCACGAGGGGGAGCCATGAGGGTGTGCTCACCTCAGTCAAGGCCTTCCCAGCTCCTCACCACCGCCCCACTTCCAAGCCAGAGGAAGGTCCCCTCACAGGTGCTCACCCGGCTCCAGGAGGGGGAGCAGAAGCGGGAGGCTGGGGGGGGGGGCAGACAGCTCCCTCAGCCAGGAAAAGGTCACAAGGGGGGAGGTAAGGGCTGCTTTCCATGGGCCGAGGGGATGCGAGGGACAGGGCAATGGCTGGCTGAGCAGGGTGCCTCCCGCCTCCCCCTGCCGCAGGGGGAAGAAGCATGGTGGCCACTCAGCGGTGGTGGCTTGCCCTGAGAAGGCCACGGTGGAGGCACAGGAGCCATGGCCCTGCTCCTGCTCTGCCTCGGCCCATCCACCCCCGGGATCGGCAAGGTAACTGCAGTTTGGCCCACAGTCCAGGGATGTGGCTCATATTTTTGTGGTTTTAAAAAATATGTATTTACTTATTTATTTAAAACTTCTATATGCCGTCCTTTATGTACAACATTAAGTTATGATTCAGAATTGATTAACCTTATTTACATTGAACCTTATGGGGAAATTTGACTTGGTTTATGACCAATTCGGGTTGCCACCAGAATTGTCGAACAAATTAAGTTCATGAACTGAGGTACTACTGTACTTTGAAATACATAACCAAGATAACAGGTTTGCAACCTCAAGAATAGTTCTGAGAAACTAAGATGCTTTCATAATGTTAAAGTCAAGTATCTCACCATTTAACTCTAGTGCACAACAATTTTACTCTAACAGCATTTTAAATTATTCTCTTTATACTCAGACTGTCTGGTACAAGACAGGATTCAGCAGCAAAAATGGGGGAAATTGGCAGTTCAAGACAGGGATACAGCACCAGAACTGCTTAGATAGTACCCTCCTGATTACAAGAGGCAAAATAATACAGATACTTTCAAGTTGTTCAAGAACTCTGCCAAATAGATATGCACTATGAAACCAAAATTTTACATGTGCTCAACAGAAGAGACAGGGCTGAAAGGTTCCTTTTAAAAAGAGGATTTGATGACCAGGGAGGACTTCTCAATGGCATCTAGTTTTTTAACCGGTTTGCTCAGGAGTTTTTTTTTTTTTTTTAAGGATTTCATCAAAAGTCTTTTGGAAGCTCAAGTAAACCATGTCTACTGGATTGCCCTGCTCACATACTTACTCACATTCTCTACTCCAATAAGTTAGTGAGACAGAACTTTGCAGAAGCCAGGTTGTTTCTTTTTCAGCAAGGCTTTATCCCTCTATACCCTTACTAATGCTGTCTTATTTTGATAACACTTTAAACCAATTTACCCAAAGCAAATGTTAAGCTAACTGGTCCATAATTTCCCAGATTCCCTTGAATCACCTATTAAAAATTAGAGTTACACTGGCCATTCTCCAGTTCTCTGGGACACAGGCTGATCTTAGGGATATATTAAGTATTTTGGCAAAAAGGCCAGCAATTTCATATCTGAGATCCTGAAGAACTAGGATGAATACCATCAGGACCAGGTGATATGCTGACTTTGTAAATAAGATTGAGAATTTCATCTTTTGTCACTACTATCTGCCTTAATTCCTCAAAATGTGGTGCTAAAGGAATACGTCAGTAATCTCACCCACATCACTCAACCTTCTGCAAAAAAAAAGAAAAAAAAAAGAATGCTCTTTCAAGGGGAAGGAAGGAATGGCCTTGAGGTTTGGCAGCTGTGGACTAAGACAGCGGATTATGCTGAAGAAGAAATCACAGGTCTTTCCCAGTCAGCTGAAGAAGCGGGTGAGGGACGAGTCAGCAAAAGGTGCTGTTGTTACAGTAATGCCACCACTATGTTCCCCACATTCCCTCAAATGTAGATCAGTTTGTGCTCCAGCCCTGTGTGGAAAACTGGATGGGTCAAGCCAGTTGTCTCCCACTGGGCCTGTAAGATGGCAGCTCCTGTTACATATTCAGTGTTCTGGAGGGTGGCTCTAGACATTGTGAAGCCAAGAGTTTGCACTTCTGGATAAGCTACTGGCACACAAAGGAGCAGCCATTGCTAATGATACAGTTTCATAACTCTCCTGGGTTCCTAATAGGTGGATGCTGATGCTCCTTTTTTCCCAGAATGGCAACTTCAAGGGTTTGGTCGGTAACCAAACTGTGTACTATGGGCAACATCAGGCTGAAGACAGCCTGTGCAACATGGTGCATGCAGACAATCCTAAAGGCATTGTTGAAGTTCCTTCCTTCCTTCCTTCCTTCCTTCCTTCCTTCCTTCCTTGTTCTTTTCTTTTGCAGCTCAACTGCTGCAACCAAATCTTTCCCTATCCTAGCCCCATCAAGACATGATAAAGAGAGGGAAGAAGGGAAGATTTGTTTGCTTAGAAGAATGGTGAAAAGAAAGTAGGATACAGAAAAGTACATTCTCAAAATATACAGAAAGATCAAGAGAAGCGTAGTCTAAGCATCTACGGAAGGAAAGAAGAGCCCTGGGAGC
Source organism: Varanus komodoensis (assembly GCF_004798865.1). NCBI lineage: Eukaryota > Metazoa > Chordata > Lepidosauria > Squamata > Varanidae > Varanus > Varanus komodoensis. Next base: position 9,453,652 of record NW_025336479.1, on the reverse strand, counting down.
TGAGACTACCTTGGGTGAAGGCACGAAAGGTAACTGGAGGTGGGGCTGAAAGACTCAAACTTCCTTAAAGATCACGAAGCACATGAATCTGCCTTCCTGGGTGGTAAGAGAAGATATGCTATTTTTGTGATGCCTTTTCACACCACAATAGCACAATATAAGATATTACCAACAGCTCTCATTCTCCTAACTCTGGGGACAATGCCTCACCACTATAAGAAAAATGTACATCTGTGCTAATGAGCATTTCAGATAGATGTGCACATGATGATCTTTTCTAATATTCCTAGTCAATTAGGTTGTGCCATGGAATGCAATTCAGCTCTTTACCTGAAGCTTGTTTGCTTTTTCTGACAACTCTGTCCTCAGTCTCTCTCCTTCTGTGACCTTGGCCTGCAGTTCCTGTACTTGACCATCGAGCTTCTTCCTTTTGTGTTCAGACTCAGCTCTAACCTGCTGCAACACTTTCACTTCACAAGCCAGCTCTTTGTTATCCGTTTCCAAACACTGCTTGTTCTTTTCGAGATTTGTCTTGAACTAGAAGCAACAGAAAGTTAGTTATCACAGTTCATCAGAACTTCATCTGTAAGAGTGTTGTGCTTAACTACAGGGAAATTCTCTGTGCTAGATCCAAGTTTAAATTCATTTAAGGCAACACATTTTGCTTGACTTTAATGTACCCACTTCTGTTCAACATGATATTTTCATATACAGGCCAGTTACTCTTGATATTGCATTACACTGCAACTGTAAATCTTTACTAGAATTTGCAGGGAGAAATTATTGCAGATTAAGTATTCTCTCTAGTACTATCATGTCAGATATGTTCAAAAACACCTAGGCTACAGTAAGAGCTGCCACTGCAGTTCACAATCCAATTACACAAGGTAGGGAGGCCTAAACATTAACAATTAAATCACAGGCGAACACAAAAAAAAGTTTTAAAAAAAGGAGTTGTAGAAACTATTAACTGTATACCAATAGTGCCTCAAGGATGTGCACATAATAGGAAATCTGGAGTGGCTGCTGCATAATGTGTGAAATATGAGCCATGCTAAATGGGCTTATAGAGGGGGATGATGCTACTGTGCTTTCATCCTGAGCATGTCTCAGTCTGTTAGAAAGAGTAACACCTGCCCTATCTGAGGTAAATGATTGGTTTACCCAGACAAATGTCAGTTCTAAGGTTGGACAAAAGCAGAAGATATGCAGTAGCATAGTTATGTTATCAGAGGACAGTATTAACATTAAAACACATTAATGTATTTTAAGCTGCCTGGGAAAGCCTCGGTAGTTATAGGCAGCCTATAAATGCATGTACAAATAAACAAACAAACCCGTTGTTTCTATATTGATATCCTGCCTTTTTCAGCAGAATTTAGTATGGTGCATACAGTACCCCTAAATCTTTCACATGCAAATTCATTTCCCACTCACTCTTTTGGCTTGTTCAAGCTGTTCTGAGAGCTCTTCCAAGGCTGTTGCATGTCTCTGTCTAATGTCCTGAATTTGGGCTTCATGATTCTTGGTTTCTTCTTCAAGTGCTTTCTTCAGTTCAGCAACTTCCTGCTCACGCTTTGTCCTAATAAACAGCACAAGATTTGAAGCTCAGCTTCCATTATTGCCTTCATTTTGTGAATTTTTATTTATGCAATGTTGTATTTAGAAACATAGAAACAGAGTAAGTGAGATGGGGCCTCCCGCGCTATCTAGTTTGACTCCCAGCTCCAGCCAGCTTCGCTCATGACATGCTACCATGTGCATGCCCAACCGATGGGGCTTCAACCACCTCCCGTGGAGACCCATTCCATACCCTAGGGGCCTAACTGTCGGGAAGTACTACCTGGCATCCAAACTGAACCTTGGTTCCCTGAGCTTGGCTCCACTGGAATGCGTCCTGCCCTCCTCTGCAGGGGAAAACAGGTCTGTACCCTCCTCCATGTAAGACCCCTCATGTACCTATATGTTGCCAACAGATCCCCTCAGAGTCTCCTCTTCTCCAGGCTGAAAAGCCCCAGTTCCCTCAGTCTCACCTCATACGGCATCCCCTGCAATCCGGCCACCATCCTTGTGGCCCTACGCTGCACTCACTCTAACCTGGCTATATCCTTCGTGTAATGAGGGGCCCAGAACTGAACACAATACGCACCAGAATCGTATAGAGTGGCAGTAATACCCCTCTCGATCTAGAAGCCATGCTTCTGGCTATGCAATCAGGGGTGGCGTTTGTCCTCTTAACCACGTCACACTACTGACTCATGTTTAGCCTGCAGGGCTGCTCTCCAGCCATTTGTCCCCTAACCTGTACGTTTGACACCTATTCCTTGCAGTTATCTGAATTGAACACCATTCTGTTATCCCTGGCCCACTTCCATAGTCTGTCCAGATTCTTCTGGATCCGGAGTACCTGTTCCTCAGTTGTGGCCACTGTCCCCTCTTTAGTATTGTCTGCAAATTTGATCAGCAGGCTGCTCACCCCCTCTTCCAGGTCATTGATGAAAAGACTGAACAGGATCGGTCCCAGGACAGAGCCATGGGGAACCCAGCTCATCACTGGCTGCCATCCTGATGATTCCCCACTAATGGTTACCCTCTGCTTTCAGTCTGTCAACCATACCCAAATTCATCAGACAGTGCATTGGTCTATCCCAATACTCCTCAGTTTCTCAACCAGGATATCATGGGGCACTTTGGCAAAGGCCTTCCTGAAATCCAGGTAAACCACATCCACTGCATCCCCTTCGTCTGGCCTCCTCAAAACCTTGTCATAGAATTCCACAAGGTTCGTCTGGCAGGACCTGTTTTTGCAGATGCTGCATGGCCGCCAACCTCCCCTCCCTCTCTAGGGTTACTAGATCTCCTGCTATTATGAGCCCTTCCACTGTCTTTCCTAGAATGAACGTAAGGCTAACTGGTCTGTAATTCCCCATGTCCCCTCTACTACCCTTTCTGAAAATTGGGACCACTGACACCACCCTCCAGTCCTCTAGAACCTCACCCATTCTCCATAAGACCACAAAACAAAACAAAACAAAACAAAACAAAACAAAACAAAACAAAACCAGACATGAGAGAACTCCCGCCTACTCCCAAAGTATTCACAGGTGTAACCCGTTAGGGCCTGGTGCCTTTGTCATGTCCAATGTCCTGAGAAGGTCCTCAACTTTTAAGGGGGTGACTCTAATCTATGCTCCTAAATTCCTGGCCTCATCCATTCCCCCATGTAGATATCCCCAGTCCTGCTTTGGAGAGAACACAGAGGCAAAATAGTCATTTAGCATCTGGGCCTGTTCCCTCACATCGGTCACTGAATCCTCTGCCTCCTTATTAAGTGGTCCCACCATCTGTCTCCCCTTCCTCTTGCTATTTCCATGATGATAGAAGCCATTTTTGTTGCTCCTGATATTCTTTGCCAGTCTCAGCTCATAATAAGCCTTAGACTTGCAAAGAATCTTTCTGCAATAGGCCTCCTCCCCCCGATATACCCATTTTTCTACTTGCCCCAGTGTCCATTTCCTACAGAGGTTCCTCTTAAGTCAAATCCCTCTTATCATCTCCTTTCATATCCAAGCCTTGCACCTCCAAGACCTCCCTTTTGAGTGCCATCCACCCCTCCTGAACTCCCTTGCCTTCCAGTATCCTCTCCCAGGAAACTTTCCCCAGTCAGGCCTTCAATTGACCAACGTCGGCCCATGTGAAGTCCCAGCTTCTAGTGCTTGACCTGCTGCTTGTCCCCATTCCCCTGATCTCAAAGCAAAGGATGGAATAATCACTCACATCCAGAGCTCCCCTAATCTGCACCCCATTTCAGCTCCTCCATGTTGGTCAAGACCAAGTCAAGGATATATCACCCTTTTGTTGCCTCCTGGACCCTCTGCATGAAAAACCCTCTATAGCATCTAGGAAGCGGCATGACCTGGCCATCACCGCCGAGTGACTCTCCCAAGTAATATCCGGGAGACTGAAATCTCCCATAATTACTGTGTTCCTCCCTCAAGATATCCTTCAAATCTGGTCCGTCAGGACATCGTCAAGGGTCTCAAGTTGACCTGGAGGGCAATAATACACCCCTCACTGTCAGGTCCCTCCCCCTGTCAGAACCCCTTAGTTTCACCCAGACCGCCTCTACCAGATCCCCATCTGTGCCACATTTACAGTTGGCTGCCCACATTTACAGGAACTGAGGTGTAGGAACCCTGCAAAAGTTGAAAAAAATGCAAATATCTCCAGGCCTCCCTCAATCCTAAATTCTTAATAATGTTGACCATATGTGTACTGGCAAATGCATTAACAATTACTTCTTCTGCAATCTGAATAACCTTTAGCTTTAAAACAAGACCCAATGCGCTGGCCTGCTCCAGGGGAGCTCATCCTGCACTGTGTCACGAGCCTCACACGAGGCCACATGCCCACTCCCAAAAGCAGTGCCCACCCCACCCTCACCAAGGGGAACTGCAGCAGTGGCTGGGAAGGGGGACATTCCCTGTGCAGCTGTCTGTGCTGCAGCAGGCCACAAAATGCCCCCCAAAATCCCATTTAATTACTGATGGCGAACTTGCAGATAATTAAATCTGCAAAGGTTAAACTGGTGAAAGTCAAGGTTAGACTGTACTTTTTGTCTATACTTTTTGCATTCATGAAACATAGTATTCATATTCTGTTAGCAATGTTCATGACAAAATAACTTAAGCTCATTTTCAAAACAGCACACACAAAGCACAGCCGGCATTACACTTAAGTAGCAGCAGTAAGCATTCCGTTTGAAAAGAATAGTTTAGTTTTAATGAATTTAATGTGTTACTCCCTTCACCCCATGACAGTTTTCCACGACAAGGGAGAGAGGCCAATACCACCATTTAAAATGCTGACACAATTCTCTTCCTGAGCTGGAGATAAAACTGTATCAGAAGTAAAGTGTGAGGCAAACATTAGATTATTGCAATGTAAGAAATGCTACAAAACTTTTTGTAACTCTTTCCCATATAACAAATTTGCAAAGATATGCTATCACTCTAATCCTACAGAAATTTTAAACAGCTTTGTCTTTACGCCATCTTCTAGGAAGAATTATATCGTTAAGACTTTAACAAGAGTAAACTTGATCTGGATGAGAGCCAGTGAGGTGTAGTGGTTAGGAATGTGGGACTGGCACTCAAACAATCTGGGTTCTAATCTCTGCTCAGTCATGGAGAGAACTGGGTGGCTTTGGGCCAGTTGCAGACTCTCCCAACCTACCTCATAGGGTTGTTGTTGTGGGGATAAGATCAGGAGCAGAAGGACAATAATGTAAGGCACTCTGAGTTTGTTGTAAGAAAAAAGGTGGGATATAACTCTAGTGAGTAAACAAGCAAATATGTAAGAATAATGGTATTGCAATCAGTTCCTAGTACATCCCTAGTGTTCCACTAACCTGAGCTCCTGTTGAGCTGCAGTGGTGTCCAAGGTATCTTCCAGCTCTGTCTTCAGTGCCTCCAACTCCTCGCTCAGGTCTCTCTTCTGCTTTTCTGCCTTGTTGCGAGAAGCTTTTTCTGATTCAAGATCCTCTTGTAGCTCTGCAATTTGAGCTTGCAATTCTCGTATAAGTTTTAGTGCATTGTTCTTTTGCACAACTTCTTCATCCCCTCTGGAAACGTAACAAATGTTCTAGAATAAGAGTGAGGCTTGAAACTTGCTTTGTTAAAAAATGGAACTAGTCTCTGCTGTGTCCAATTTTACTCAATTTGCACTAATTTATTTAGATTCCCAGTTGTGGGTGAGTGGATAGGATACAATGAAGTGTCAAACTGGGTTTCAGTGCTGTTTCCATATTCCAAGCTATACGTACTTCCACCTTCCTTTTGTACCCTGCTCTGAAGCTGTAAAGTACACATGTGAACATTTCTCTGGAGGTATGAAAGTTCAGAATAACTCTCCCATTATGGATTCTGAGGACTACCACAGGCTGTAGAAATCACTGTATGTGAAACACAATAACCTCAATACTCCAATAAGTTTTGAGCATGCTCAGAATTACAAAGGAGCATATTTTAAGAGGTCTATTTAACTTTCAGTTTGACTCATTTATTCCTCCATTCAATAACTACATTCCCTGCAATTTTTTGTAGGACTTACATCCTTTTCTCCAAAAACAATGCAACCGTTTGCTTACATATCATAGTTACATGACACACAAAAATTGCACCTTAATGAGAAGTTAAAACCACTGAAATATGCATTATTTGAAAATGTGTCTCCAGTTTGACATCAAGGCAGCAGTATAAGCCAGGAAGATCTTGTTTTAGGAGCCCAAAGATGTGACACTGTATGATAGTTTAAATATTTGCAACTAAACTCTAAATATTTTTTTAAACTAGAGCTATGAAAACTACTTAACTGACAACAGGAACTATGCCAACTATCTTGAAAAAGTATGTGTGAATGAAATGATACTGGGGAATTGTTGAAGAGAGCAAGGGAAAAAGAAACCAGATACATATGAAGTTCTCTTTCTTCAGAAATGGCTGTTCCAGAGGTTGAATTACTTCAGCAGTGGAATGGGACTTCTGTGGCCTTTCCTATTCCCCATGGAGCTTCTGGAGTGGATCCTCCAGAGCAGTTCTGGAGGGTTCATGGGAGTGCAGGTGGGTGCACAGGACATGAAACACCTGTTCAACAAGCAGTATCCTTTTGTTGGCAAAGAACTGTTTTGAATCCAAATACAGGTCTTTAACCAATCCTGATACAACAGCAGCAGTGCTTGGAACAATGATGGGGTAGAAGCAGTATTTATGCATTAGAAAGTTATCTCCAGCTATAAGAAAGTTGTAGTATTTTTGGGTATTAAGTTCAGATAAAGTTGTACTGCAATAGCTAAGTGACATCTTCCCCAGTTACATTCTTGAGCCAAATTTTTTAAACTTACAAAATATAAGCATTTAATATTTGCAAAAGTAAATTCCTAAATATCTGCTGTGAAGGAGCTTAGGCAAGTAAGAATTAACTGTTCTTACTCTTTTTATGCCAGAGTGGAAACCTACAAATCACAATTTTTGCCAACATAAATCCAAAAAAGTAGTTATGTCAAAAAGTTTTGCAACACAAAATTGCACTCTACTCTTCAGAAGTGAAAGATGAAAGATCTGAAAGAATACAGATGGAAGACCCAGCACAGAGCTGTGCTGTGTAAAATATGATGACCTTGCAATGAAAGAACAACTGATTCAGATACTGATCAGCCACCCTAGGAAAGCAAACGCTCCTCTTAGTAGCATCCAATGATGCCATCTCAAATAATCATATCTTACCTGGCAAGGGCAGCCTGAAGCTCTTCCTCTTTTTTGGCAAGCTGGATTTTTAATTCCTCAATCTGGGCTTGCAACTCTGCAATTTGGTCCTGTAGGTCAGTGGTCTCTCCATCAAGTTTCCTTTTAGCTTTTTCTAGCTCTTGACGAGTTTTTTCTTCTTTTTTCAAGCGCTCTTTAAAGAAACAGTAATGATAAGTGATTTTTTTTTCTTACTGAGGCTAGAAGTAAATTAAGGTAACTAAATTGCTATTTCAGGTTTTGGGGGTAAAGGGTTCTAACAATCCCAGGTGAAGAGATTGGCAGCCAATGTACAGTAGCCATCTCCAACCTGGCACCATCCACATATTATTGGACTGCAACCCCCACCTCTCCAACTGTTGCTCATGCTGATGGGAACCTGTGGTCCAAAACACTGCAGGGGCACCATCTAAGGGGAGAACTGATGTATGTACTGTACTTGGAACATCTAAAAAAATCCTGTGCAAAGTAATTTAGAATTAATCAGGATTTAAAGTCAGCATTTAAAATTGGAAGTGAACCCTAGCAGGAAAACAGGGGAAGCTTTCTTCTTAGCCGATGTGTGTCTTTTCTCTTTGAAGCCAACAAAATTGGGATTGCAGATGTATTAGGTAGGCTGAAACAGGCTGGTTCAAAGAGAAGATTAAAAAGGGAGGCAACTTGTCAATGATTTTGTGCATTACTATGTTTTTATCAAAATTCTGAACAGCCATTTGGTCATTCTGTATCAGTGGACCAAGGCAGCTCAGGGTGTTTCTCTAGAACAGGGGTGAACGCCTTGTCGCCTTCCCAATGTGTTAGCCTACAGCTTTCTACCAGCTTTTGCCAGTATAGCCAGCAGTGGAGAATAATGGGAATTGTAGGCTCAAACATCTGAAGTGCCACAAATTGGCCACCCCTGCTCTGGGGGCATATTGTGTCTTACACCTGAGATTTCCTCTCTCTAAATGGATAGTATTAAGTTATTGGCACATTTAAAATGTGTTTTAGCAACGCCCAACTGTTGCACATTTAGAAAGAAAATTACGTGGATAAGCTTTGCATCCAAACACTCGTTAATATACATGTCATTGTAAATTATCTGCCATAAAATTAACACATGGCCAGTACAAGAGGATTCTCTGCGGGTCTGTGAGAGCTAAAAGACTAATGTTACAGCACTCACCTCATATAATGCAATGGATTGAGGATCTAACAACAGTTGCAGTATTGGAATGGGTATTTGGTCTGCCTTTCAAAAATTATGCAAAATTCTTGGAAAGCTGTATTTTCTTGGAAAGCTGTATGTGTGAGGACTCCATCTTGTGTGGAAAATCCGCCAGGATCCCTTGCTTGGCTTCCTGAACTCCAGCCCACTTTGCAGCAGCCCAGGGCCCCAGTTCCTGGCAAATGTACCCAGGGTTTGTGGGGTGCTTGACAGAGATCAGGTCAGCAGCACTGAGCAGGGAAGAAGGCTGGGCACTGGGAATGGCAGCTGGAGCACCTGCTCACTTGCACCGCTGCCACCACTGGCAGCAGCAGCATGCAGGGAAGAAGACTGGCTGTTGGGAATAGTGGTGAAGGTTGCCAGCTGCAAAACCAGGGGGTCCACAAACATTTGTAGACTTCCTCTTGGCTCGGCTCACTTTGCATGAGAGCAAGTCTGCAGATTCTGGAGGGGCAGATTCCAAAAGGTTTCATCCCAAACCTAGTGTACAGCCTCCATCTCTTTATATATGCAGACTGAAATGGATATATTCAAATCAGTGTGGTTTTTCCCGCTTCATACTTTTGTTTGGTTGAAATTTAAAGTATTCAAACACCAAAAATACAACTTGGTGTCAGCAAAAGATCATCTCAGGCTGCCACTTTGACTGAACTGTTTTTCTCTTTCCCCAACACACCTTCTACTTTCAGCTCTCCTGCTGGATGTATCCTTATGAAATAATCTCTTTTCCCTTAATAGTTTTATCAATATAATAACTGAACTTTATTTTACTTGTAAGCCACCTTAATTTAAAAAACTGAAAAATTCCAAAGTGGAACACAAAAAGCAAGTGGCATAGAGGTCTAATCATCAGGCAACCTCTGACAATAATAGATGCTTACCAGGTAAGAAAGAATAGCTCAGACAGATTATGTCTAGCATCCATTTGTTTAAGTTATTTCCCTTCAAAAACTCCAGGAAATGGCTTCTTTCCCCATAATAGGGGATTTCTCCCAAAGTCTTCCGAAAGGGAAGAGTATCATTCAAAATGAATGTTGTTATAAAGTCAACTGCGGCCTCACCTAACAAAGAGACATCTTAGATAATCTCAGTCATCTTTTGTGCTACGGACTAGAAATATCTAAATGAATTTTAAAAACACTAAAGTAGTGGTTTCCTGACAACTGGATATATTCTGAAGCAAAATAGAGTTTTCACTAAGGACTATTTAGTTTAAAAAAGCTTCTGCTCTGAAGCATGATTACAAAGCTCCTACATACATAAAGGTGCTTTGCGCACTCTCGCTCCATGGCAACTGTAAGAGATTCCAAATGAATCTAGCTTCGAACAGGGATGTAAGGATGCCGTGGAAGCTGTTCCACATTTTGTGGATTATCAGATGTCTTTCTTTTTGTCATCTATTGACAGAGTTGGATTTTGCAGAAATGCATTCGTACATATTGTGCAAATTCATACTCCCCAAATACATATTTCAAACATGCTGAGAATGTAGAATTGGTAGGGAATTTTTTAACGGCCGCTTAATTAGCTATTATTGGTAACTGGAGACTACCTATTGCTCCTTCTACAGAAGAATGGACTGACAGGATAGGTACATACTTCAGTTAACAGACTTTGTTCAACTACAGGAGGACAGACAAAAAAATCAAAATTTGGACAACTTTGAATGTCATTTATTATGTACATGAACAATTTGACTTGGACATCAATGACTGTAGAGGATTTGCAATGTTAATATAAGGTTTTGAGGACAACATTGGATACCATTTATACTGTGTACCGGGAAAACTATGATTAACTCACTTGGCAACTGTAAGTGCATGTGTGTTGTTTGTAATTGTGGTTTATATAATTTGTGATTTTCTGCTTCTATATTTGTAATACAAATTAAAAGTGTGATAGACACCAACACTCAAGTTTCCATTTGTACTGAACGCAAAGTAGTATTTGCTAGCTGCCTTGGAGAGGACTACAAACATTAATGGTGCTCTTTAGAGCCTGTGTGACTTATTCAAAGCCGCTAATGTGGAAGAGCAATTTTTATAAGGAGCGTGTCCCAAATATGCAGATCATTGTTTACTTTCAATAGAACAACTGGGGTGAGAGGCAAGACAACCTTCTGCTGGGCAGGACTGTGACACTGGGGAGATTCTTCCCATACCCTTGTATAAAGAGGAGTACTTGCTTTCCACACTGGCTGTTGATCACAGAGCCAGAACAAAACCTTTTCATTGTTTAATCTTAGTTCTCGAGTTAGGAATTCATGGAGGAACCTACTTCCCCAGCAGATGCTGGAAAAGGGAAAGAGCAATCACTCCAGGCTCTGGAAATCTGACCTGATTTCTGGTTTTGATTCCCCTGATGCTTTGGAGAAAAAAACAAAATGGAACAACACTGTGTTAAAAATGGATTCTCTTCTTCATTTCCCACTGTAGACTGTTGAAAGAGGGACATATAGTGCCAAAATGCATGTTTGCCATGATGAGTCTAGAGCAGGATTGGCCAATGTATGAACCTTCAAATGTTTTGGCCTGTGACTCCAATCATCTTCATCATTGGCTATGCTGGCAAGGGCTGACAGGAGTTGTAGGTCAAAATATCTGGAGGACCAAGCTGCCCATCCCTGGGCTAGAGTAATGGAGGATATGCCCAACTTAATGTCTTTCAATATAAACCCTTAGAAGTATAGCTCAGTTATGCTTATTATTAAATTTCAGCTTATCTGGCTGGAAGTCAGCAACTGCAATACATTCATAATCAAAACAGCTGGTCAAAGAGAAAAAGAAATCATGTCCAAATTAGGACACAGAGATCAGTAAATGTGTAATATTAGTAAACTGCCAAGTCAGCATTCTACAAAGCAATGTGTTTTACAGCCAAAAATAATTGCATATCTAAATCCAAGGAGGTTACATATACTGTTGATAAGGCAAATATAACACTGCAAAAATTGCACGGCATTTCTTGTAAAAACACAGTCAAGTGAGTTCCGAGAGGCAGAAGGGGAGTTGTTGAAAACAGAATGTTGGGACTAAGAAAAACAACTCAATTTAGGAATAATTGGGGAAGCAAAAACAAGCACTTTTCTACATAAAAGTTTAAAACATCATTCCAATACACATTAGGGACAGTGTTTTCTTGAAAAACCTTGAGCTGGTTAAGTTAATGTTATGGAGCTAATCTAAAAGAGAGAGACTCAGAGAGAGAGGGAGGGAGGGAGGGAGGGAGGGAGCAACAGTGAGTGGAAGGTCCCATTCTGGTTTCCCAGTAAGGCTAGAAAGGGCAGCACCGATGGAAAGAAGAGATGTCTACTTGCTTTTCTCTTCAGCAAGCCTGGTGCCAGTGATTATGCCCATTTTAAGGTATACACAAAGTTATGTCAACTACTCACAGTTACCGAAACCTTACCCAATAGCTCCAAAATAAATGAACTAATTTTTTGATAATTTGCATAAGTTGCTGCTCACTGAGGTTTGTGACATGGATACCCAAGGACTGGCTTGTAACACTTGAGCTTGTTCAGGCCTTATATTGTTAGTCTTCTGATTATCAAAAACAAAACCCAGGTCAGAAATTGCGAGAGGGCAGTTATTCCTCCCTTACAAAATTCTAAAACTTGCATAAATCCTTTCTGTTGGAGCAAGTGAAACAAGTCATCTGAGTGGGATGGTGTAATGTGGCGTCCTGCAACAGCAGGGGTTTGGACCCGATGGCCCTCATGGCCCCTTCCAACTCAACTATTCTATGGTTCTAAATAACCCCATGATACTATTCTACACAAACACAGAACCTACCCCAAGTTCTTCAGCCACCTGATGTTAAGCAGGTGGCAACCATGAAAGATAACTTGGTTCTGGCACCTCATACATGGAATGCCATACCTAAAGTAACTTATCTGGGAACAAACGACTTTTCAACTCCTGGTGAAGACTTTTTGTATTGGTCTAGTAATTCCAACAAGTTTTACATCTGGCTTTCAATGTGTGTTTTATGCTATATGTTGGATTTATTGATTTATAGTAGCTGTTAATTTATTCTAATAAATCTATATGCTTTACCTTCCAGATCTGTGATCATCATTTCTTGCTTGTTCTTGAGTTTAGCCAAATTTTTTGCCTTTTCTTCTTCTTCAGCCAGCTGTGAAGTACACTCTGCAATTCTATCATCCATTAATTTCTTCTCCTAATTAAGAGAAATAAGCAGCCAAGAAGTAAATGGATGGTCCCAGGGCACTAGACATGGGTCTCACAGTTGTAGTTTTGGATAGTGTTGATTTTAATGATGTTTATGACAAAAGTGATTCTCCATAGTTTCTCAGTATTGTTATTTATCCTCCCCAGTTTTCACAACTAATACTGGAGGTGAACTGGAAAGACACTTTGTATTTAGAAAGAAGCAAACACTTTTGGGCAAATTTAATATACCTAGACAAGCCCCATATTTAGCAGAAAGAATAGTAGAAACAGTTACTTGAAAGTAACTGACAGAGATTTACAGAAGGGCATAATATTCATCACTACTTTCTCCCTGTGCTATTGATGCCAAATAAAATATGGCAACAATGCAACATGGTTCAAAGAAAGGGAAAATGATCTGAAATATTTCCAGAGAACCACTTACACAATAAAGAATTCCAAAAAGACTCCTTTTCTAAGAGTAAATACTGACTTTGTAAAAACATGTGGGTGGGAACATGCTGAAGGAGTAACTGAGGCAGGCAATTTATTGGTGGGCAAGCCCTTTACTCCATGTACTCCAGTAGGCAATCACGTCCAGAATTTTTGTTTAAACTGTGGTCAGTAAAAAGCAGTGAACTCACTCTTTAGCTGTGACTGAATGTAATGAAGTGTTCACTTACAAAAAGCTGTTATATATTTAGATCAGTGGATTTAGGATTTCCCATAACCCAGTCACCATAGAGCACACATCTGATTTTCAGTCCTTCAAAAACATTGTCAGGGCAAGTACAGATCCCATAATAGTCACCGTTCACATGCTGCCAGACTGTTGCCAAATTCACTAGTACTAAAGGGAAGTGGCACAACCTGTTCCCACCTTAAGAAATTTGGAATTCTGGTCCTCTAACAGTAAGATTTCTTCTTCCATCTTCTTTATTTTGGCTTCTGCTGTAACCTTCTCAAGCTGCAGCTTCTGTCGAGCACCTTCTTCTTCGTCAAGCTGCTCCTCTAAATCCTAAAGGGAAAACAGCAGTCCACTGTTAACTAAACCAACAGTGAAGAAATCAGCACACTAATACTTGGGCATTTTTCAATTATCTTACCAGCAGTGCACCATCACATACCTGTATATGAGTCTGCATTTTTTTCTTTTCATTTTGTAGCACTTGGTTCCTTTCTTCTTCCTCCTCTACTCTGGATTCTAAATCATGGAGAATTTCTTCTAACTCTTGCTTCTTGGCAGCTAGTCGGGCTCTCATCTCCTCAGCTTCAGCAAAGAGTTCTGTCTCTGCTTGCAACTGCTCTGCAAGGATGTTCTTCTCTTCTAGAAGCTGTAAACATGGCAAGAAAGTTTGTTAACCTTTTTCACTGCATGTCAAGAAGTTTCAATCTGTGGAAATTAACCTAGCTATGGGAAAGTCTGATACAGGTTTGCCCACTGAAAGAAGGGCTAAGGAACTATCAGGAATGAATGATCTCCACAGCTAATAATAATAAAAACTCTGAGCCACACAATTGAAGAAAGTGCTTGCTGCAGCCTTCTGTGCTTTACCTTTTCTCCAGTTCTTACAAAGGATAGAAGAAAACAGGAGGCAAGCCTGGAAATGTATCTTTCCTCTATTCCAGCCTCCTGTTCCAACATCCAAGTTCAATTTACTATGCTCCAGATATTCTTGCAACCAGAAGCAATATGTAAGGTTGGTGGGGGGGATATATATACACATTGAGATGGACAAAGGTGTGCCCTAGTATTAGAAAGGGCTGAGCAGAAAGGACTGAGGCTTCTGAGAAAGGACTTCTGCAGTATTCCACAGCTTGGCTTTGAACTTCCCAATAGTATTTAAGATTCAGGTCCTGTGTTTCTACACAGAAACCTTTCCAGGTCTATTTTCTACACATGAGACAGTAAAGTAAGTTTGCTGTAGCTAGTTCTGTGTATTTACGCCCACATACCTGGCTTTCTATTTCTACGCGCACTATAACCCTGGCTTTCCCAAAGATGCATCTAACTAATCACAGTGAGCAAAGTTAGAACAACTGACCTTAGGCAGACAATCACAGGTTTTCAATTAAATTTATAAGTAGAAGTGTGCACTATCACATTTTTGTGCCATAGCTGATAAAAGTAAAAAAAAAAAAAATCACCTATGTACACCGATCAGTAGTCATCCGTTAAGTCAGACTGTGTATACAGACCTGCTGATGTTTCCTTTCCATCTCTTCAAGTTCTGATTCCACCTTGATCTGTCTTTCCTTCACTTTCATCAGTTCCTCATCCTTAGCCTGAAGTTCTTCCTCCTGGCGAGTAACTTGAAGCAAAGGCTTCACCTACAGGAGTTAATACAAGGAACAAGAGTTAGCAGGGCATGTACCTTCTACTGGGAATTCAGCATGTGAGGAGAATGGGGGAGGAGAGGCAAGCTACCTTTGTGAACACCCTCCACCACTGCCAGTGCCTTAACTTTAAATAGGCAGCACAATTTCTCTGCAGAACTTTCAATGCACTCAGCTGCTGTTGCTTCTTCGCAAAGGCCCTAAAGACAAACAAGTTGAGAAGTTTTGCATTTTAACAGCCACATCAGAAACATTTCACACAACCACAGCAAAGCTGTACCTAGGTGCAAGGGAGAATAATCACACTTTATCAGAGAAGCAAAGGATTTATTCCCTCAGGCCACTTCCCCCACATGTAAAAAGCAGTTCTGAAATGCAAAGATCATCAAGCTTCTCATCAACTAAATAGCAGTTCATCTTATTGCAGACGGAATGCTTCCACTAAATCCATTACAAGTTTTCCACTTACTTTCTGGCAAGGTATCCCCTGCAGACTGCCTGGAAGAAGATAATGATGTCTGTTATCTTCAGATCCCTTTCTTCTTCCAGATGTGCCAGAACACCAGCTCGGAAAAAAATCTTGCTCTGTCCAATTCTGTACAAGTTGGGATCCAGCTCCAGTGCTCTGATCTATGCAAGAGTCAAAACCATTTGTTTCGCATAAAGAATGCAAGGAAGAAAGTAGTTTTAGCCATAATAGACTGCTACTGAATGGCTTACCATTCTCTCACAAGCCTGCTTCCCATCCATAAAACCCTTAGGAATTGCATTAGGAGTCAGAATCTCATACCTACATATAAATCAAAAAAGGAATAGTTAAGTTCAGAGAATTTCATCTAGTATCTGCACAATCTTTGGCCAAAATGAAAGTAAGCTGGAAAAGGTAAGGGAGAAGAAAATTGGGTTTAAATATTTGAAGAAGCAAACCATGCATACACACATTTTTGATCAGAGCTTAGCTACTACAGTACCTCTGCCTAAACTCTTGGAACACAATCCTATTTGGAAATCCTTGTCGACAAATCCTTATTCCTTCTAGAACACCATTACAGCGAAGCTGATCTAGAACTAGGTGTGGATCCAGCTTTCCGGCCTAGAAAACACACATATACACAAATTACAAGCTGGTTTTAATCAACTCTTTATGTTTAGCCTTATTGATTAATGTTATTGTAAAAGTACATTATTTTACTGGTTAATGTTATTGTAAAAATAAACATTAACTAAGGATCATATGATCTTGTGTATAGAGAAGTAAACCAGAAATACAAAAATGTCAATTTTCTGAAGCAAAAAAGAAAGCAACTTCTGTACTCGAAATCAGACAGCACCACAACTCTTGAGAGTACATACCCTCTTTTCATGGTTTGGAATGATGCAGCGCACAAAATTTGGGTTAGTGTTTCGGAGTGTGGCCATCAATTTGGTGAGTGACTCTTTGTATAGTTGTCCCACGGTACGGAACATGCCCTTCTTGGTCTTGTAAGCTGAGCCAAAAGCAGTCTCTGTTATCCCAGTCACTTGATCTAGACCCACAATACGGTCCACTGTAGGCAACAAGAACAGATAATTAAGAGGACCATAACATGATTTAGGAACAGAGGCAGTTCAAAGAGGTAAACACACAACAAATGCTTTGTGTGACAAATGGTGGAAGGTGCCATCTGTGCCAAAGCAATCAGCAAGTATGGAAAAAGCAGGCTTGAAAGCAACAAACCAGGCAGAATATTGTAGCTTTGGCAACAACGTACTGGGAAGCCCAATATGTCTACATATTCCAAAGCCATTCCCTTTTCATACATAAAAGGAATTTTTGACCAAGAAGCTGCAAAGAATGGAGTGGAAACATAAAATGAACAGTGTGGAGAAGTTTACAATATACCTAAACAACTCAAAAGACTAAATGCATTAAATTTTGTACTACGTACAATTCGCCATCATCCTCCACATTTTCTGCTTACTTTAAGCAAGCATTAAATATTTCTATATAAAACTGCAATACAGAAGTAAAACCTCTTGGATTTACCACTGCCATTTTCCCCATGACATCATACCAAGTCCAAGACTGAAGCTGTGCCAAAGAGCTGAAATTTCTACTACATATTTGACATTGATTGATAAGACTTTCTTACTCTTTACATTTTTCAGTATTGTTTCCTTCTATAGATTATATAAATGAGATCAAATATACCTTCAACCTTAAGGAAAGAGAGCACTCACAAACTGGGAAACCATGTTTGCTCAGGAATTGGGGCAGAAAAAACAAACAACAAATCTCAAAAGAGCTGTTACACAGGATATTCCAAGAAACCTAACACACTGAAAATGTTCAGATAACTTCTTGCTAATCAACCTAGTTATTCCACTAGGGATATTTAACATTCCAGCTGAGTCAAACAAATCTATGCACGATTCTGACATTCTTAAAATGAAAATACATTCTACTTTTATCTTTTCCTCGGTGAGATGTGGATAATAAAATACCTTAGCCTTAAACAGTAAAGTGTTCAATATACTTAGAATTACACTACATGAAAAACGTACAGGCATACCTCCCCCCATCCCCCAATCTCAACCCAAATGAAAATCTACACACTCTAGGTATAGCAGCTGTACTGACAGGGTAGTACCTCATGGTACTAAACATTTGAGAATCTGGCCTACAAGTAAAAACTGTACTACCTTCCACTTTAGTAATTTTATTCTATCAAAATCCTTTCCAATGGAAAAATAAATGTTGAACCTTCTAATGAGGGTTAAATCAAGCTATAACAAATCTCCTCAAATTAAATGAACCCCTGATAGTGTGATTCTGAAGTATATACACATTCATCTCATTTCACAAAATAAAGTATCTATTGAGAGTAGATTTCAGAGATCTTTAGCAGTTTCAAGGAAGCCCAGTGCATGAAAGGATTAATTAAAAAAGCAACAGCAAAGAGACACACAGCCATGCTTCATTTGCCACTATAATGATACATTCAATTTAGGATACATTCAAAATTCACATATATATCTTCTATAAAATATGCTAATTTTTAAAAGGAGCATTTTAAAATATTTAATTCTATGGTTTTTAAAGGCAGCTATGACTTTGCCAAAGCTTGTTCTTTAACACAGCCTTGTATTTAAAGCAAGAAATGACAGCTAAATGCCTGTCTGGAATTCTATGCATTCACCTGCATGCAAAGGAGCAGCCTGGCAGGAGATGGGTAGATTATTCCCTTCCTCCTGTCTCCAAGCAGGCTCACAGAGGGGAAGCCACTTCCCTCATACCATGCACAGAAACACAGCAGTCCAATTCAGGAGAGGCAGAGCTTTCTATGAGCGCAGCTCCAAGTCTGAGAGGTCCCTTGGGCAAATTATCTGATGGGCCCTTCTTCTACTGGCAGGTTTTGGTGAACTTCCCTGAAAGCAGGACAGCTGAATGGCCACTATTTAAATTTCTCACAACATTCCATTCTCAGCAGGTACGTACAATATTTTGCAGGTTAGTGGACTCATTCACAAGCTGCCTTTAACTTACTTCATGGAGAAATAAGACCAGGGGCAACCTTAAGTCTTGCCTTAATTGCTGAGTAGCTATATAAAGCAGTATGTAACAAAACCTTGTATAGACATAACACAATCCTTTATATGCCTACTCAAAAGTAAGTGAACTTTGTTCATTTTTGTTTATTCTGTTTCACATTCTTTTTTGTGTACTTGTTGATGTTAAGAAAATAAAAATTTTCAAAAGAAAGAGTCTCACTATGTTCAGTGGGGGCGGAGGTGTCATACTTCCTAGGAGGGGGGTTTAGATTGCAGCAAGTGAGATTTGGTTCTGGAATTCCTCTGAAAGAGTAGCATGATCAGAATAAAGAGCTGGCAGAATCTGTCTCCTTGGCCCAAGTCATTGAAAATATAGGCATTTAACAGTAATGATACTATTTATCAGCCATCAGCATGCTATCTAATGCCAAATTCTAAAGAGGCAACTTCTAATACTGTTGCCAGTATTTTTGTTAGTTATTTACAGACAACATTAACACATATAGAATATAACAAATCAGAGCACTCATGACCCTAATTTCAAAATGCCAGAGGTATCAAGGGTATATTGGTAAGACAAGTCCATGTTTCAAAACAAAGCTACTCATTTGCAAAGCTTTTAAAGAGTGCAGTACATAAAGCAAGACACTATATGTAGGCAGTAGCAACTGAACAGTATGCACACAAGAATGCTTGCCTTGTGGAAGTAAAGCTAAGGTTAGGATGAAATGAAAGTTTCATGCTGGCCTACAAGCAAAAATGGTTTTCCTGTAGGTTCAAGTCCTGCTTTTAGAAGGCCTATTTTTTAATTCATTCACCTGGTGCATCAGGAAGACCAGTAACATTGTCATAGAAAGAGGCTCTCTGAATATTGTGAATCTCTACAGCACAGAAACAGCAAGAATAAAGAGCAGATACACAAGACAGTCCAGTTAGTAAAGAGAACACCATTGAGAATTGCAAGCATGTTTTAACCAAGTACCAGAGCCACTGTGGATCTCAGGTACAATGCATTTATTTGGACCTGGTCTTACAAGTAAACTACATTGAAGAGTGGTTTCACATTTTATAATACGGAACTGTTGCTGAAAAATATTTAATCAGAGAACATTAGGAGCACTCGTGCATATTTAGACTGATTCAAGGGGTCCTCCAAATAAAAATACTGTATGTTCCATGAAGCTGGGAGACTGCATGCAGGTGTTATACAGTGCTTACAATATGACATGGACATAGATGGATATGCCCGGTTCTCACACACTCTCCACAAAATGAAAGACTACAAAAATCTCTACACTGCAAGGCATGTTATATATTCATGTTATGTCGGTACATATACACTCACTGCTCCACAGCAATATACAGTATTTCCATATGGTGTTCATATGACATATACCATAGAATTCAGACTATTTAATGGCTATCTCCATAAATCTACACATGTACCAAGTAAGTACTCAGCATATTTACTTTCATTCAGAAGCTAGTTGGGAAAGGGACTGAAAATAAAACTACCAGTTATCATAATGTTTACCAAAATCTATGGTGCAACCTTACTTGGAATACTGTGTACTGTTCCACCACAGTATCTCAAAAAAGGTACTGTACAGCTAGAAAGTATACTGCAAAAGGAAAACCAAAATGACCAAGGAGCTGGAGCAACTCCTCTACGGGGGAAATTTCCAACATTTGGAGCTTTTTGGTACAGCGAAAACCATGGGTAAATGGGGGACATTATGAGGTCTATAATATTATGTATTGGCTCAGGAAAGTTTAGAGAATTGTTCTCATTTACAATACTAGAAATCTTCTAAATAAAGTTGAGTGGTGGGAGATTGAGGACAAACAAATGGCACACAACACAAAGTTAAATGACAGGATTTGCAACAAATGCATGGAGTATAAGTATTCATGGCTTCTAGTCAAGACAGCTACTACCTCCAGGATCAGACACAGCACACCTCTGAATACTAATTGCTGGGAAGCAACCCCAGGAGAGGACAACTGTTGTCAAGGGAGTTGTGTGGCTACAAGATGATATATAAAATAAAATAAAACAAATTCTGGTTATGGACTTCCTACAGGCATCTGGTTGGCCACTGTGACAAACAGGAGGACTGGCTAGATAGGCCTTTGTTCTAATCTAGCACGGTTCCAGCAAAAAGCAAAGTAGTAAAGCAAGCAGTAAAGAAAACTGAAGTGTAAAACTGCATGGCTTGGCTTGCTCTGAAGCATGGTTGTGCCCTGTCATACCTGACACACACAGAAATATCAATGCAATGATAAGCATTAGCACAGTATTATGTTACATTATCAACATACAGGAAGGCTAATATAAGTTTAATTATTCAAAATTGCTGGCTGTCCCACTATCCTCTTGGCTTTACCAGTGAACCATGACTACACTGTTTTCTTTACCAATAATGAAACAACAGCTTCAATACTTCAGACTGTCATGCAAGACTGAAGGCGGTTTAGCCCTAAATGAAGACTTTCAGGCATGACTTTAAATAATTATGATAGAATAGTACATCTATTCAAAACAGTAATGCATGGGCACAAGGTGCAGCTGTATGTACAACTAAAGTTCATAGCACTGGTCCACTCAAGATTCATTTGTTAACGCTTCCAGATATGCTGTCCTCTGCCCCTGCTGTGCATTTCTCCCCCACAGGAAATTACAGCTTGACTGTGTACATTCAGAACAGAGTCTTACCATCCTTCCAAAGCTCTGCAACAAATTTGTCAGAAGACTGGTGCAGAAGGGTGGCCACATTGTCATTCAGAGGGTCCATGTTTTTCATAAGCCACTCATCTGCCTTGTAGTCCACCTGAAATGAAGCAAATAAATATAGTACATATTGCCAACCTGTCTTCAGAAAAATTAGATGGCTTCTTCTCGCATGTTCAGGAGACATTGCACATGGATTCACTGAACTCATTTTCAGTGAACTCCCTTTCAGACTAACAATGTATGGCTGCCAAAGGGCATGTTGGTACAGAAGGGGAGTATTTAACAGAAATAATCCTCTAACTTCTCTCTGTCTTCAGTGAGCAGATGCGACAGGGCTTTATTCCCTGTCCACTTAATTCACCCAGAGTTGTGCTATCCAGGCTAACCACTTCATATGGTAGCAAGAAGAGATGTGGGATTAACCCACCCAAGAAATCCATCAGATTTCCTAGGCTCAGTTTCCCAGACTTTAGGTGCTTTGCAGCAGTCCAAAGTCTTGAGTTCCTGATGAGCATGCCCAGCATTCATGGAACACTCACCAGGAATTGAGCATCATGTACTGCACAAGCAGCACTTCCTCTTCTGCACAACTAGCAGCCACCGTTTGAGCACTGGAACTTACATCAAAGAAGGCTTGTTTGCAGGGGACTTCTCAGAAGGCAGCCCTCTGCTGACCCCACAACCACTAGCAGCACCCCTCTCACAGGGGCAGGAGCTGTTTGAGCAGCTACAGCTGATGCTCAAGAAGGCTGGCTGCAGTGGGCTTGCAGTCACCTCCCCGTGACTTCAGTGCCAACAGCATTCCTCTTCCATGCTAGCTGCAGCAATGGAAGAAGTTGCTGGTTGTGCAGCTGGGGGTCCATGAGTGTTCTCTGTTCAGCTTGCCTGGAAAGACTGAGCTGAGCACAAGAGGAAGCCTGCACATGCTTGAAAGGACTGATTCCAATAAGGGTTTGACCCAGACCTAGCAGCAAGTTCAATAGCTTTTTATTTCCTGGAAGGAATCCAGAGATATTTGTCAATTGGATTTAGGTGGGGGATCTTTCATTTTATACCAATACTCAGATTACATGACATATTTACTAAGAAAATGTCATTCATTCCACAGATACGAGGCTCATTATAATTCAAGGTACCAGCTAGAACAACTTTGTAGTCCACTGACAGAGATGATTCTACTGTTATTCTAAAACCGGAGCTCAGCCTAGAAAAGCCCAGGAGCTGAAATTGACTCATGTAGATTATGACCCAGTTCAAATAATGAGCATTCTAGGCCACAGGCCATGGTGAATTACCAAGTCATACCAACTGCTTCCTGTAGGGTTGCTTGTATTCCCCCAACCCCAACAAGCTACTCTGAGAACACACAGAGTGTTCTAGTGATTGTTTTACCCACAATGGGCTTTTGTGTGGTGTAGTGGTTAAGAGCATGGGACTGGGACTCAGACAACCTGGGTTCGAGTCCCCGCTCAGCCATGGAGCCCACTGGGTGACTTTGGGCCAGTCACACACTCTCAGCCCAACCTACCTCACAGGGTTGTTGTGGGGATAAGATGGAGGAGAATGATGTAAGCTGCCTTGAGCCCCTTGTAGGAAAAAGGCAGGATATAAATCCAATAAATAAATAAATAAATACCATGGGCAAGCCAAAAAAACCTTGCTGCTCTTGGTGATTTCACTCATGTTTCATATGTATACTTCCCTATCCAAACTACACTTTCCCCCCAGTTTTAACCCTCCCCATTTACTTTTGATAGCTGTCAGAAAAAGAGTAAGCAAATGTCTTTTAAACTTCTAAGGCAACTACAGAGTCAGGATTGAGTGAAAAAGTTGAGGACACTGGGACCTACATAGGGATGCAGGGACATTCAAAAGTCTTAAGGTAAGGTATGTACATTGCTGAAGCTTCTTAATCCCCTTCAAATAGCTGAATTCTCCAATTCTAAAAAATGCTTAGGAAATATAGCTTTTAACTCTTACCCTTCCTGCATAATGTATGATACAGAAGTCTGCCTTATCCTTCAGCTGCCGAGGCTTCTGGAATTTGGAATGAGTACCTTGTTCCTGGACCAATTTTTCCACAAATGTCTTGTCAGTTGCTTTAGGAAACCAACATTCTTCATCTAGCAGAGCAAGTACGCCAGGGGGGTTTGCCTAACAAGGGTTTAAAAAAAATATATAGCAATAGTGTCTCTTTTTTCTCATGTACTCTCTTCAAAATTCCTTTCACCAAACAAACGTACATGAAGAATACCGCTAACACTGTAAAGCAATGATTTTTTGCCTTCAAGCAAATCCAACCAATTCAATGTTCTACTTCACAATACATATCCAACTACACAAAGTAAAACTATTTGGAATATAATTAAAGCTATCAAAATAAAATTGCTTTAATCAGAACAATTTAAGATATAGGACAAGAAAAAAAGAACTTAGTGACATTCAAAAAGATATGCTTCCTCACAATTTCTTTCATAAATTAAGTTTTAACATAAGACTTAAGTTCACCCTGAGAACATCAGGACACAGGTTTAGGTGCCAATGCTTTGTTAATAATTAAGTCAAATTACTGTACTGTACGCAAGTACTGCGTATTTTAGAATGTCTACAGTTTAGTTCAAATTTTGTAACATAGTTTTTATCTGGATTTTGTTTGCTTTGAAACCCACTATGAGCGGTTCAAGTTTTGAACTGGAAAAGCAGAGTAAATAAAATCACAAATATAATTCAGAAGGGCAGGAATGCTAGACTTGTCAACAAAAGAAATGTAATAATAAGGAACTACAGTAGAAACGTATGTTGAATGGGCATTCAGATCAATAAACTTTAAGGAATGCCTTATGGTACAAACATCTTGGTTGAGAAAGTATCAGCTGTGAAAAATACATGGATAGGAGAACTTACAGGTCTTTCAATTAAATCAATACAAGGTTGTAGATCCAGTCCAAAGTCAATAAAGTTCCACTCTATGCCCTCCCTTTGATACTCTTCCTGCTCCAAGATAAACATGGTGTGGTTGAATAACTGCTGCAGTTTTTCATTGGTGTAGTTGATACAAAGTTGTTCAAAGGAATTTAACTGGGAAAAGAATAAAAAAGGAACTTTTAGCATTGTATAGCCTTTACTAGTTACAGAGCAAGAAAACTTTATTTGCATTTCTGTTAATTTAAAAAAGTAAAGTTTAACAATGGAAAAAATAAACTGCAACATACTCAACAGCTGGATTATGCCGACATCTCCACTTCCTTCTATCAAAAACAGGCTGTTGATCACTGTAGTTTACTAATTCCAAGACTGTTTAAACTACTTCCATCATTCCTCAGTCCTAGCACAAGATCTCCTTTCCTGACTAGCTGTAATAATCCAAGTTAATTTCAGAACTGCAAAATCTCA
Source organism: Varanus komodoensis (assembly GCF_004798865.1). Taxonomy (NCBI): domain Eukaryota; kingdom Metazoa; phylum Chordata; class Lepidosauria; order Squamata; family Varanidae; genus Varanus; species Varanus komodoensis. Next base: position 9,428,974 of record NW_025336479.1, on the reverse strand, counting down.
CAGTTCATGTACCACACACTCTAACTGGTGGGATTTTAATTAAACTTTTGATGTTTTGCATATATTACCGTGGAGGTGACAATCATGTGGTAAGTGTGCATTTCCTTATACTTCTTTATCAAACCTTAATAAAGTTAATTTTAAAAATCTTAGAATTAATCGGTTGACCTTCTCCCAGAATTTTAAGGAATTAACATCACTGCAACTAATTTTTTCAGAACAAATCAGTGCAGTATTTGACCAAAATATGGAAATATGAACACTAATATGGAAATATGAACACTAATTACTGTTACAGAAAACCCATCTCATCTGGTTTTCCAAGACTGCTTAAAAGGCAGTCCTAATCACCAAAGAGTAGTCTGCTCTTAAAAACATTCAGTACTTAAATTTAGAGTTCACAGTACAGAATTTCTTACAGAAAACTGTGTTTTCTGTACAGCTTTGAATAGGGTGAATAAACTATGCATGGTGATAAATTAATATAACAAAATGAGTTAAGCAATGAAGGATTTTTTTTTAGCACAGTACCTCAAAGATTTCAAATCCAGCAATGTCCAGGATGCCAATAAAAGAAGCTCCCTGTCTCTTGGTCCTATCCAGAGCTTTGTTAATACGGTGAACAAGCCATCGGAAAAGGCGCTCGTATGTGGCTTTTGCCAAAGCCTCTACTGCAAAGTCAGCCTGAACATTTAAAAAAGAATTTGAGGAAGTTACATGAAAAAAAGAATATAGAGTTTAGCACATATTAGGACAAATCAAAGCAGGCCAATACCGTTCATACTTCTAATGGAAAGAAATACAACACAAGTATTATTCAAGTATAAAACTTAAGGAAATAAACTTAAGGAATAAAGGAAAATTCAATAACAGAGATCTAATTCTGAAGATTGTACCTACTGAACATAAGTCAAGACCAACTATGAATGACAGAGTAACTCTCTGGGTGTAGCTTCACATGAATTTTACCTAATATGTGCATTTCTGAATTGTATTTTCACTAACATATGCATTTTGATTAGAGGAATGAAATACAGAATTCAAAATGGAAAAAAAACCTGGAAGGATAATTGCATTCATGTATTTCAATATGTATTTTAATATGAAGTCACCCAATTCACACTTCCTAAACAGCAAATTGTATTCAAATGTGAACCAAACCAAACGGCACCGCTCCAACCCCTCACCTTGTACATAAATCATGAAAACTGCACATAAGAGGCAGTGGAATCAGTTTTTAAAGCTCCCCAAACTTTAAGGGCTTCTATTGCATTATATAGGGAACACTTTCATAAATTTTCCTTAACAATGTGTTATCTATCCACTCCACCTAGAACAAAGCACTTAATTTCTCCAGCACATCCATTAAGCAGAAAACGAACACCCCCAAAACTGTTTTCACCCATCTGATCTCCTTAAACCCTGCCGTTGATTTACTAGTGGCACTTTAATACTGTAATATTCATAAAAATCCTTCTCCACCAAAAAACAGGGGATTATACAAATGTATTTCTCCACCCCCCTCCCAAAAAAAAACTTTAGAGATTCCCCTTGCACCACTCCTACCAAGTCTGCAATTGGGGGAAATATGTCAGAAGAAACAGCATAATGTTTGCTAGTTGAACGTTGATGCCTACTTTGGGAGCAAGAAAATTCACAGTTCTGCATCAGGGCTTACTTGTTCTTTGGTTTGTGCCTTCTGGACATAGTCTCTGCCCACTTTGATGCGTGGAGTAAGTATTGCTCGAGTAAATTCCATTACATTCATTCCCAACAGGTGACAGAGTTTCTGTGCAACTATAAATACAAGCAATGCAGTCATTTATCACTACTACCACTCAACAACTGGTTGAAAGATTTAGAAAATGATTTGGAACAGTATTTCTTAAGTATCTTATTACTAATAAGCCTTTTTCAGATAAGCATTACTGTTAATGAACATATTTCTACCATGAAGTCCTTGCAGATTGCAAAAGATTCTGAGCAGTGTTCTAGGGTACAAACTGCACTCATATGGGCAAACTGGGCACAGTGCTACCCTACATGAACCAAGAGTGCACCGTCACACGTATTCTGAACTACCCTGAAGCTACATGCTATAGAAGAACATTGACAGTGATGGGCAAGCTGACCTTCAGGGAAGCTTTTCCACCATCACCACCAATCTTTTCATAGAGGAATTCCTAATAAGCTAGCTATGGAATCCTTTGCTTTCCCAGAATGCAGGGTGAAAATTACTGCTCACGGCGTAACACCCCAAATTTTCACTTCATCAATACAGTGCAGGCTCAAAATACACTCCACGGTACAGAGCGCCAGAACCACCTTGAGCGAATCACAATCTGACAATTCAGAGATCATTCTTCCCTTACAGAGTTGTGTGTTGCAGTTAAAATATACTAAAACAGTCTATTACAGGTTTCTTGTAGGTACAGGAAACAGACATTCAGTACTATTAGGTTTGATCAAAATCAGAGCACACTTTTTAACAAATATTAACTTGCTGCTCTTGAAAATGCTTAATGAGCCTCCTTTGACCATGAAAGCAGACATACTAGCATCAGCAGGATTATTTAAACATCTTGTTAGCTGCTGGTTTCTCTCTCCTCTAAGAATTGTATCAGAAGCCATTAAACTAAATAGCAACTTACAGAGAACTTTTTAACTATCTTGACTCTCCTTGCCACAGAAAATCAAATACTGAATTAGAAGTGAGAGAAAATTCTTACTAATGTTAGATAATTTCTCCTTAATTAAGCAATTTAATACCAATACTATTAAATGATAAAGTCAGTCTTATATATAGCACCCTGTCAATTCAATAATCAGATGTTCTAAATATAGAATTTAAACTCTCCATTTCTCCAACAAGTCGTGCTTGGTTCCAGAATCACTGTTGTTGGCAGCTCAAAGGTTGAATCAACCCAAAAACAATAAACTGATTTAACTACACATACTATTTTTATTTGGACCGTTAAAGACTTTCCTAATAAGCCCTTTAATGAGGTTAAAATTCAAATAGTTTTAAAAATAACAAGTATCTTAACACAGAGATTCTTCAGGCAGTATTTTTAGTAGCTGTGCAGACAGAATAAAGAGAATGAACAACACAAATTTCTAAATAGTCAAGCACTGGTTATTTTTATTACAGCTGCCTCTGTCAGGAAACTATGTTGAAGTTGTTCAGTAAACTGTTCCTTGGACTGAAATAACAGTGCATAAAATGTACTCAATTCAAGTAAGGCTCTACTGTGCCTGTAAATATATATACCTGTATTTTCTGGCATAGATGCCTGATCAGTATTCCGCTCCTTCTTGAAGGAAATGTTACCAAACTGCAGTACTGATGATACCACTTTCAACATAGCTAAGGAAAATATGAGAAGTGAAAACATAATGTTCCATTTGCCATAAAAACACATCTGTTTATTTATATATAGTAGGCAATCAGATGAAAAAAAAGCCCTGGTTGATAGAAACTATAGGAAGAGTGGTGTCTTAGATGAGGTAGGTAACCTGAGTCCCAGATGATCTGGACTATAATTCCTATATTCCCTGACCACTGGTCTGGTGCTAATGGTGTTGTAGTCCAGAGCATGTAAATAGCACCACATTGTCTACCTTAGCCTAAGACATACCACATCTAATTCAGGCTAATGTAGATTTGAATTTGGCAAATACTTTAAGTAAAAGTATTTGTCAGAAACTCAATAAAATCTGCAGTTAAATAAATGTACTGAAAGTCTATACTAAAGCCAAGAGGAGCTGTGACCTCTATAAGTTATGCCATATTATTTTGTATAGTATAATTTCCTCTTATGGGGAAGGGTAATAAGCTATCTGCTCAAGACCTTTTTCCAGCTTTTGAATTTTTCACCAGACATTCCAGCATACTTTCAAGCTCATCTCTCGAGCCATAAATTATTTATATTAAGGTGACATGTGCAGGATGCTAAATTCTAAACACATACAGAATAAACTTAAGCTTGGAGAAAATAGTTTACATTCTGCTTAAGTCCCAAGTATAAAAATATACAATTCTCTACTAAAAAGGTAAAAGGTTTATAAACATACCCAAGATTTCATCATGAGAAAAGCCCATGATATGCATAGCTTCCATAGTCTCTTGAAAATTATCCTTATCTTGCTGGCCAGGAATGGGTATGTAGCCATTGGACAGGAATCTGTAGTTATTAAACCCCTCAAGGAGTAAGTCAGCTGTAATAATGGTAGAAAGATGAGACAGATTTGTTCAAGAAATCTGGATACTAAAAAGTAGCTCTCCACTCTTTTAAGTTTAAATAAACTAAAATTAGTAATGGCAGGTCAGCAACTTCGTTCACCAACAATGACAAAGTGTAAACAGTAACTAGTCCCCTAGAGTTTATAGTTGGGTTTTTATTTTTAAAAACATACAACATAATCTGAACACCAAGAGCAACTTTTCAATCTGGACTGGAAATAAGAAACTTTCCAGAAAGCAGGCCTAGATATGCTCAGACTAAATATCCTCAAAGAGTATCTACATCCGTAATCCTAACAATCCTGAGGAAGGACTTTTCTTAAAAGTAATTGATGCTTGTTTGGAAGTATAAACACCATGCTGCTTTGGCCTATCCAACAGAGGCTTGGCATTCTTCCCAGCTTGAGTGCTCCTCTCTCTAGTGAGGGTTTGGCAGTCACTGCCAGCACTCCTTCAAATGTCCTGCTTGAAGCTGAAGTGTTTCTGTCCAGCTAAGGACTCAAACTGTATAAAGCTTTAGACTGCAATTTGCTGTTGGCTCTGCAAATATTGATCACACTGATTTCAGTGAGGCCTGCAACACTGCAGCATTCCAAATACAGAACGTTAACTTTACCCAGCTTCAACACTAATTATTTTTAATTAGAAATCAACTCACCTAAGATATCCTAGAGAGTCCCAGAAAAAACAAAGCCATCTTTTTCATTTATAAAGAAAGAAGAGCACTAAACCAGGACATTAATTCTACCTCTGTTCAGATGCTATAACTAATGAATTGCAAGATACCACTACATCTTGACTTACCTTTCAAGTGTTCACCTGCCCCAGCAAGCAGCTGATAGAAGATATGAAATGTCCGCTCATCTTTGGCTTGACGAACTGCACGTGACTTTTCAAGTAAGTCTGAGCCAGTGCAGTTAAGGATTTTAATGAGCACATGTGCATCTTCTTATTAAAAAAGAAAAAAAGCTCCTGAAATGGTAATGAACTGCTGTGCCTGCCTTAATATTTCCCTTCCTTCTAAAAAATAGTTTTTATTGTGTCTGTCAAAATTGTAACAGAAATTCCAAGGATGGAACATAGCCTGCCAAATTAGCAGCTCTGTAATTGTTAAAGATTCATTCCCCCACCCCCAATATAACAGTCCAAGTTACTTTTCCCACAGGCCACATATTTCGAAACCAGTTTGTCCTAAATTATTTCCTTAGGTCCTAAAAAAAATCTATGGGCAGCATCCAGTGGGGCTGATCTACCTCTATTGGTTCCATTGTATTAGCAAGACCACTGCTTTCACAGCAGGGTCTCTGCACTTCTAAAATAAGTGCAGGATACTTGTTTCTGGATTGGGGCATATTGGTGGATATAGACACAAGCACATAGGCACAGCAGGAGACTCTCCTATGAATGGAATAGAATGGAATGGAAGTGCAATAGTTTATAGCCAGTTCTGAAGGGTTATGTATCAGTAAAAGGAAAGATGCTCATCCCACTAATGCATTCTGAACTCCCCCTCTTTAAAAGGTAATGCATAAATTGAGAACTGCCACTGCTCAGCTGAAAGCCACAAGTCAGTGGTAGGGGAACCTGAAGCTTACTCAACATTCAACTCCAACTTCCATCAATTCCAGGCAGTATGGACAATAGAGGGCGGATCTAATGTAACAAGACCCTCCCCTTCTGTAGACCATCTTCCAATACAGATTGCAATTATTTGATGAGAAGTAAAGACATTCTGCGTATGCTCATAGGTGCAATGCTTATAGTTGCCACTACATATATCATTAGCTAAGCCCTAACAGTAATGCTCTTTGATATACAAAATGATGAGGAAGAAATGCAGTGGAGGTGAGGAAGAAATAAGGGGAGTGGGAAAAAAATTAAGAAGAGGAAGAATATATTGAATGGGAATGAGAAAAAGCCACCAGAGGGCAAAGAGGAGTCCTTTTTCAGAAGAAAATATTAAGAGAAATATATAGGACTGAAAGAAGTGTATTGTGGAAAATATAAGGAACAGGAATGGAGGGGGGAAGCAGGGGCAAAATGTAAAGCAAAGGATACAGCCATGTCCCATGTGACAGCATCCACGGGAACAGTAAAAAGCCTTCCCATTTTAGCGACCCATGTGCAACAAGGCAGTATAATAAACTAGCCACACTAATGTAGTAGGGTAGGAAAGTGTCAGGATTTTAGGGAAACTACATTGAACTGCACATGCTAGTTTCCTGAATGATACAGAAACACAGCGGCAAGATATTGAGCATTCTTTAGAAAGCCTAGGGCAGAAGCTCAGAACTTGCAACCTGCAAACCGAATACGGCTATGGGGCAGCCCAATCCAATCTGTGCAGCCTTCTGTGGCTCCCTAGGAGACAGAGCTTAAGTTCCAATCCCCACCCCAAGGAGGAATGCCCTCGGAAGCCAACCTCTGCTGTTTTCACTGCTCTGAGATAGGAGGCAACAGCAGGGATTTTGCTGTTGCCATGTACCAGTAGCAGAACCCCAACCTATTTCCAATCTAAGGTAACAGCACAGGTGCAGAGCAGACTGACTCAGCAACTGCACACACCCTCCCAGGAAGCACTGGGAACCACATGAACCCAAGAGTCCACTGATGCAAGGTGTTAGCCAACTCCCTTTCTCCATTCTGAGAGCAAAAATGAAACTCGTTCCAGCATGGAGAAAATATGGCAATGATGGTGAAAGCTCATACTGCTGATGTCATCTGGCCTGACTTCGTCAGATTTAGAACTCAAAAGCCCACAAAGAGGACAAAAATAAGTTGTGCAAGAACAGTGAGACCTGGACCCATAGTCATGTTTATAGTAGACGCACCGAGAGCATAAGGATTTAGCTTATCCCATTGATAATTGTCTACCTCATGCATGACTAAGTTTAGATCCTACCAAAGAGGATGTGCCAGGTTTTCAAGATGTTAGATATCATGGCTAAAAAGATTTCTACAGGAAGAAGTGGTGATGTGACTTTAATAACTAGTATTAATTTTTTGGGCTAGTTCACACAATCAAGTCTCCTTACATAAGCAACAATGGACTGCAGCACTGTGAGCAGCCAATATAAATATCTAAACCACAAACCATAAATTTGAACCTAGCCAGAGCAAGCAGTGCAAAAGGTTAAACTATCCTCATGTAATCTGATGTCTATTCTAGGGATGCACAGGAGTTGTTTATGCTCTGTATAACCCTTGCTACTTGGGTTCAGGTGGCATGGCAATCTGCAATCATGGTCTGAATATTCATAAATACGGTCATCCAGCCCATGAATAATTTTCTCAGTAGGTAAACATGCAAATACAACTTCACTGTATGCCAATAGAACATGACCACAGAACTCTATGGTCATCATGAAACTTTATTTACTGTACAGCATTCAGTGCTCGGATAGCTGTTAACATGTTCGGCATAGTGTATTTTAAAATTAAACACATTGCAAATTGAAAAAGTATACATATTAATATTAAAGCTTGCTCATTTCTGACATTTGTTCTGCAAATTAATAAATGCCAGTTCTAGATGAGTCTTAAGTTCCCCAACACTGCCTTCCAGTAATAACTATCCATTATATTTTCACCAAGTCATCAATACAGATTATATCAGATTGTTATCAGTGTTTTTATCAAAAGTGTAGCTTGGAAAACAGGATACATGTTTCAATGTTGGCCCCAACAATATAACCAGTAACATCAAAATTTATTCTGATGAACTTGCCCTGTAGAGAAGACATAGGTAAGAATGGATTTCAGAGAGAAAGATTAAACACACAACACACACATGCTGAAGTTCCTAGGAAAAAATTCTTTATAACACAGTAACCATGAGAAGCATAAAAACTATTTCTGACAACTAAATAGATTCCTGTGAAGATACATGAACACCTAAAAAGTTTAGCTTGGTGTCAGAAAGAGTACAATGTTAGTGCCAAGCATTCTTCTTCTAGGGTGGTACTCCGAAAAGGAAACATTAACACAGAGAAAAATGTGTTTTTCATGGTCAAAATCTATAACAGACTAAGGAGAAGGTCCTTTCCTTGATGATCTTATATCATGGGCAGGTTTATATTTTACATATCATTGCATTTAAATTTTATTAAATTGAGAATTATACAGAATAGCGTTACATTACACTCAAAATTTAGTAGAAGTTTCCCTGAACTGCAGCTATATCTATTAAGTCAATATCATGATGCATTTTTAGTATATTACTGCTACATTTCACATCAGGTGAAAATTATTCATTTATTTAATTATTATTTAGTCAACTTATATTCCACAACTAAATTAGTCCCAAGGACTCTCTAGGAAGATTACAAAAATACCAATAAAAACAACATCTCATAATAAAACATAAGCATACAACAATAACAATACACAACATGTTGCTGAGGGGTCAGATATAACTAGACTGAAATAGCATGTTAAACTAAAGAGCAATATAAAACAGTACCATTAAAACTTAGCAACATAAAATCAATTATTAAAATGCCTAGAGAATAGGATCATTCGCCTAGTGACTGAAAAGATTGTAATGATGGCGCCAACAAACTGCTCCCGGAAGGCTGGCCATCCAATGGATGGCGCACAACCACTGAGAAGGGGCCACTTCTACTGGCCATCTTCCTTACCTCCGTGGAGGATGGCTCTTTCAGAAAGTCCTCCCCACCCAGTTTTAGGGATCTGGTCAATACATATAGGAGCAGGCATTCCCTCAGTTATCCTGGTCCCAAGCCATTTAGTGCTTTATATGTTAGCACAAGCACCTTAATTTGGGCCTAGAGCTCAAATGGGAACCGATGCAAATGACACAGTACTGGGGCATAAGGACTGTCTTCAAGGGCACCCCCACATAGAGCACATTACAATAATAAAGTTGAGAGGTTACCAAAGCATGTGCGCCAGTGGCTAGGCTCTGCCAGGTAAGGCTGCAACGGGTAAATTAAGCACAGCTGGCACTGCTGGCCACTGAGTCTACCTGAGACTCAAGAGATAGTTTTGGGTGCAGGAGCATCCCAAGCTATGAATCCTGTCCTTCAGGGGAAGTGCAACCCCATCCAGGACAGACTGAAGGCCTACCCTCTGGGCAGATGGACCATCCTGCAACAGCACCTCCATCTTATCCAGACTGAGCTTCAATTTATTGGCCCTCATCCAGTCCATTATCAAGCTCAGGCAGTGATTTAGGACGGAAATAATGCATTTCTCCTACTGGGGAGGATCTCTCACTTATCAGACAGAACTTTGAAATCCTCACTACTGGAGATTATTTTTTATATGCAAAAAACCACCATCTGGAATGCATTAACTAACCATTGCAAAAATAGTACCAAAGCCATTGGAATGATTATGTTCACAATATCAGTGCTGACTTTAAAGAAAAAAATTAATAGAAAACAGATGCTGAAGTCTTTCACAGAAAAGAACTTTACTGCATTCATGTACTCTTTATGACTTTCATAAGTGGACAAAACAAAACACTAAGCAGTGAAACCTGTGAGGTTGTAACTAGGGCTTCAGCTGATGGGCCACAGTAAGGTTTGAAAATCATGGCTGAAATATTTACCATGCTAAAATACCTGCACATTTTCAAAGTGAGGCTTTGTAGATCTACTCCAGGAATGGGGAATGCGTGCCACAATATGTTAAAGGACTGCAACTCCCATCATCCCTTACCACTGGCTATGTTGGCTATTGCTGATGGGAGGTGCAATCTCGCAACATCAAGAACACCACATGTTCCCCAATCTTGATCTAATCCAATCACATCACAAGGAAATGCCTTCCTCATCAAATCCTGCTTAACACATTCTTTACACGTTCTGCATTCTTAATGCAGTCTTATCGAATATATAAAGGTACATTAGCATTTTTCCTCATTTTTTAAATTCAGAAGCATACTTCAGAGCATAGGAAATACTGTAATGCACTCTCAACGGAGATGGTTTGCCCATACCTTTGTGTAAAGGCACTCAAACTGACCATATACCCAACCTCTTAAATGCCATCTGAATAGAGGAAGGGGGACACATATTATTCATAGCCCACACCTAGTCATTTTAATCCCAATTCAAATGTATATCTAAATCAGGAAGTCAAACCATTATTTTCTTGCTGTTCAGTTCTGGCTCAACTTCAAACCTCTAATGCAAATAAGAAGCATGCTTCCAGTCCATTCCCTCCCTAATGCTCCCCAGGCCGTGTCCATTTCAAACCCAAAATACATCAATTCTCTCAGATACTGGTTTTATTTTATGTATTCATACTGATACTACTGGCATCAGTCAGTGTACTACAACAGGTAGATGGCTGTTTTCTTAAACTTGTATTAGGTTTTAATGCCTGATCCAAACTGGACTACACAATGCCTTGAGGACCTTACTGTGAGTTCATAGCTAAGGAAAGAACCGGGGAATCTCATGCTCTGCCACTTTGGAATGTTAACTACTGGTGTACAGTACACATGTGCACACGCATGCATGTGTGCGCACACAAGTGTGTTATTTAGGAAATGGTGAAAGGTTACATAGCTAGCATTCCAATCTACAAGTACAGTACGTGGCTAAATATTCTTGGAAACAGCAAAAAGAAAAGCCCTTAAAAATGTCACAAAGCAGGAAAAGAATATTCTCATCTACCTAGAAAAACTTTTATTGGGTGCAATGAGTTTCAGAAAGAAATAGCTTACACAGAGTCACTTACATTTGGGGAACAACAAAGGAAATCTAACTGATGCTTCCTCTGTTGGAAAAGGTTAACATGAGGCCCTTGAGGAAAATTTTTTTTCTGAAACACTGATTGGCTCCAGTAAAAGCTTTTCTAGGCACCTGAGAACACTTTCTCTCCAGTTCTGTGAGATAGCCACAGTTATCTCTTTGTGTAGGGACTGAGGTATCAGAACAAATCATTTATTTTATTCCGAATTTCACCCTTGTGACATGAATTATCCACTGCTACAAAATTTAAACTAAGCTCATACATTCACCCATGTATCCTATGTAACTAGAAAATTCAAGCATGTCCCTGTCTATCAGGACATGTGTGCATCACCAAACAGGGAAACCACATCTGGCTGTGTAACCGGAACCTAGATGAACTTATATGAGGGCTGGAATACACCCAGACATGTTCGTGAAATTTTGTACACTTTAATGAATAGATTTTGGGAATCCTATTGGTTTTTAATGCATAAATTGTACCGGGGGGGCAGGGGGGGAGAAGAAGGCTGTTTCAAAAATGGGCTTGATTTCAGTACATTTCTTAATTGAGTCTGTCTACAAGCAAGCATTAAAAGCATTTTCTTGAGAGCTGTTAAAAAAACAAACAACAACTTACAAAACGGGAGGAATTATCATTTTTCACAGTCTTTGCATTCCCAAAGGATTCCAGAATTGGATTGGCTTGTAGAAGCTGACGCTCCAGTTCACCCTAAAACATACACAGACAGAAATACAAAGTTACACAATCCCGGACTAAGAGCAGCATACTTTCCCAGGTGCAGTTGGTTTTCAGCTGCCTGGACCAGTTCTTTTCTCAATACAGCATCTCCAAAATAGTCTTAAAACTGTTAAAAGCTGAGAATGACTTACCCTAACAATAAAAACAGTTGAAAAGCATGATGTTACACTGAACACATGAAGATCAAATTCAAGTGAGGACTAATGAATAAAGCATGAGTCAATGAACTCTGCCCCCCTGCAGACAAAATGCCTGAATTTTTACACCCCACCTTTCCACTGTGATAGAAGGTTAAGAGATAACCTTCTATCACAGGAGGTGGGCAGAGATAAAGGTGGTAGTGGTAGTTATTGCTATCTATGCAAATTGGGCATTTAGCATTCTCATGTAGCCATTTGCCAATGAGCTACACACTTTACAAAAGATGTAATTTCATGCCTAATAAAATAGAGTTTGATCATGCAGAATTTATTTGAGCTAGACTGACCATCATGGTTTCATATTTAAGTTTACTCCTTGTCTTAGCTCCAACTGTTCTCAAACTTAAGGTAAAAACATGATCATAAGAATGCACACAGGACACAAAGCCAATTTTATGAGTTTATTCTAAAGCCTCTGAAACGTTAAAGAAGCATCTGCATTGCCAGACCAGAATATCTTTGGAAATTTATTATCCCACTAATGCCCATGTTGACACATATGTATTAAATGAAGAGACTAACTGATGGAAGATGTGATACTGTTACCATGGCTGGACAGACTGGGGTAATAGGAAAAAGGGAATTTATATCTGGAATATAACTGCAAAATTAGGATTAGCACTACCAAAGGTCTGCTTTTTCTGGACAATCTTAATGAAATACATATGCACCTTAGCAATGCTGCCTCTCAGTAGGGTTTCCAATCACAAGTATTGACTCAACAGCATCTAAACACCAACCACTATTTTACAATTAGGTAAGGTTTCTTTGACCATAAATACAAATAACTTAAAGAGATTTGTCTACTATATATACTGCCTGTGCAGAACCTTCTTAAAATTACATTGTCTGAATCAATTGCTTGCTCAGTCTCTTATTTTCTGCTTATCCAACCACTTAGTCCCATTTTCAGTTTCACTGATTCCAATGGGAGAGATTTAAGCAAATGCCTACCCTTCCTTCTGAAATCAATGAGATTAAACTGTGCTTAACGTTCTCTGAATTGTGTCCTGTATCATTCCATCTGTCAAATCATTTCCTGTGAATTCAAAGCGTTGTTGCCAACACCTCTGTCAGTGAACAGCAAAAAGAAAGCAACTAGAAGAACAACCTTCTCCTTGACCCTGTTGACCCCCACCCACCCACCCAAATCTGTTTCAGAGGGTTAAGGAAAACCTTCAAGAACATTTGTGGATGTGGGGAGCCACAGTAGAGAGCAGAGCAAGACAAAGTCTCATTGTATGAGTTTACATCCACTTGTAAAATGTTGGATTTAAGCCACAGAAATGAATATTGATGTTCAATGAGGACTCCAAGTATTATAACTTCATCCAAAACCTTTCAAAGATGAAAACACACATTGCTATCTATTGCATCTTAACTTTTTGTAGCATGTTCTTGCAACCTATGCTTTTCTGGGATTAATCCTGTAAAGAATGCTTTCCGCCAAAAAGGCAGAAAAGCTAAAATGCAATCTAGAAGCCAAGTTAACAGGAAAAACAGATATCCCAGTCATATGAAAACAAGATGTAAGCTCACATAGGAAAGTCTGGTCTGACAAGCAGAATTAGTCAAAAGTGTTGTATAAACAATATTAACAGTAGTAAAAGGTTCTGTAGTTGAATGTAGAAAGCCTGCAGGAACACAGCTAGTCAGGAATAGGCCTGATCTTAGTCTGGAGTGTTCTGAAGATCTGAATTATGCCAAGAAAAATCCTTCCATGGAATGCTGATGCTATCTACCATTACAGTCCAAAAACACTAACATAGCCTGCCTTCAGTTGTTTCCAACAAGCAAAATCAAATTTCAGTTCACTGAAAAGAAAAAGGAATTGATTCCAAAAGCATATTAGCAATGTGACAGTTGTAATCTCTAATTTGTACTCTAATAAATGTTACAAAGACTGTGAAATCATTTACCTATAAAGTCACAAAAATATGCATAAAATTTAATTCCTGTTTATAGGGCTTATGATGCCTGGTCCCATCCTTGACTGGCATGGTGCCATGCATCCATTCCCATAAACTGGAGTAACTGAAGATCATCCCACTGTGTATTTTTTAAAAACAAAACTTAATATCAAAGGCAAGATTTGCAGGTGTGATAACATGCAATATATTCATGCAAATCAGCAGTGTAGTGATAGATAAAGAAGAGAGGCATTGCTCTCAGCATCTCCATGATTTGGCTAATTGTGAGAGCAATCTGAGAAGCTAGAAGAGCTACATGCTACTCACATACAACAGGGATCCACTCTGCAGTTCAAAATGACAATGAAACAGAATGTTAATGGTTATGAACTTATGAGTGCTACAGAAACACACCGGGGCTAAAAATTTCAAATATTTTATTGGGTTTTATAGGAGAATTCACTTGTCAGTGTTTTAGAAAGCTTAAGTTATAACCACCAACTCATCATCAACTTTACAAAAAAAACCTTCATAAACATAACAGCACCCTTGAGGTAGCAAGAATGTCCATCTTGCTACATTGCCAAGGAGACCACCAATTTTGCTCTACACCCTAGAATTCTTTTCCAGTCACCTTACCCTATGGATAAGTAACCAACAGTCACTGACTGATGCTGCTCCACAAACGTTATGAAGGAACAAACTAAGATAGTCTGTTGCTGCTCCCTTGTATTTTAATATGAAATCAGGAGTATTGGCCCTTCCCTGCTAGTACAGTTGAAATAGCTTGAACTTGCACACTGAACCAAACAGGTTGCCAGCATACACAGATCGTTCCATCAGTGGGATTTAGGATGAGACTGCATCCCATAATCCACGGATGAAACTCTTACTCATTCTCACAGGTTTTCTTTCCATTTCAACCTGAATGATTTTATTAAACTACATCAGTTCAAGACATTATACAGCAAGTCACAGATGTTTGTTTAATCAGGTGATTAAAAACATGGAGTTGGGTGAGAAGGGAAGGAAAGGAGAATCAAGGTCAATCTCCCCTGAAATTCACACATCAGCCCTGTCTATCTCCCAACCTTCCCATTCTGTATAAAAGCCAATGAAGTCATACTTTATTGTGCCTAAACTTAATGAACCTGAAGTTCAGCTTTACCCAGGGCTACAGGATATCTGTACATATTCCAGCATATATGACATAAAATATTGGACAAGAACACCCAGTAGGCTTGGAGTCTTTTGTCAGTTATACTGGAGAGAAATGCTCACTAAAGAGCAGTTATAGCTTTGTGTTTCTGTACATATGTAATAATGAATTTTACTATTAGCTGCATGCCTGTACCAGAAATTACTTGTATACTTATATTGCATGTTGACAGGTAGTCTCCTAAAAATGTAAAACAAGAGAGCAAGATTAATCCTATACAATGTTTAGAAGCATAAAAAGACACTTGCCTGATGTTTCACTGGCTTAGGTGACTCGGGCTGTTTGTTGCAAACAAACAAATTCACATGTTAGCAAATCTGACCTTCCCCCACCCCTTACCCCTTTACAAGAGTTCACCCTCATAGATGCTACCCTTTTGTTCAACCACCCTATTCATATCAATAGCTAAATTTAAATCAGACAGGATTAAATGTTAACCTTCTAGTCCAAAAGACAGTTGATTTTCTAAAAGTAGTATTTGTTGATATCCCATGAATTAGGCTCCACAGTGTTTAAAGTTCTGATACAGGAATTTCAGAAATGATTTGGACTAGTATTTTAAAACAATGTTCTTTTATACCATAAGTATGTAGTATTTTTCTAAAAGCCAACCCCCAGAAAGCTTCAGCAATTGGATAATATAGAAATGTAATAAATTTTTAAAAATCAAATAAGATCTGTAAAAAAAAACCCCTAGTCAACTAGCATATTTGCTGTCTTGACCACATAGAAGTCTTGCCTCTCTTATGTGGATGCCTACGCAAGGATCAGAATATTGATGCACATTCAGGACCTTTAAGATGCTCAGATTTTGGTGCATGGGAGTTGCTCCAATTTCTTTTATGGGAAGACAGAATACTTCAAGTTTTGCACATGAAATCAAATCCTTAACTCGCAAAGGAAACTGTAACAATAACATGTTGAACTCTCTATGTTTATAAGGATGCTCTTTGACTTTTCATACACTCCCATATATACCAAATTGTGGGATGTGGAAGAGGTTCCCACCAAAATGCTCCCAGCTATGAAATCTTCCGAACAATAGGCTCTGCGCCTGTGCGGTTTGCTGCACAGAAACCACAAATACCTTGCTTTTTTTTTTCAAAGTCCACAAATGGGTACTGTGCCACCCATGTTTTAAAGAAGAAAACTGTATAAACCAAGATGTCAGAGGATGCACAATTCCTTTTTGTCCATAATGCCATCAATCAAAATTTGATTATGTATACAAGAGATTTTAAATTAAAGCTATTCAAGTAAACCCACATTGTATCACAACTTGCAGAAAGCAACAAAGACAAAGTGTAAATTAAACCTTCAACTTCTGAGATGTAATTATATGTCCAGTTTCGCTTTTACTGTGAACATACATTATAGCCAGCAAATCCCAAAACATGACAAATCAATTGATGGCAGTGCCAGGACTAGTTTTATTATGACTCATATGATGTTTACAGAAGTAGTTTGCATTTTTGCTAATTGTGCACAATAGCTAACAGACGTTTTAGAAGTCAACAGCTGAGTGCATTAGTAGGACTTCCAAGTGGTACAGCTCTATGCTCTTCTCCACAAGCAGCTTAGGCACGCATTTTATTCATTTATAAAGCTGAAGAATTACAAGCGGGCTTAGCAGGTACACACCTTAAAGCAGTCTTCACCTGACACTCTCCAGATGCTTTGGAACACCTCTCTACCATCTTTAATTACTGGCCTTCTAGCTAGAGCTGATAGATATTCAGTCATCTGGAGAGCACCAGGTTATTGACTGAGTCCTGCAAAGATAGTGAATGATGCTTTAATTCCAACTTCCCCAGCAAGTGTGGCAGGCAGAGTGCACATACTGCATCAGCCATGTATGAGAGCTGAAGAAACTGTGCTTCTGTTCATGCACACATCTATCCATCCGTCTGTCTGTATATACAGGTACAAAGCAGATGTGCAGACAAACCATGAGGCCTCATTTGTAAAGTCCAACAAGAATAGCTGGGTTTTGTCTCCAAATGCAATACTCTTCCAAATTCAGTACCATTTTGGCCCTTGAGCATTAGCCACTAATTTATACTCAGCCATTCATCCATATAAAAAGATATTAAGGGGTGAAATCAGATATTGTTAATTACAAGAGTCAAGTGTTGATCAGGTGCCCTCTCACCTGTGTCTCCTATTACACTAGATTTTGCTCCATGAAACTAAAATTATGGCCTTTGAGATCTTAGCCTCTACATTAATATCAGTTTTGGTGTATACAATACTGCAAAAGAACCCAGAAAACTTGTTTTTGTATGCATAAAAGTGATAAAGCAAATTACGGAGGAGGATAAATGCCTTGAGGCACAATACTATGCATGTTTAGACATAAAAGTTGACTTACAACTCCCAGCATTCCCTAAGCAATATGGCTAGCTGGGGAATGCTTGAAGTTTTATAACATTTTAATCTAAACATGTATAAAGTTGTGTCCTTAACTCAAGATTTAAAAACCTATACAATTAGAGTCAGATAATTGGAAGTCACTATACTAAAGTAGTAACCTGTGACACCTGACACAGATCCCTGAAACTTGCTTCTGCCTCAAATATTCATCACAAGAATCTTTATGTTAACAAGAAAGAGCATCAATATATATATATATATATTAGTATCCAAGGGTACAAAGAAGTGAGGCATTTGCCCTATTAAGAAAATGTCATTCAAAAATGTTAAGCCTACTGCATATTGTACAATGTTATGGCCAATCTGTCCAAATGTACAAGAGCACACTGAATTTCACAGAAACATATTATCTCACATTGCAACATGCCACTGATTATTTGTAGCTTCTAATATAGCACCGCCATGTGATGATTGGTCACAGTTCCCCAAAGTATCCCTTTCAAGCCAGAAAACATCCTTTCTTGAGCAATAGGCAATGAGATAAATAGCAGTGTTTACGAACTATTTTTGGGGTTTTATGTGACTTACTCTTTAACACATAGTTCTTACAAAGAAGAATCTAGCTACTTAAGAGTATTAGTATTATTTACAATACAGATAATTAAGGATGAAATGCTGGGTAAAAACTTACAGGAATATTGTGGTCCTTTCTTCCTTTGTGAGAGGAAGCAACATGTGCGAGATATTGAATAACTTTCTTGGTGTTCTCTGTTTTTCCAGCACCTGATTCACCTCTGCAAGAACACACACAATATAAAACTAGATTTGTAGAAAAGAAACAATAATAAGGCCTTCACTACAATTTAACTGCTAAGAAGGCATTTTTAAATGATAGGTTTGGACAACTACAGTATACTTTGATTTCCTGAAGTCGTGTCATTGACAATTGTACCAATGTTCTTCAACACAATATATAATGTTCTACTTCTTCAACCCAACAGACCATGCCTGGGTATGGACAATATGACAAGCTGTGCTCAGGTGATTAATTAGGCAAATGTGTCTGGTACATGCTGCAGCTTAAATTAGCCACTGTGACTACTGTAGTTCAAGCTGCAGTGATCATGTAAATCAGGTCTATATTATTTAAGTCTCTGTTGTTGTACAATGTATACTGTTGATATTCAACGTGCTTTTCAAAGACCTTTTAGAATTAAAATTCTCAAAGATGATAGACAAGCCTTTCTAACTATCAGTGCTGAAAGTTTAAGTACAAGATAAGAGAAAAGGTGAAAAACAACTTGCAAGACTAACTGTCCTGGCACAGTACCATTTATTCAGATTTAATCTGTTCAGTGTTTTATAACTATTTCCTGTTTATCTTCAAAGCCACTGCCCATAGTACGTTGTTAAACTTGAGTTGTCTGACCCACAAACAACCCAGAATCTCTGGGTCTGATGGCACAAAACCACCCAGGAATGAGGTCATTAGGTTGTTCATTAGAATCTGAACTAGCACTCTCGTGACTCATGCATTCCATGTCTCCTGGGCTAAACAACTAAGGAACTGCACAATGTGACATGTGAACCAGGTCAGTAAGTGAACCTATCATGACATAATATATATCAAACAGACATGTACTTCCACAGTGATCGAAGAAAAAAAATGCTGTGCACCTAAACTATTCCATTTTGAAAATGTCACGTTTGCCTTATTTGAATAGTCCTTGTATGTTCAAGCTATGAAAGTCCAAATAACACTGCAGATTGTTAGACCATCTATGAGCTACTTAAAGGATAAAAGCCACTTTCTCAAAATAGTTAGTACTTTGTGTGCTTTCTGCTCAGGTGCTGTACTCAGGATATGTAGATTAGGAAATAAAACCAAAATGGGAAGGAAGTATGCCTCCATCCACAGTTTCAATGGAGCATCTATGTGAACAACTAGCAGTTGCAGACAAGATCTTCAGGCCAACAGAGAGCAATTAGAATCAATTGCCACTGTAAACATGCCCTTAGATTCCACTCAGTTAATCAATACTGTTGTGAGCCAGTATGCTTGTATGCATGCCTGTATGTTTCTGAGTTATGACATAAAGCTTGTAATTTCAATCATGGTAGGATTCAGTTTAGACTTCCTTTCTCTCATCTAACCC
Source organism: Varanus komodoensis (assembly GCF_004798865.1). NCBI lineage: Eukaryota > Metazoa > Chordata > Lepidosauria > Squamata > Varanidae > Varanus > Varanus komodoensis. The sequence goes on along the minus strand of NW_025336479.1, from coordinate 9,409,406 downwards.
CAACAACGGCATGCCAGTTATCAATGAAGCTGTACAGGCAGATAAGAAGACAGAGCTGACTGACCCTCTCTTCATTTCTGTATCTATCAGCCAGGGGCCTCAAGCTGTGTGTTGACCAGAACAGTGTTAAAATGGTTCAGCTTAGCTTCAAAATCTAGATTGTGTTGGAGCTTGGTGGGCAACCAAGCCAAACCCAAACAAAACATCACTACCACACACTTAGAATTTTTCTGAAGCATATTAGCATTTAAGAAAATTAAAGAAAACTGATAGTCATCTTGGTGATTACATGGACATAACTGGGAAGCTTTTATGTGGTTAAATTATCAGCAGTGAGAGAAAGTGTAACATAAACTCAAGATTAACTAAAGGAATGCTGTTGGCAAAGCCAGAACTACGAATATAACAAGAAAAGTAGCTAACTGGACTGCAATCTTTGCTGTCTGGTTAAAACATAGTACTTGTATTTTAAAAGCAAAAAAGGCAGGCTAAATAATCTAACCTCCACTTGACTTTGTCCTGCACACTGCTTAAGTGTAAAAAGGTGGAAGTATTATTACACTCCAACTTAAGAAATAAAATTGTGACTCATATTCAGAAAAGTAGCTGTAAAAGCTGAAGTGGTCCATAGCTACCTAGATCCCTGGGTCTGATGTTCCAACAAAGACCAGAAGTACAGAAGAAACTGAGAGCAAAAATAAAACAAGACCAGAAAGGACCTTTAAGTCCAGTGTCTGGAATATGCTTGCTCTTGTCACATTGTGACAGGACCAATCAGAAATTAGTTAACTTCCTATCCCAGGTTTGATGCTTACTTTGTTCTGGGAAAATCTGTGCAAATCCCTTCATATAGATAGCTTATCCAACAGGTACAGTATCATACCAGATACCTGCTTGACATATTTTCCACAGGTAAATCTTGAAGGTGATTTCACTGTCATCCCAAGTGCTGTAGCTCCTATTATTGTCATTTTCCCAAATCAGACATGTCAAGCAATAGCATTCTGTGTTATCAACACAAGTGCCAATCACAAACTTCAAGGCACAGTTCTTTTTTCCTAGCTGTTATCTGAGCAGACATCAAAGCTGTCTCTGGACAGTTCACACCATTTTAAGTCACCCATCTGAATTTCAACTAGGCCTGACCCTGCTTAGCTTCCAAGATAAGCAGGATCAAGCACTTCAGGCTATGTGGAAACTACAGAAGATCTTAATTGGTCGGCTATCAACTGAAGTTTAATTTAATGGTGCTAATGATGACATATTCAACCCTAAATGGTTTAGGGCCTGGATATCTGAAGGAGTGTGCCCTTATATACCTGCCTTTCCCCTAAATCTATGTCTGAGGTCCTTCTTCAGGGGTCCTCTTTGATGGAGATCAGAAGAGTGGCTACCTGGAGAAGGGCCTTTTCTGTGGTAGTGCTCCAGCTCTGGAACCAGCTCCCCAGAGAGGTGTGCCGGGTGCCAAAGCTTTATTCATTTTGGCACCAGGCCAAAACCTTTTTATTTTCCCTGTATTTTAAGTATTAACTGTGGTTTTAATATTGGCTTTATTGGATATTCAGAAGTCCAGAATATTCATGTACAATATGAGGTCTAGAGAATTAGGTCTAATGACTTAAATGTGAGTCTGGGGCCTTCTTCCAATTCTCCATATGAATTTCTTTCAGAAGACTAAGATATCTAAGTTTACAGCTTCTTCAAAATCAGGCCATGCAGTCTGTTACTGAAAGGATTAAACAAACAGCTGGTCTTCTTCCCCAATTCTCCTTCCAAGTAGATCAATACAAGATCTACTTCTAACTACAGACTATATTATATTAAAGCTAGCTAACTAGGCTGGCTTTGTGATATGAAAGGAATAAAGAAAGAGTAAGTTGTAAAAGTCATTAAAAATAGATACCTCTCTAACAGAAGTTAGAAATCAGGGAAGCATAGTTCATGCTAAGAAGTGGATTCTAAACTAAATCAGTCTCCCCTTCTCAAACAAATGGCGTTATCTTCCCCTGTGAGGGTGGCTTCTGCTGCTTATGGGCCAGAGAATTGATGATGATGGTGTATATATTATATGTATATACACAATATATGTAATTATGTATATATTATAATTTAATATTTAAACTAAATGTAATATAATTATTTACTATTATAAATTATAATAATCAAACATTTCATTATGAAATAATATTAATGAATTATTTCACTTCTATACTGCCCCAGTGCCAAAGCTCTGTAGATAGTTTACAATATGATGGACGCTACTCAATTGGTCTGCTTGTTTGATCTGACACCAAACACCAGAGCTGATCAAGTTACAATTTCCACCTTTAGGCTCTCCCTGTTCAGCAATGTTTTGCTCAGAATGAAACATGCTCCACAACTCTCATCACCCTCTTAATTTTTCTCAGAGAATATTGGCCTTGACATTTCTGTAAGAATTCCAAACCCAACTATTCTTTCAGTTCAAATACATATTCTGAGGCAACTACCTTAGAATACTATATTTGGAAGGAGTGTGCCTTGTCTCTACATCTAGAAATTATTATTTTCCTCAGAATCACCTTACCAGGAAAGAGAAAAAACTATGAAGAATTCTAAACACCAAGTCAAACAGCTCAAATGATTTATACAGTGGTGACCAAGACAAGATGTGATTGTAAACCAGGCTCAAATGTGCAGTAGCACTGCTGTCACTGCCATTTTGTTTTGTGAGCAGGATGGGTTCTAGTCACTTTATTGTAGAGTTCCGCTTTTACCACTGGTGTTTACCCACAGGTGCATGGAATTGGAAGCACTGTGAACATTTCCTAGAATAGCACTTTGGACATTCTTTTAGAAAATTCAAGTATCTCATAAGCGAACTGCCTTCATTTGACTCAAGAACTTAAATGTAAACTTTAACAGAATTTCCACACAACCTGAACACAGGAAATATTTTCAGACTGGAAGTGTCAGCAAGTATAGGGCCAAATTTTCTCTCTGTTTCCAGGATGTACCTGTACCCACATGATGGATTTGGCATTCTGAATAATAAAAGCAGGACATACTGAATCAACTCTAAAATAGCCTTCAGTCATGCAGCGGTTAAGAGCTGAAACCCTAGCCATAACCAAAGCATGGAGGAAATACCATTTGAATATTCACATCACCAACTGTAATATACTGTGGTCTAAGATGCCTTATCCTGCCACATTAATACCTTGATCATTAACAGCAAGGCAAGAATCAAATACATATGTCTCTTCCTGTTTTAATGCTCTGGATAAATAAACTTTAAGCCAATATGCAAACTGATAACAAAAACAAGTCGTCTGGACCAAACAGCACACTTTGCACAAGTTTTTAGATAATATAACATAAGACTTTTAATACATGAATACATGTTTCTCATTTCACGTAGAAGTAACTTGAGAATAAGCCCCAAGTTCAAGAATATCAAGTATGCAAATAAAAGGTAATTTAAAGTAGAGCGCCATTACTTCTTTATCACTAAATCTACCTTGTTTTCACACAAAACCAGGCTGTAGTTTTAATTAGGCATTTAATGTGCCAGGGTGGGTTCTATCCACTTTTAGTAAATTTCATGGAAGATTAATGCCTGATAAAAGGGAACAAAAGCCCTGTAGAATACTCTTGAACAATCCCATGATTTCATTGCCAAATAGACTTGTGATATACTGGAGACCCTCACCCAATTACATTTCCTATATTATACAGAGAACACTGACTAGTCTAGAACATCATTTTTTTACCCATGGTCAGACATCTTTCATAGGTTTTGTTAAGTGATGAACTCAGCTATCTAGAGCCCTGGAGAGATAGCCTGCAAGTCAGTGGGTCCAATTCTCTTCTGTCAGATAACCAATGTCCTTGCCTTCTACATTGTTTTATGAATCTGTAGAAATGTAATAAGAAAGGAAGCTTGTAGATATTCAAGGTGCAAGATGAATGCTTTGATAATTCTTTTTAAAAGAATGTAACTGACAGGCTGGTAGGCTGGAAAGTACTGCTTTCCAGTACCACTTTTACTGGGGATCAAGTGAGGTTTTGTGGAGCTAAAACCCACCTCAGCCTTCTAATAATGTTATTGGGCAAGTTAAAGGTAAAGGTTTCCCCTTGACATTAAGTCCAGTCATGCCTGACTCTAGGGGGCGGTGCTCATCTCCGTTTCCTAGCCAAGGGAGCCAGCGTTTGTTCGCAGACAGTCTCCGTGGTCACGTGGCCGGCATGACGTAACACCGAAGTGCACATTACCTGCCCACCGAAGTGGTACCTTATTTACTTGTATTTGCATGCTTTTGAACTGCAAGGTTGACAGGAGTTGGGATGGAGCAACGGGAACTCACTCAGTTGTGCAGATTCGAACCGGCAACCTTTCGATCAACCAGCCCAGCAGCACAGCAGTTTAAACCACTGCGCCACCTGCAGTTCATTGGGCAAGTTACTTTTAATATGCCTCTTGCAAAATACGTGTTTTATGACCAACCATGCCTCTCACTCCATTTTAGGAATGGACAAGTTTCAGCCCCATAAGCAGCTACTTTGAAGAGAGCCTGCAACTCTCAAAATGTTACATTATCCCACCAACCCAAATGTTCTTGGACCCCTGCTGTATAATCAGAAAATGTTCCAAATTTTAATTGAATATTTTAATTGCAAATTACCAATATGGTCAATTATCCTTCTCTATTATTATCCAGAAAACTCATATCACTAATTATTTGCAGTAGGCAAAGAAGCCACACAATGATGCCTTATTCTTGCTGCATCCCTTAAATAGCTGGAGATTACTAGGCTATATCTAGATGTCATCTGTATCATATATTTGGACTCTCAGTTCACTCCAATCCAATGTCATGGGAATAGTTGCACCAAGATGGCTCAAAAGTCAGCATGACCATTAAATGAATGAGTAATGAACTGTGAATTTCCCAGTTCTAATCCCACTTCAGCCATCAACATACTGTATGGCCTAAGAAAGCATGACTTCTTACCCTTAACAATCCTTCTGCAATATGGGAGATAGTAGTTATTTAGTCCGTAACAGTGTTCATTCAAGAAAAGTAACTCAAAGATCAGGGTTATTTACTCCGTAACAGTGTTCATTCAATAAAAGTAACTCAAAGATCAGGAAAAAAAACCAAGAAGCTTTGCTGTCATTTCAGCAAATCCCCTTGACATTTCAACGATGTTTACTTGCAAAAAAAGAACAACTCAGGACCCAGAGAATTGTCCAGTGATGGCTAATACTGCAGCATTGTTTGCAATTCAGCACATGTGGATCCATTCAGTCTCTCAGAAGATTCCAGCAGTGGAGGTGAAGATGTGAAGAAGGCAATAAGACAGTGTCCTGATGAATATGAAAATCTAAGCACACAGAGTTCATTGGGACAAGTAGACATAATTGCTACAAGAACGGCAATTCCAGGACTATAGTCACAGGTTGACTGTTAGCATAGGTTCAAATGGTTTAGCCATCAGGGCATAGAGAACAACAAGTAAAGGAACTGGTCAGGCAAAGAAAGGGATACAACTGAGGAACACTGCACTGGCTCATGAGATGGCCTGGTAGGCACAAACAGAAGAAGTCCTTAGCTTGCACTAGGAGAAGCAATGAAGGAAGCAACGTATATGTTCCATTGGGTATCGGTATGGATTGAATTCCTTCCATGATGCAAGCAAGAAGGGTTTCCATTTCGCCTCATAAGACTTTAGTAGAAGGCCACATCCAGTATGGTGCAAAGGCCCTTAGGAAGAGCAGCAGGAAATGTTAGGGAAGAAATCTCCAGGCTGTCAGGCAGAGGTTCTGACCATCAGGATGTTCTATGATCCCAAGAGATGATGTCCAGTTTAAATGAAAGATGCAGGAAGGTTTGTATGGCAATGTGCCTCTTGGAATCCAAATGGCTCCAAGTACCTTAGATGGTGAGGGGTCTGAAGGGTGGTCCCCAACCAGTTAGATAGGAATCTGTGGTTATGGTGTTTGATAGTCTGGAGGAATGAAGGGAGCACCCTTGTTTATTTGTTTAGTTTGGTCCAAGACATTTACCAGAAAGGAATCACTTGGATGGGACTTGGGATCCATAGGTAACAACAAATGATAGCAACAATTGAAGGAATGGAAAAACCAAAGTTGAAACAGCCTCAAACAAAGCCAGGTTAGTGGGACAACTGCAACCACAGCTACCATTATAGTCTCAGAAGGTGCTGAATTTGGAACACCACAATCACACATATGATTTGTAGCTTGATCATGAGCTTGATTAGAGTGGATGATCTGAACTGCAGTATGTAAGCTCTGACTAAGGTAAGAGACAAGACATTCCAACTGTACAGAATTGCCTAAGAAAGAAATGTTTTTTTCTGTATTTCTCCAATGCCCAAGATTCCATCAGAGAGCAGGTAATTAAAATGAAGTGCAATAAGTTCTGCTTGGGAGGATTCACATCTAAGCAGGGGTAAACTCAATCTCTGTATTTACGAGTAGAGGTGGGAACAAGCCTTTCTCATACACTTCAAAAAAACTCAGGGAGTGGTAACTAGGTCAAAAAGGAGGCCAGAAAATTCAGAAGTTTTACCTCCAGGGTAGATAAAAATCAATGATTTTTTAAAAAAAATTAAATTGGATTTTATAAAAATAAAATGCTTCTTGAGGGGAAAAAAATCTATCTGGAGGAATGAAAGGAACCACCCAGAAGATAAGAGTTCTGTTTAAGATGTATTATAGCCCAAAGGTTGTTCATCATGAAATAAGGATTAGTTTTTAATTATGTAGCATAAGGTTGTATATTCATGTAATGTTTACATTTTTTGGTAATGAATTCCATTAACCCATTCACAATACCATGCTCTTCCAAAGGTTTCTGTAAGATTATTGGGCAGTTTTTCTATCTAGAAGCTAGTGTCACAGATGCATGGTTTTACAGTTCTCAAAACTGTGAATATGTGACTGCAGAGATCACATGCCTTTTCTTCACAGCAAAATGTTATAAAATAAACATATATAGCTGAAAAAAGACCTTAATCTCATTGTTCCTTTGCAAATCTGTGTATAGAATCAACCCCTTACCTCTTATGTGCCAAGTTTCAAGATGATGATGATGATGATGATGATGATGAATAGAAGAAGACTCTTGGGAATACTTAGATTTATACAAGAAGCAAAAATGAAAGTTAAACCTTTTAAGCAAAATACTCCCCAAAAATATCCTCTGGATCACTTTTTCTGTATAGCCTGAGGTTTATTATATTTTTGTTTCACAGGAGGAGAAAATCTATAATGGCAGCAGGTCCATTAAAATATTACAGTTTGGAAATATTTTAATGACGTTCCTCTACCTATGGGTAAGGCAGGCATGCATGCAAATTATGTAGAAAGCCATGATTTAAATGTAGCCTTACTGACTAGTGGTTTAAATTGTGATATAATTTGATTTAAATCAAATCCACCCTGCTTACCTCTTACTACAAAACAAAGGTAGCATTGGTATGAATCCTCTTTTGAAATATGAAAATGCATACCCTTCAGATCTATAGAAGCAAACCAGTTTCCTTTATGTAGTAAGAATACAACAGAACAACAGGGTAACAGAGAAATGAATATGCTGTACCATTAGATCCAAGCAATGGCCTTCCCTGTCAAATGGCGTGGAGTGGGGACTGTGAGATTTTGAAGATACAACCAGGATGGAATTTGGGGGAGGAGGGACAGAAGAAAGAAACTGATTTTTTTTTCTGGACTTTGTACAAAACCTCCCATGCTTGCTGTACAGTCTCCAGAGGAGTTGGTGGGAAAGGAGTTTCTGCGGAAATCTCAGTAAAAACCACTTGAAGACTAGGCTTTTTAACTTTTCAGCTGCTTGCTGAGATTCCAGACCTAATGACTGGGCTACGCACAGTATTTGGTTAGAGAAAAGGCCCAGGTCTTCAGATTGTGAGGAAAGATCTTGTGCCCCTGTAACTGTTTCCGGATAAGACAAAGATAAAGCAAGAAATCAATGAGAGTTTAGTCTGAAGGTTAATCATCAGCTACAGAGAGGGGTAACACTGGTTGACCCCTGAATTGTAGAGAGACATTTGGCAACGAAGGCTGATAAGCTAGTATATGGCTATTTGCTGACCAGTCAGCTGGATACGCCTGGATTGTGGCCATGAATTGCTTAATTATTGTTGCTTTCTAAGATCCTGAAGTGCAGAAAAGAGCTGACAATATGACCCTCACCAAAACAGAAAGGCACAGAAAGTATCTGTAAGCTTATTCCTACACCGCAAACACTTTCTAAGGAGGCCTTTAAGGGCCATACAGCCTGAGAAGGTCCAAAAACCTCAAAACAAGGGCAAAACAAGAGAACAATCATGAAATGGAAAGCAAATAAAGGAAAATAAAAGGAGATAACAAGTTTGGCTCAGCTAGAGAACATGTAAAGGAAAGAGGCTAACAAAATGGCAATGAAGAGCTGAAGGAAATGGATGGAACTCTCTGGAATATAGAAGTAATAGCGGTGGCGGAAGGATTTCTGCCAAAACATTCTCAACTACAGAAAGTTCCTCAAGGAAGGCTCCATGCAAACATGGAAGCTATGTGTGTAATGCCCTGAGACCATGAAGAATAATACGCAATTCCTGAAATTAATCAGTAATTCAAGTACAATCTTCTATTTTATTACAAAGAAATTTAATTAGGGACCGTTTAGGGATTTTTCTTGATATCTGATGATATACTTAGTAGAACAAACAAACAAGCAAATGAAAATTACAAGTGTCCATTGGAGCCACCACAACTATCCTATCGTGCCTGCGTTTGGGTCTGCAAAATGAAGGTTTAAACCCTACCTCCCTACATTAGTCATGACTGTGCTAGGCATCTGCATTCAATTCTTCCCCCACAATGTTCAATAGAACTTGCCCTGTCCTATGAGACAACTATGATCTATTTCCCCATCACTGCTTCACATCACTAGCTGCCAGTGGCAGGAAGGAGCAGGAAAGCACTGGACACTGTAACATCACAACACACAGAAAATTGTTCTTGTTAAATTGTGGGTTGTTCCTACATGTGAACTCTACACTATACTTTGACTATCAGTTAAACAACCCAGGAAGAGAAACCATGATTTATTGAGTGTGGGGGCTTACCTCTGAGATGGTTGTGATTAACAACCCATACTTAAATTGTAGAAGAGTTCACTCGTAATGAAAGCTCATGATTCAATCACAAACTACATTTCAACAACATATATTCAGCCCATACTATGGGCTGTGTTTATGTCAGAAACAGGTCTAATTCTTTCTGAGTGTCTAATGCCAAAGACTGCTTCCTGCAACACAACTGCAATACACATTTGATAGTAATTATCTGCCATTCAATGAATGTGGTTAAACATTAACTCTTGCCTAATTCTTTTTAGAAACAGCACCTAAAATTATAGGACAAACTAGACCTCATCACTTTGCTATCATAAAAGTAAGCTGCGCATCAATTTACACTGGTTGGTGCTCAAAATATATTTACTTACGTGCAAAGAATTGATTGGTCTTCACGATCTGAAACAGAAATGGGAACAAGTTATGACATTCTCTTCTATCACTCAAAAATAGACAAGCGCATAGTAGGATTGTTTAGATTTTCTGAAGCTGACTCAAAAGGATATCAAGTTTTGAGATGAAAGATTTTTGAAATATACATAAAATGTTTGCGTGCATACACAATTTCTAATTTATCAAAGTGCCCATGTATTCTTGTGCTGATTCTCAGAAATCTATTCTTTAAAGTCTAAATCCAAGTCTAAATCTGTATTAGAAGCCACAAACAAAGGCAGCAGAGCCCCCGTATCTGTGCAGATTGGTTCCAAACTCCCTGGTGGATGCCTGAAACTGCAGTTAACAGCAAACACTGTATTATATATACTATATACATTTTCACAATTTTGTTCATTCTTACCTCAGTGTACAATTTTTGTCTTTCCCTATTAAATCAAGAATTTTTGCTTACAGGAAGCAATTACAACTTCTTTTTGGCACTTTGTGACTTTTTTTGCATAGAAGTCAACCATGGTTAACTGAAAACAAGGTAACTGAGCCAGCAAATACAGGGTGCTGCTATGCTCATATATCCAAGCCCATGATAATTACTGCTTCCAGCTTTTCTTATAATTGTTGCAAGCACTACCTGCACAGTTAATTCAAACAGCTGCAAAAGGTTGTTTGAACAATTACCAAACTGATCAGAATTTTTAGTGACTACAGGCACATAACTCACCCATCATGCTTTTGCCTCAAATTAGGGGCCTTGTTACATAATGCATTTCAACCTGTACTGCTACAGCACAGTACAACACACACACACATTTATTATTCTTATTTACTATGAAGGGAAAGCTGTGAAGGAAAAATGTCTTATTCAACAATCATCACTTATTTGATGAAAGATTAACTGAAAGAGGGCAATCTACTGTAATGTTGTGCATACTGTTCAGACAAAGCCTGCACTCAAAGTTGCAGCTCCAAGGCAATCAGGGCTTCCTTAAAACACCTCAAAGTTGACTTGGGCTGCTTCAAAACTTAACCTCAGCATATTGTTAAAATTTATGTCCCAGCTTTCCAAATTGTGGAATAGCAAGGGAATATGAAGACATGACTTTTGAAACACTTCTGAACTAGCAATTATTTGCCTAACTATCCTAATTAGTGATTCTGTCCACTGAAGATTTCTTAAGAGCTATCAGTAACTAATACAAAGAGCTATTCATACAATATAACTCTGGAAGTAAACTGAAAGTTCTGCTCTGATTATTCTTTGTAAATATTTTCAGCAACTTCACTGCTGAAATATGCAATATGTACAGATTGATGTTATATAACAACATCCCCACAACAACTGAGAGCTATTGCGGTGTAGTGGTTAAGAGAACAGGAGTGGGACTCAGGAGATCTAGGTTCTAGGCCCCACTCAATCATGGAGCCAACTGGGTGACTTTGGGCCAGTCACAGACTCTCAGCTCAAAGGGTTGTTTTTGTGGGAATAAGATTTTGAGTTCATTGTAAGAAAAAAGGATAAAATAAACAACAAGATGCAGCAGTGATTATTTCTCTGATTTTGTCTGAACTATGTTTTCAACAAGAATAGCATTTCATGGCATCTTCTCTAGTGGTTTTGCTCCAGTAAAGTTGAAAGCCTCAGGACTAAAACCCTCACTAGAAGAGATGGTCACACAGAGGCTCAATTAAGGTGTAACAGGAACACTGCCATGGGCCCATGGACTCACTCCTCCCTTCCCTGCTCTTCACTAACCACAACCAGCAAACTCATAATGGTAAAGGTTTCCCCTTGACGTTAAGTCCAGACATGTCTGACTCTAGGAGGCAGCCGAGGGAGCCACTGTTTGTCTGAGGACAGTCTCCTTGGTCATGTGGCCAGCATGACTAAACACCAAGGTGCACAGAGCACTGTTACCTGCCCACCGAAGTGGTACCTTTTTATCTACTTGCATTTGCATGCTTTCGAACTACAAGGTTGACAGGAGCTGGGAAGGAGCAACGGGAACTCACCCCCTTGTGCAGATTCGAACCGGCGACCTTTCGATCTACCAGCACAGCAGCACAGCAGTTTAAACCACTGCGCCACCTGCATCCCTCTAGCAAACTCATATATAATGGCAAACTCTGGTTCATGCCTTGCCTGTAATTTAACATCTGAAACCATTATCTATGTATCAGGAACTGTCTCACCTATGTTCATTCATTAATGTTTGAATTTAATTTTGGTTCAGTACAGGACCAACATTTTTATAGGTACTTTTGTGTTTAGGTGACATATCCTACCTTGAAACAATTCTGGCTTGTAAAGTGGCTTACAAAACCCCCCACCTAAATAGAGAAGGTTACTTCCTCCGGGTCTGTTGAAGAGCTTAATGTAAAGAGAGGCAGATGAAAAGCAAGGCACTAACTGAGCAGGATCGCACTCATATCTTCCCAAAGCTGGGTGTGGTATATGCTACAACCAATGAAGGCATTAACTCCAAATGACTACAAAAGAGAGATGATGCAACACCTTCCTTATAGGCTTCAGCACTGCTGTACTAGCTTCACTAACTTCACTATAGCTCTAGCACACACTCCTTTACTACGATGTGGAAGGTCCCAAGTTGCCCACATGTTCTCTAGAACCTAGCCTACTCTTGACTGAATGAGTGGATGCTTTATACTTTCACTTTAAGTAGAATCAAGCATGGTATTAGGATGTCCATAATAAGTGCTATGCCTTCTTGTATCATTCATTTTTTGTATTAAGGAACTCCTGACAAATCTAGGAATGCACGAATCAAAATTCCCTGATTTTCACCTCAAAGTTCATTCCCACTCAGGTGCATAATAGACAGGGGTTTTTGCCCTTGCATGGGTTTCCTATTAACGTTTTCCTAAATGTACACATTTGAGCGGTATACCATTCCCATTAACTGTAACATGAATTTTTCAGATATTTCTATGTCATGCACTTTTTTGGAAATATGTCTTTCAAAAGCTATTCTTGGTTCACAAATTATATCAAGCTGCATTCAGATCTACTTTCTATTCTGAGAGGTATGAACATGCTAAGCTCATACAAATGTATGAACACAGTGAATTCCTAGACAAAAAACATTTAAAAAACGAACAAATGTTCCTCATAATTCTAAACTGTTTAAAAGTTGAGGAAGCTTGTCAGGTAGAAGCATGTTTAATACGTTAATGTTTGAATTTCCATTTGTAGAAGTATTAGCATTTTGTATAGCGCACAGAGAATAAACCAGCACAGCAGCCTTTGGGAACTATTTAATAAGCAAAAGAAAAAATGGAGCTGTTAAGTATCTTTGACATTCATGGAATGCAGAAATACGGTTATACTAAAGCATTAGATATTTATAGAGTGCTCGCTCTCTCCCGCTCCCTCTCCTAAGGAAGAGGGCAAGCTAAGCATTTTTTGTGATTATTCCCTTTGAAAGAAAATTTAAAACAACTAAAAGACTGTTAGAATTCTTCCCCCTCACTTCTGCCATGAACAGCACATTGCAAACTGAGCCAGAGGTCGAATATGAATCGAGAAAAGAGGCCCTGGGGCCATGTAATGTGAAAAGCTAAACTGGACTTTGGAGCAATTTAGTAAAAGGAAATAATGAACATTCTAACAATTGCTGAAGATACTTTAGCTGGTAGAATACACTGGCAAGTGCCTGAAAGAACTCAAAGGTGACCCTTTCCACCTATTTTCCTAGTAGATAAAAGATTAACTTCTTTTAAAAATAGTAGCTTAAAATATCAACCACAAGCATAAAGTGTCTCAGGACAGCAACTACCACTCCAGTTTAATTATATCCTAATTCACCAATAAAATGGTGTAACTTGTAAGCAGGTCTCTCTTTCCCACCTTTCCTCTCCAGCAGACTGAGACAAGAACTTAGAAGCACAATCCCTTTATTTGCACTTAAGTGGTCACAGTGAAGTATAAATCAAAGTAGCATTCTTCTTGAAATGTGGGAGAACCATTTGCCCATGTAAAGAGGTAAATCCAAACTGAAACATCCCCTCCTTCTGAAAAGCTCCTGACTCAACCTTCATCATGGCTAATTCTACTTGAGTGAAAGAGAGGGGAAACATTCTTTATTAGCCTGGCCACATTGCCTGCCATCCCCTCAGAGCATCAAGGAACTTCCCTTCTATCTGCTCCTCATCCAGTTCTGAAATGTCTCCTTCCTTTTCTGAGGTGGGCTGTTTCTCATTATGTAGTTTTGAAACTGCAAAGTCATCTGCCTGCCCCTCTGCCTTCTCATCAGAATCGGACAGATCTGAGCAACTGTGTAACATATAGGATTGGGCCTCCCCTCTACAGAAAGTTTCCCACTCATCTTCTACTGGCAGGGTCTAGAGAACATGCACATTCTCCCTGTTCATTTTTGTTTCTCTTAATCTTTTTTATGGGGAGGGAGGAATATTGGCCCTTCTAAAGGTAAAAACACAGAAACAACCCTTTGAGATTTTATAATTTGATTCTTCTATCAGATAGGCTATGGTGCAAATCCTGTATATTTCTCCTGGTTTTCCACATCTCTTTCCTGGGTCACAGCTGGGATTGAAACCAAGAAATTAGAAACCAGATTGCACTTATACTAGACATTGTAACACAAGACATCTTATTTTGTTCAGTATTAACAGAGAAAGCCTGGCTAAAAATGCTAGTAACAAGCAGAGCTAGTCTTCTGTCGCTGTTCAGATTTAGCATTTCATTCTACTTTGGGTCCTCTTTTATCATTATTCAGACAAATCTTCCCTAACATGGTACTTTCCATATGTTTTAGACTATAGCTTCCAGCATTCTTGACCACTGGTCATGCTGATCAGGGCCAATGAGGACTGGTCCAAAACATATGGAGAGCACCAAGTTAGGAAAGACTTATACAGACAGTCTGCCAAAACATTCATGGACTTGTCTATCACCTTCTTCTGCTTTTTGGGTTTCCAGTAATCACCACATGC
>NW_025336479.1:9349903-9394798 GCF_004798865.1 Varanus komodoensis | reverse complement strand
CGTGGTTTGGAAAACAGCACACTTAACTCAGTTCAGAAGTCACTGCAATCTGTGGTTACAGAAAAACTGAGAATGGAGGTAGCAGTTCAACTCAAAAGTGTTAGTGAGAAAGACAGGGAGCAGGGGCCATGGAAGCCTGTGACATGTTCTTGATTATCCAAGTCACGTTTGGAATAGCAAGAACATAACATGTGAACCATATGTTCTTCCTCCTGCAGAAACTATACTCTCTCTGTTCCTTAATGAGTCCTCTATTTCTGCAACTATGTCCACACAATCCTATAACAAGTAGGGCTCTATACCATATGTGGTGGGGAGGAAGAGAAAAACTTATGACAGCATCGAAGGCAGTCATGGTTTGACCTGCATGTGAAAGGAACATGTCTTGTTTTAGGCTTATTTTTGTGTCAGCTTACCCTCAAACAACACTGCCACCTAGGTTTGCATGATATGACAAGCAACAGCAAGTATCGTCCCTCCACCCAATAAATGAAGCCACAGTAGACTGTCATATTGTGCAAAGCAAGTCACTATTACTGGACAACTCAAGAGTGAACTACTAGTAATAATACCAATGTAACTAGGTGAATCAACCTGCCAGTGTACTATATAGGAAACATGTTCAACATTAAATATTTTTGTATGAGTTGAGCTAGCAGATTCCATCCTCTAAATACCCCATGTCCAAGACAGATAAACAAAACCCTGAAGAGTTATGACTGTGTTTATACAAGGGCAGCTATTACTATTAAGCCTAAGCAGTTATAACACTTTTAGTAAGACTTGTCTGAGCACAACTCATTCTTAAAAATTCAGTCTGTTTATAAGAAAAATGAACTCTGAAGTCATTTATGTTCTTAATATATACAAAACGTTTTATGATACAGGTATGCATCAGGAATGTAAATTAAGAGTTTTCACATTTAATGATGTGCAATGAATGCTAAGTTCCTTAAGTACTGCTTGTATTTACAAGCTTCTATAATTTAGATTTCAAGCATTATTTCTTAGCAGGAGAACAGTAATTCAAACAAGGATTTTGAAAGCAAGCTGCCACCTTTGTATGCTGCACAGCTTTACCACATTGCAGCTAGTGAAAGAATACAATCATTTTAAGTTCTGTTTCATTATTATTAAGAGATACAATTGCCTATTCTGAATACTGCTAATTACTCAACTACCTGGAGCCATCCCCAACCTGGTATTCTCCAGACATTTTAGACTAGAATTGCAGTTGTCTGACCATCCCATCAACTGCCTGGGGTTGATGGGAATGTTGGCTCCAAATGTCTAGATGTATCAGGTTAAGAAAGGTTGCTTGTGAGGTGTGGACTATTTGTGAACCTTCAGATTTTTAGGGATTTTACAGCAATTTTAGGGATGATAGGAGTTCTATTCCAGCAACATATATTTATTCTTTGTTGCATTTACATACCACCTTCTCCTCCTGCAGAAATCCTATAGACTATATGATTCTTCCCCTCCTCATCTTATTATTATAACAATTTGTGAGATAGGTTAGGCTGAGTCAATAACGGCCAGAGTCAACCATTGAGCTTTATGGCAGAATGAGGATGAGAACGTGGGTCTCTCAGGTCCCCGTTCAACACTCCAACCAGTACAACCCTCTGCCAGGGCCACAAGCTACTCATGTCTGTTGAGTACCTTCATCATACAACAACCCAAAAGGCAGATTTGCAAGTCTAAGCCAGTGTTAACCCCGTGCTCTGTTATGGTCTGTTAACTTTTCCACTCCTTTTTTCATTCCAAGGGCCTATATCTAGAAAAGAGAATTGCATCAAGCACTGCTAAACCACGAAACTGTAAGTTGTACGACTATACACTTTGTCTTCAGGTTAAAAACAAGTTCCATTCCTGAGATTGTCTTTAAGTCAAATTTGCATGTCTATCAGATCAGGTATATAAAATAAAACAAAACAACATTTCCATATACACTAAACACCTTAGACACAACATTTTAATAATGATACTACATTAATAAAGTAACTACAGATACTGAAGAGAGAGAATCTGATTGTTGATCAACTAAAGCTTAGTGCTTTCCTAATGACCAATGACATGTCACCTTTTTCTGATCACTTTATATCCACTTTAGTTTCAACTGTGATGGTGTGCACCATTTCCCCCACTCTCCTTCCCTTTCCCTCCCTCCCTCCATTCTTCCTCTCCTTGCTGCCCAGCACCCATAGGCAACTGCTTGCCATTTGAGGACAAGGCAGGACTTCTGAGTTTGCTCATTTCTAAGTAGGGGTTGTTCTTAAGCTCAGACATTCATAACTGGAAGCCTGGCTGTACACATGTACATGTTATTTTCATCCAAAAGTGTTGATCTGTATTTAAACCATCCATTTCAATCAAGACTTGAAGTTATAATGAGATATAGATTCTTAATCACATCTCTAACTTCCACCTCAATATCTTGTCAGGGGTAAACTGGCCTATTAGATGCTCTGTTGTGGAAATAATTAGCAAGTGTTTTATACTAATTATTTCTAAATCAAGTTAGCTGATTTGTAAGCAGGCTATAAAACCAAGCTTATTGAGGAATCTTAGAAATATATTGAAAACCAAGAATTTGAGCAAGTATTAAAATAGGGGTTTTCCCCCTTAGTTTATCTTTAAAGTAGGCTATTTTTTTTCTTCTTTCAACAGAAACCCCTAATTTCTCTTCTGTATACCTCTAAAAATTTTCACAGTTATCCAATACTAGATGAAATGAAATCATATGTCAATACCCTGTTAAATGAGCTGCAGAGGTCTACAAATTTGGATAGACTTTAGTGAGTAATAAGGTTAAGATTTCACTTGCTGCTCCCCAAAGTGTATTCTTTTGCCTACTACCTGGTAAATGGTTCCTACAAGGAAAAATAATGGAATAATAGTTTACAGATACTGGTATAACAATTACTCTTCTCCAACAGAGTTCATTCATACTGCATCCCAGCACAAAACATTTTGAAAGCTTAAAAAATATGTTAGTCTTGTAGAATGAATGAATGAATGAATGAATGAATGAATGAATGAATGAATGAATGAATAAAAAAAACTCTTCCTGTTGCAGGAGTATGTTTTGGCAACCATAGACAACTTGCTACGTCCAGTGAGCTGCTACTATTAAAACAGATACTATTCATGACCTGGACTAATTTAATCCCTCCACTTACTTGCAGAAAAACTGGTCAAGATGCATGGAATCAAAAATAGCAGAAATCTAGAACAACCTAAGTAGCATGGTGATGTGTAGCTCTAGAATAATGATCTCTCTTCTCAGAGGTCTAGCACAGCAGCCATGTCGCTGCAGGAGAGCAGTTTATTGCATTGTCTGGTCACGCGACAGAGGCTATTGATAGTGGTAGAATTTAAAGAGAGGCATTTGGATGAACCCGATTCTGATTATTCTTGACTCAGTCAGAACATGTGCATAGAACAAAATGGACAAATACAAGCTTTCTGAACTAAAGCTCTAGAATGTTTCACATCCAGTTCTGTGTAGGCATTGTACTGCACTGAGACCATGAAGAATGCAAATTCTTCACTGAACTCACTATATTAAACACAGTCGACATGTCAACTCTAAGAGAGAATAGCCAGACTCTTGTTCTGCTTCCTGCATATTAAAAGGCAGAATCCATCTGACATTTTCCAGGTCTTCCCTACACACTTAAGCTAGTCTAATTCTAATCCACCAGAACACCATCACTGCATTTTAGAGAATAAGACTGTATCAACTCTTGTTATCTGTTATAGTCTCATGAAGTAAAGATATAAATGAGAATTTAATGGTACTGGTTGTTTGACAGAGGTACAACTGCAACCTATTCCCATGCAAATAAAATAAAATGAGAAGAATGGCAAAAGAAAAGCCATCAGGTAGCTCTAGAAATTCTTCACAACAGTACTGCACTACAGGCAGTGTGGCAAACTTGACAAAGCACCTCAATCAGAACAATCTTTAAAACTGCCAGATGATCAGCTTCAATCCCCAATACTATTCAGAAATTAAGTTATCATAAACACTTACTTCCCTATAAATTGAAGGACTGTGTTACAGAAAATATCTTATTTCCATCACTCCTCAATTTTGTACAAGTGCACAAGATAACCACAGGCAGATGCAGACCACTACTTTTCAGTGCTCTTCCTTTGGTTTATGAGAAACAACTATATTTAATCATGTCAAGCATCAAGGTACAACAGCTAAGTATTTCCTTCTCTACCTTCTCTTCTCTTGGAAATGAAGCCATGGAAGAAAATCATCTACTGAACGCCTACTGTCCAAAAAAATATTCTCCTTTCCTTTCAAAAAGGCCAAAACTCAACGATACCAATTGATTTTCTGAAAATATTTGTTAGATATAGGTACAAGAATCCCAAGCATAATATTCTTTTCACATGTACTGTATTTACTTTACCCCACTAACTCAGGCTTAAAAAAGAAACTGAGACTGATTTCCAGTGTGGACTGTCTAGTGATTGCCAGTGTAGTCCTTGGGTGTGATTTTGGTGATGGTGGGGTTACCTGTTAATTTGGAGAAACAGATTCAGTGGAAAAAACAGTTTAAATGATTATTAATGTTTAGATATGCATTAACTGGCTTGCCTTTTTGTGAAAATGGAGGGTCTGCTGGAGCAGAAAACTGCTGGTTCAAAGTGGTAGATTTGTGTTCTGGGGCTTGGACGGCACTTTCACGTTGCACTCAGACTTCCAGGCTAATAACTGGTTTTTAAGATTTTAGTTTTATGCAATGCACAAATAAGCCTCTTACCTTGCAACATGCACCTATATGCAGATTCAGATATTGCATAAATATGTGGAGGCATCTCATGGCGTTTCTTTCCCCTGTACATTTCAATGATGTTCTCAGAATAAATTGGGAGATTCTTGTAAGGATTTATGACTACACAGAAGAGTCCAGAGTATGTCTACAAGGAGAAAAAAAAAAGACAACACTGATTAGCCTCTTCAGTCCTACATTCACAAGTAAGCAGGCATAATGGCCCACGGGAGACTGTGGATGGCTCTTGATCAGGTAAAGGTAAAATGGAAATAAAAAGCCTGTCAAACAAGAAGTTTAACAGGCTTATTGAATGAAAAATGGGATCAGCAAACAAACAACTTCTCAGCTCCAACACAAACACCAACAGCCAACCCAGAGGCAAAGATAAAGGGGAAATGCAAGCTGCAGTAAGCAGGCTTGCCAAAAAGCCACTTGGGATGAGCTTTGTCTTATCTGCTCTCCAGCTTCTTCTTGAACTAACCCTGTGACAAAACTATTTACTAAAGCTGTTAAAAAAGCATAAAAGCTATATACCACTAACTGTAAATCAATTCAAATTGTCTAAATATACAAGGTACACAGACATATAGAGGTCTGTGGAGACAGAAAACCAGACAGGGTGCTTCATATAGTCAATTGGTGTTCTCCGCTTAATAGAATCCAATCCTGATATGAAATGCATATAATAAAATTTAATGCACTTAGGAATATAAATAGCATATACCAAGTCAGACCATGGATCATTCTAGCGAGTACTATCAAGATTGATAGTGGATCTCCAGAATTTTTTCCAATCCTACCTGGAGATGCCAGGGAGTGAATCTGAGATCTTCTGTATGGAATGTACATGCTCCACAACTGGCCTACAGTCTCTCAAAGCTTGCCACTCACCATGCAAAATCTATTGCCTGCATAGGCCTAGTCTAATTAAAAGCTATTTACATGATTCAATAGAGCTTGCTTGACAAATAATCAGTAAATCCACAAATCCAAGGAGCTTTTCTAATTTCACCAAAGACTGGATGAAACCACTTGGCTTACAACTGTGACGAGCAGTGACAAGAAAACTATGCAGCATTGCTTAAGGCTCAGAAACACTATAAAGAGGCAGACATCAGTCTTCATGGTGGCTGCCTATCAATAATTCTTGAGGATAGAAGGTCATTACAGGAAGTGATTTCCCCTTCCAGCTCTGTAACTATCTTGTATCAATGAAAAGAATATCAGATTTGCTTGCTGTGATAGTCAGAAAGTTAGTATGTATGCCAGTGTGGTGTAGTGGTTAAGAGCATGGGAATGGGACTCAGAGGATCTGGGTTCGGGTCCCCGCTCGGCCATGGAGCCAACTGGGTGACTTTGGGCCAGTCACAGTCTCTCAGCCCAACCTACCTCACAGGGTTGTTGTTGTGGGGATAAGATGGAGGAGGAGAGATAATGTAAGCTGCCTTGAGCCCTTTGTAGGAAAAAGGCAGGATATAAATCAACAACAACAACAACAACAACAACAACAACAATAATAATAATAATAATAATAAATAAATGGTGCAGAACAAATAGATACAATACACAGTTTACAGCCATTCAACTTCAACCTTTATGGACTTGTGAGCAAATCTGGAAATTTGAGAAACTTCTGTCCACAGCACCACAAACTGCCTGATAAGTGACGTTCCTTTGGTATCCACATGCTTTTCTTAAAGATTTTAAGCCGTGACCTATTCAGCAAAAATGTTTGTTTCCTGTCTATGTAACATTGCAATGTCTCTTAATTAACATTGTTGAATTTGGTTAACTGCTTGAGGGATAATACATACAGCTAAGACATATGTTTTGGCCATATTATTAATATTTTATTATCATCATCCCAACTTTTTCCTTCCAAGGAATTCAAGGTGGCTTACATAACTGTCCTCCTCCTTCCAGTCTTATTCTCACAACAACCGTGCTGTGCGGTAGGCTGGGCTGAAAGTCTGTATTGGCCCAAAAATCACGCACAGTTGGCTCCATGGTAGAGCAGGGACAGACCCAGATCTGAGTCCCAGTCCACACTCTTAGCCACCTCCTTCTTTTGGGAGGAGGTTATTACACACCTAAATTTGATACTAGAACAGACTTTAATATTCATAGATGGACATGTTCTTTTAAATAATTTACCTTGCTCATGGATATTAACAAAAAGATAAAAATGGATTCTCTACCATTTTGACAGCTAAAAGACTGATGGTACGATGCTGGAAATATAAACATTCACTTCCTATAATACAATGGATTAAGGAATGGGTGACAGTTTCTGCTTTCAAAATAATACTTATTTGGTACACTTGGTGAAGTCCAGATATAATTGCTAGAAAGTTATACATATTTTATGTAATTCCATTTACATAAACTAAATAACAGAAAAAAAATTGGATGCCCATGGGTACCAAGGCGGGGACCTATGCCAAAGAGTATCAAGGGGACTGTGGATGTCAAAGTGTGGACCACTAGGCTAGAAAGAGGTGAAGAAGTATGGAGACAAGTTCCAGGGTTTGAAATTATTAAAACCATCATACATTTTAATGCTACACTCCTTCAGCAGGCTGGATTTTGTTATTCCTATACAAGGCCCACTGAAATCAAAACTAGTTGCATTAAGTACACATTATCATGACAGATGTCTTGCAAAGAATTCTGGAACAGAAGTTGGTATCTTAACCAGATTTTAAGCTTAAAACAGATACATTCTCAGAATCCCAAACACGATTTTTTAAATTCTGCTTCTCATGTGTTACATACACATACTGTATATACCTGTGTATGCATGTAGTACTAGCAGTATATAATCCTCAATGTTAACCTACAGGAGCTTTCTTACTTGCAGCATATATTCTTCCTTCTTCAGGATTAAACTCTTTTGTAAGATTTAGGACCATCATCTTAGCTGCTGCTTCCTGAAATTGTAGCGAAATACTATTGCACTACTAGACAGCTTATTGTTTACTAATTTGAAGTTTACATACTGTGCTTTAAAGCCCAAAAAGCATCTGGAAGCATTCAGGAAGGTCACTGTTAGCACCCTGAAGGAAACTTTTGTATAATTTATCACAGTATCACTTGAGAGAGATAAAGGGGGGGGGGACCTTGTTGAGAGTACATTCCAGCATTCCTAGCTCTCTTTGAACAATAAGGCCTATGACCTGTTCTGCAGGAAAAGCAAACAATCAGTTACTTGAATTTTGTGCAGTTTTCAACTGCACCTTATGTAGGCAGGAAGACATCATCATCTTAACTGTAATGTCATTACAAAATCCATATACATCATGCACATCTAACCTAGCTGAGCTGCAATTAAGTTTAGTATATGTACACTTCTACAAAGTAATTAATTTTCAGATAATCTGAAGTTGGCACAGAATCAATGCCCTTTTTAAAAGCAAGTTCTAGCAGTCCTACAGAGGCTCAAGGTGGCCACTGATCACAAAAATAATTTTATACTCATTTCCTCCTAAATATATTCAGTATTCATCGTCACTTCTCCATCTTCCCACTCCTAGCACCTTAAGAGAAACAAAATCATTATCCCATATAAACTCTTTGTATAAATATAATGCAAGACAAATCTCATTTTGATTCCTTATTCAAAAATAATACTTTTTATGTAACAGGATTTTGTGATTCTCTGCAAACAAATATGTTGTTATATTTGTACTATAACTCATCTTCCAAAAACAATTTTATATGCTAAACAGACTTTTTCATTACAATTTAAATGTCAAATTCCATTTCAAAATTTATAGTATTTATACTGTTCATTAGCCAAACGGCTCTCTGAAATGGTTTACAATACATTAAAACTACAAAAAAAACCAAAATTTAGATAACATTCAAAGACAACATTTAAAGTATAATCCCAAAAATAAAACCAAAAATACCTCACACATAATCCATAACAAGCATCAACAACAAATCAAGTCAGGGACAACCAGCAATTCAAGATAAAACATGTAAAATCTACATAAATTTATACACACTATAAAACCTAGATATAAAATATTGAGAAAATAAAAAGGGTTTTGCCTAGTGCTGAAAATAATAAAGAGTTGGAGCCAGGTACACTTCTTTGGGGAGCTGGTTCCATAAATGAGGTGCCACAACTGAAAAATCCCTTCCCATTGTGGCCACCCTCCTCCTCCATCTTTTAGAAGGGCTCTCAGAGAAGGACCTACAATGATGATCTTGGAGCATGAGAAGGCATATATGGAAGGAGGCATCCCTTCAGATATCCTGGTCCTAAACCATTTAGGGCTTTAAACGTTAATGTTAAAACTTTAAATCAGACTCGGACTTCAAATGGTAACCAATGTAGATGATGGAAGCGAGGGTGATGCGCTCTTCCCTCCAGTTCCCAATTAGCAACCTCGCTGCCCTATTTTATTATTTATTTATTGGATTTCTGTCCCAACTTTTTTCTTACAAAGAACTCAAAGCAGCTTACATCATTTTCCTCCTGCTCTCAATCTTATCCCCACAACAACCACCCTGTGAGTTAGGTCAGGCTAAGAGTCTGACTGGTCCAAAGTCATGCAGCTAGGTCCATGACTGAGTGGGAACTAGAACCGAGATTGCCCGAGTCCCAGTCCCGTGCTCTTCACCACTACAGCACCAATGGACCAGTTTGCACCAACTGAAGTTTCTCAAGCGCTTTAGTTCAAACAAGCGGTCAGCAGAGCATGGGTCACTGTTGCTAGTCCCTGCCTGCCCTGGTAATGACACAGTTGATGGATCAGCCAAAGTTGATACAAGGTGCTCTGCAACCACCTTGCCTACACTTTGGGCTTCCAGAGACAATTCTGGATCTAGGAGCACCCACAAACTATGAACCCGGTTTTGACTGCATCCAGAGGAGGTTGAATTTCACCCATTGGACAGAGGATCCATCCACCAACAGTATCTCTGTCTTATCTCAATTGAGTCTCAATTTATTGGCCCTCATCCAGTCCATCACCCTGCCCAGACACTGATTCAGAGCAGTTACTGCCTCACCTGTATTAGATGAAAAGGAGAGGTAGAGATTAGTGTCATCAACATATTGACAACACTTCAGCCCATACCTCCAGATAACCTCTCCCTGTGCTTTCATGTAAATGTTAAATAGCATGGGGGATAAAATGGAGACTTGTGGTACTCCATAGCATATCTGCCATGGTGCAAAGCAACAATCCCCCAGCACCATCTTCTGGAATGTTTCTGGAATGCTTCTAATGCCTTTTGAAAGCACTGAAAGCCTTTATAAGCTTACTTTCAGGGTAGCACATGAGCTTACTTCTAAGAATTTAAGAGGAATGAGTAGCAATTGAATGTTCCCAGAGAAGTCACACTGAAGAGGTATTTTCAGGAACAATGAGATAATGTTTTATGTGGAATTTCTCCTGTTTTCTTCTGGCTTACTATTCGATGGGGGGGGGTGAGGAACCCACCTAGGGCTGGCAATCAATTGGATTCCCTAGGTTCAACTTCCCTGACTCAGTTCCACTCTGTGACAGCCCAGCATCCAAGTTCCTGATGAGACTGCCAGGTATTTACAGTGCACTCACAAGCAATTGAGCCCCATGCATTGTGCAGACAGCGTCTCTCACTTGCACCAGGAGCAGTCACTCAAATGAAGGCTGCACGTGGGGAGGGCTTGTCAGGAAAGCAGCCATGTCAACCATTTTGCAAGTGGTCTTCTGCACCAGCTACAGCCACCTCTTGGGCAGCTGCAGCTGATGTGAAAGGAGGTCGCCAGCTGCACAAATTGGACTCCACAAGTCTTCTCAACTTAGCTAGTTCTGGAAGACTGGGCTGAGCACAAGAGGGCACTATGAATGCGTGGAGGGATAAATTCATCCCAACCCTACAGCCATTACTTGAAGTCACTACTAGATTCCTCCACTGCATGCAGGAAGGCATAAAAATCAATGTTTTTTCAAAAATGAAAATTAAAAAATGGATTTTATTTAAATTGTTTTTAAATAGAATGCTCTTTGAGGGAAAATACATCTAAAGATAGGATGTTTATTTAAGATACATTATAGTCCAAAAGTTATTCACCATGAAATAAGGATTTCAGGTTTTTAATTATGTAGCATCAGGCAATGTTTACATTTTTGGTAAATGAATTCCATTCATCTGTTCACAATGTCATGCTCTTCCAGAAGTTTCTGTAAGATTATTGGGCAGTTTTTCTATCTAGAAGATATTACCACAGATGCTTGGTTTAACAGTTCTCAAAATTGTAAATTTGTCCCTGCAGAGAACACATGCCTCTTCTTCACAGCAAAGTTTTATAAAATATACAGAGTTAAGAAAAAGACCTAAATCTCATTGTTCCTTTGAAATCTGTGCACACAGAATCAACCATTTACCTCTTAAGAGCTAAGTTTCAAAAAAAAAATTAATGAATAGAAGACTGTTGGGAGTGGAATAGATCTGCCCAAGAACCTAAGTGTGAGGAGGGAGGGGCAAGCAGTAAAAACAAAAGTGAAACCTTTTGAGCAGAATACTCCACAAGTCTTTGGATCTTCTCATGTATACCTTGAGGTTTATCAATTTTATTTATTCCTATAATAGCAACAGGCCCTGGAAGAGACACAAGTGTGGGAATATTTTAATGAAGTTCCTTTGCCTACAGGTAAAGCAGGCATGCATGCAAATTACATAGAAAACCATGATTTAAATTGAGTTTTACTGACTAGCAATTTAATTCATGATTTAAATCAAATCTACCCTATTTGTATGTCAGAGTGTCAGAGCTTGGAGCCGTTAGTAGGTACTTTTGCAAAGGTACTTATATCCCATGAAAATAAGCCCGATCCTACTCTGATTCTTCAGCATGCCCAAAGGACTGAAGAATGGCAGGGTCTTGCTTCCTATCTTGTATGACTTCAGCTATAGCAATGTGTGAAACTTCAGCTCACAACTTGATAAATAATAATTTCCACCTACTCAAATCCTTCCTTCACATGTCCTGGAGACATGTGCTGCTATTGGTGTACTGAAGTGCACATGAGGTGAAACGAGACTTTGCATTAACCTAAACTCCTTGCTGGAGACAGAGTCCATAGGCCAGAGTTCGGCCTACCAATCAGGAAAGGAGACATACCTCCTCAGACACATCTATATTCTCTGTAGTTTATAGCGTGCACATGAAAGAGACACATCACCAGTGACAGGATCGGAGAGCCACCCAATATTTCCAGCTCACTAGCAAAAATCTAAACTTAACAGCTGATGGACACAATGCGATACACAGAATGCACACATTTGCAATATTTCATATTTGGCCCAGTTCTAGTGACTTAGCAAGATGAGTTATGACAAATTATCATTATGACAAATGCAAGAGCAATAGTATCACAGCAAGACTTCCTAAGTTGTCCAGATTTTTCCAAAAAGATAGAACAATACATTCAGCAGTTGACCTATGCAAACACTAATGATTCCGTCAAAGAGCTGCAAAGTGGCAAGATAAGGGACAATTTGCAGCAGAGAACAAAAGGCAGGGGGTTTACCTCTCCCTAGACTGAGGTGGCCTGCTTTCCCCTACAGCTGTCCTCTGATAAAGCAAACATATATCCAGAAGCTTGACAAGGGGAAACACGGGCATCATGTCTCCACCTCTCCTTGTGCTTGCTGCTTCTCCTCCACTACAAGCTACCCTCTCACACCATTGCTTCTGCAGAGATTCAGGTGCCTAGAAGTTAGGCCTGCCACCAAGCACAAAGCTCTAGCCCGATACTATATGTAACTAACAATAATCCATATACCTGAGAGTGTTCCTTGAAATCTGATCAGCTACCCTGTTTCCCTGAAAATAAGCCCTAACTGGAAAATAAGCCCTAGCATGATTTTTCAGGATGCTCATAATATAAGCCCTACCCCCAAAATAAGCCCCAGTTAAGATCATCAGCCAGACGGATGCATTTACTAAGTCTGTTGCAACACAATTTGGGGTTTGGAGAGTTATGACGATGTTCCAGAAGAAGGTGATGTGACTGTATTTGAGTAAATGCATATTTTTGTACATGAATAAATGAAGATTGTTGTACATGAAAAAATAAGACATCACCTGAAAATAAGCCCTAGTGCGTCTTTTGCAGCAAAAATTAATCTAAGACCCGGTCTAATTTTCAGGGAAACACGGTAATAAGAAGGGAAAAAGGCCACACAGGCTTATAGAGTCAACTATCAAGCCCTACAGTTTTTAAGTTACATCCTACTAGCAGCTACAACAGCAGAAAGAACACAAAGGGGGCAATAAAGCCTTCATAAAGACACTGAAAAAGAAAGCTAGCTGTAGTGTCAGAAAAGCACCAATGTCTTAGTGCCAGTACAGGCAAGTTTTTCATACTTTGGAAGCCATATGGTTGGAGAAGCCAAATTATTACAAATATAATCAACAACCTGTAAAACATGAAAAGATTTTTTAAAAATCTTTCCAAGACAAGAAATTGAGAGGTATTCACTTCTAGTTTGCAAATCACTATTTCACTTGCACAAGGAAAGGTGTGGTAAGAAGTCACAATAGACTGAAGTAGACTAACAAAGTTAAATTTTCAATCTACTTGCTATGAAATTTATTTTGCTTACTGTCAGAATGTGTAACTCTGTAGAGGAGAGGATTCAATATAATTAAAGGTTTGTTTATTTTTCACATTAAAAACACATGAAGCAGCCTTTTACTAGCTCAAACCCTTTGATCCATCTAACCTGGTAGTATCTGACTGGCAGCAGCTCTTCAAGAATCCATGTAACTAAGATTTTTTTTTTAAAGAAGAGCCATGGGGAACTGAACTTAGGATCTTTTACATGCAATGCATGTATTCGACCTTAAATATTAGTGAAAGCCAGGAGCTTGTTTCTTGCTCAACATGTATATCTGAATGGATCAATGAGCGGGAATTTGAGCAGAAGATAGAAGACACTGGCTGAGTTAGAGAAAACTGCAAGCCATGTGGCCAAGTTGGGTGGGGGGGGGGGGTTTACAATTGTTGGTCATGTTGTCTGACAGCCATAGTATTTCATCATGGTCTTTAGAAACCATGATAAGAACAATGGTTTTTCTATACCACCATGGTTTGTCATGTCTGGACCCAAGATTGTGGTTCCAATCCTTCTTATCTGTACCTACCACAGAGTCCTCTGGAAAGAGTTGCAATTGCAGGAGCTGTTCCAGCCACCCAGCCTCTACGCATGGACCAGTGAAGAAGAGAGAGGCAAAATAGCCAGGGAGTGATGCACCTTGAAACTGAATGCAGGTAGCTGATGCAGTAGCTGACTGAATACATGCCAAAGGTAGGAGGACTGAGCAGGGAAAATGGAAATTAAATTAAAGCAGAAACCACTTGATAGTTTGTCAGGTAGATCATGAACTGTGGTAACTACACAGGGTTACTTGTCGTATTGTACGAATGCAGCCCACTGTGTACCTACAGCATGGGGAGTGGGCACTTAAACCTTTCAGCTATTGTTTATGCAGATATGGCTGCATAAGAGATGAAACAGTGACATGAAAACTATTTAAGTAGGTTGGGGATTACTGAAGATTGCCAGTATACTTATTTCCAAAACACTGATTTTAAATAAGTCATAGCAATTTAAGAAATAGCAATTTAACTGCAACAGACCAATACCAATAAGGATTTAAGCTCTTAAATTTCTAGTGCACAAAAGCTAGCAAACAACTATAAAAGCAAAGAGCATCAAGTTGACCCAAACTCTTAACAACAAGAACAATGAACTGATTCACATGCCATAGTTGCAAGTGATGATTTATTTAACTGACAATTAATAGGGCTGTGCGGCACCTGTAAGCCACTTCCCTTTTCTGTAAAAAACAAAAAAGCAACCCCCGCCCATCAGCTTAAGCACAAGCTCAAACTGATGGGCTATTTAAGTGTAAGCCCATGGTGTGTTGTTAACATCGGACTGTTTAGCCTTAAAACAACCCAAAGATCCAGGTTCACATGTCATAATGACAGTTTCTGCTTGAACCAATCAAAGTCTTTACAGAAAACAAAAGTAGCTTGCACATAATGTGAATTTCTGTAAATCATAGAATTAACTGTAAGGCTGATTAATTATAAAATATTTGGATTATTTATTAATATTAATTAATCCAGGAATCGCCACTAAATGCCACCATGATTTGCAAACAGCCTTATTATGAATATAAATTTGGTAGCGGGCATGACAAGAGTGGAACTACAAATGAAACACCCAAGAATTTCTCTGATTACAGTTCGACCACTATAGACTTTAAGTGCGGGCAGTAGCTTTAAAAATACAAATAAATGACAGGCAATATACAACAGCAAAGGTGCCCAGCACAGAATGCAACATGTACCACAATTATTTTGTTTTGGGCTATGAATTTCTACATCACCAGGGTATTCCATTTCAAACAGACCTAAATTTAAATCGAATTGACCTAGATCTTGGGGATCAAGAACTGAATCAAGAACCATCTGCAGATGCAAAACATCTACATATTCACTCAGCTGTATTAAATCACCTGCATTTTATTAAACTTTGATTCCAGTTTTATTTGTTTTTAGACAGACTAAAATTTCATTTCAACTTTCCTTTTAATTATTTAGTTACAGCAAAGTTTCTAGCAATTATGTACGGGGTATTTATGTCGAATTAGAACTATACAGCGTTTATGTATTTGCATTTTCCAGGAGCATTCCAAAAGTTTGAGAAAAGTAACAGGCACAAAAAAATCAAATGTAAGCACACTCACATATATTCAGAGTCTAACCCCTGGAGGTTTCTGGAGGTCAGGTTGAACTTGGTGCATCTGAAAGATGCCCATTTTGGCCTGTTTCCAGAAGGAGGAAACACCAAAGAACTGAAATTCCTGAACACAGTGCAAGAGAGGATCAGTAAAATAGCATACTATTTATCTCTGAGATAAAATTTAGGGGAGATGTTTTAGAACTTGATGGTGCAGTTAAGATACTACCTCAATCTTTGAGGATGACTGTTGCCCAATATGCTTCCTCTTCTCTTTCTGTTTCTCTTAATAAAATAA
This sequence comes from Varanus komodoensis, assembly GCF_004798865.1. Lineage (NCBI taxonomy): Eukaryota > Metazoa > Chordata > Lepidosauria > Squamata > Varanidae > Varanus > Varanus komodoensis. Next base: position 9,378,946 of record NW_025336479.1, on the reverse strand, counting down.
AATGTTCTGTAGCTTGTTAATCCTCAGCTCCCCATTACATTGAAACTAACAAAGTATGGTGTAGTCTGACTGCAGGCCAGGATCAGCTCTTGGGTTGTGTTCAGAGAGTAAAGTACAATTTACTGGTTTATATCTGATATGAAACTGATTTAACCAATTACAAAAGCTTTCTATTACAGCACATGAGTAAACTAAGAGGGGAACATATGGACATAACACATATTGAAGATCCTATAAGCCATGATTTATTCTATGGAGACAGTTACATCTCAACCAGGCTATTATGTTAAAACAAGTAAACAGAACACATACCACCCAAGTGCAGATGTTGAAGCACAGATGTAACACACTTCCTGCCACCAAAGCCTTGTCTCAACCATTCCCTGTGCTTCTGGAAACATTCATCTTTATGGGCACCTCCAAACAGAAAACACTGAAGTGTCCTGCTCTACACTGATGATCTGAACAATGACTAAAAATTCCTTATCCAACAGCAAAAGCTACAAATAAATCATCAGATGGAATTAGTGGAAGTCACTTTCAACTGAGTCTTCTAAGCATGACTAAGGATGCATAAATGCATCAAGATTTGATTAAAGGGAAAAACTAAGACCAATCTATGGTTAGAGTCCCTACCTCCGAAAGATCACAGATCTGCCAACCAGCACAATTCACATCTTAAAGAGAGTTACTTCAGCTGACACAGTTATATTCAATTTCCCACCCTCTCCTAACACCAAATAAACATTCTGACTGTATACTCTGGTTTAGAAACCACAGATAAAGCTGTGTTGCCAGCGTGTTAGTTGCACCTTTACTTGTATAATCAATAATCTAAATGATATAGTCTAAGGCACATAGGGAGCATAGAAACCTTCAGCGCCACCTGGATAGGGTCCCCAACATGGGGTCTGCAGGACTCGAAATATAGATACTTACATGAATTTTATGAAGTGCATACAATGTCTAAGAACTATCTGCATTGGTTTCAATAAAAGCAGACTAAATATCTAAGTATCCATCTGAAGGTGGCATCTATATGCTACCTATTCAGCTACTAAAAGCACCATAATAATCCATTGCATTATTAAAGGTGTTTACCCTTACAGGTTTCTAATATCAGTCTTTTAGATATCAATATATTTTCCCCTCCATTTGTTAATTTTGATGAAGGTAAATAATTTAAATGAGCACATGTCAGTGAATATTAAATTTGTACTTGAATAGTCTTTTTCTGTGTAATATGCTCCTCCCATAAGAGAGTGCTACCAGGCATTGCCAAAACAAATTAGACAATCCCTTAAAGAAAAACTGCAGTGTCCAACAGATATGAGACAAGTTTTGCAGAATAAAACTCATGCTAAGATCTGTAGATGCCAAAGCAGTGACTGACTAGACCATGGGTCCTCAAACTATGGCCCAGGGGCCAGCTCCAGCCTGCCATGCCCATTTGGACCCGCCGCGTGCCCACACCCATGGGCGCACCTGCCGCTGCCCACCTTGCCCTGTGCACAGGGAGGCAGCGGTTTGCTCACCTGGAGGAAATGATCTCCAAGCGAGCAAGCCACTGCCTCGTGCGCCTGCCTTGTGGCACGTGGCTGCCCCAGCCTGCGCATCGCATCGCCTCGCACCCTCCCCCACCTCAACGCACTTGCCCACATGCACAAGCCCCGTCCCCGCGCCAGCCTGGGCACATTGCCAGCACCACCTTTCTGGCCCCAGCCCAGCACCTTTCATCTGGCCCCCTGGTGGAAAAGTTTGAGGACCCCTGGACTAGACATTTTGCAGTGGGGCCAAAAGCAGTATCTTAAATGTGCCGATACATCCAAAAAGAATGGGGATCCCTGGCTTAGTAACCAGAAACAATTGAAGTGGTAAAAGTATTAAAAACAAAGTGGAATTCTGTCCAGAAAAGATTCCAAGCAAATATATTATCATCAACAACTTTAAAAAGGAGCTTGTGGAAGTACTAAAGTGCTTACATCAAGTTCTGCAACATCCTCAAGTCATGTTAGCACTTCTTGGTAATCTAATGTACCAAGCTGGCAGAAAAAGATCCAAGAAAGTGATGTTCAGAATCCAAACACTATAGTTAAACTGACAAGAAAACAATGCTTACAAAAACAAAGATTGGTTATTGGTTATTGATACAGATATTAAAATAACATTTTTAACAAAAGTCAAAAAGATGCTTCGTACACATTTCAGCCAACAAGATAGTTTTGTAGGCTGCTACATACTTACATAAATGAGCCCAGAATAGTATCGGTCCTTCAAATTATGCAGAACAGAAGCTTCATTTAAGCATGTTAATTCTGCCATGTCTTCCACTTTAGAAAATTTGGGAGGATTCATCTTCTGAATATCATCTTTGTTTACAACCGCTTTCTTTCCATTTTCAGCCAGTTCAACCAAAACTTCATCTCCCCTCTCCTCTTTGATGCTGGCTGCTTCAAAGCCATGACGTTCTGAAGGAATCCACACCAATTTTTTAGCAGTCCAGTCAGCCTGTGTAGCAGGGTTGTAGATTACTGCCCTGTCCACAAAGAGATATCTCTCAGGGTCCTCCAGTACTGTCCGCTGTGCCATCATAATGGAAATATCCAACAAATGTAACCTAGTAAAAATGAAAAGAGATTGATTTGTCAATTACTAGTAACCACGAAATGTTTGGCCTCTTAAAGACAAGGAAAGTGTGTTTTGCCAGACTCTCATATTCTCAAGAGCTACCCATAAACACACAGATCAGTTTATGAAACTTCTTTAAGGATAACAACTTTGAAAGACAGACCGAGTCATGAAAGAGCCACCAACAAGGACCTGCTAGAAAAGTCAGAAAACAGTTCTGCCATTCTGGCTCAAGAAAAATTGAAGGACAAAAACATTCCCTGAAAGATGATATAAAGCTCCTAGGTAGGAAGCATGGAGATGCTTCTATATGTACCAGTAGAGCTGGAAATTTTTCCAATGCTCTGCATGGCTTGCTTGACTCATTTTTACTCCCAACACACATTCATCCTCAATAAACATACTAAATATCTCATATTTAGCAAACAGAACTAAAACGCATTTCATGTCAATTTTATGCATGCTAGAAATACACTGAATCTATAGCTGCAAAATATATTTTCCCAATAGCTGCAAAATATTTGAACTAAATCATCTGCTTAGGAGGAAATTAACCACACAATATAGTTTAAAAGTTATATTCAGACACATTGAAGGCTTTATGCAAAAACTATTTTATTAAAATATTTGTAAAAATTAAAGACAATAGCCTATATTGCCTTTGGTAGTTTGTTTATACATAACAAAAATATATAGACCTGAAAGAATACACAGTTTTCAGAATATATACCCAGAGAAAGCCAGAATATAAATCTGGTCCAGACACAGCCAGGAGCCAGCTACATTGTACACAGGAAGCCGTTATCATACCTTATTTTTTAGTTCCTGCATCGGCAACTGAGCACTATGGTTTGTCAATGTTTGCCTTAGAATAACAACTTATAGTGGTTTGTATCCTAAATTTAGCCCATCTAACATGATCAATTACAGTATGACAGCCCAGACAACCATGGATAAACACTGGCATGGAAATTTTTCCATAAATAGCTGGCATGACAATTTTTCCATAGAAAACACAGCAGGACACCTGTATCTGCCTGGCTCAGTTACCACTTAACTGGGTTCACCTTGGCCAAAAGAGAAGTAGCAAACTGCTTCTTGAAAAAGCAAGTTTTAATAAGAAAAGAATTGTATGTAAGACTGAAGGAAAATGTGAAGGAAATAGTATATGAACACACTATAGTGTTTGCTGTTATCCATGTTTTCAGGCATTCACTGGGAGGCTTGGAAAGAATCCATGTGGATACAGGGGTCCTGCTGCATATCATCAGAAAATTTCCCATTTTTGGAAGTGTTCTACCCCACATCACTGATGTTTATCAATCTGTCCTCCTATTGTCTGGGACCTTATCTTGTTACATATTAATTCCATTCTCTGAAATCTCCTAGCCTTTCTCCAGTTTGCTTGCAACTCCTCCATCTAAAGCTCTGACCTGAGCAGGATGGGAAAGAAATGATAAGCAAATGTTCTATAATTTCTTGCAGCAAACTAACCTCATAGTCTACAGATTTTAGATTGAGGCAGTGCACCAACTTAGAAAAGAGGTCCTCTCATCCTAGTTGCTTTCCTTTTCAGCCATGAAATGCTTGATTTACGTGGTGACTTTACCTCCTCAATCCTTTTAATACAGAAATATCCTTAAGTCTCACCCCCACTTAAACTTCAAGACTCAAATAAAACTCCCATCCTCAGATCTGTTTAGTCATAAGCCTTGAAACAGCCAAAGCAAACAGCATAACTTATGCATGACACTTGAACAGTGGTGACTTATAATGCATTTTAGTTAATGTGACTTCAAGATGAACTTTGATGTCTACAATAGTGCAGTGTACAAACAAAAGAATATCAAACTATAATAGAATATGTAATATTTTTGAAAAAGTAAACGTCAAAGAAATATTTAAAGTATTCATAGTACTTATATATTCCAACATTAAGAAAGCAATCTGAGTCATAAAACTTCACCATTAAGCAGCATGGGCTTATGAAGCATAAAATCAATTACATTTGTTTTAATGGAAGAGCATACTTTCTTCAATAGCCAAGATACACCTATGCCCCCATACTCTTGTTGCTTCCAGGTCTGGCTTGTTGTAGTTTAGTCCAACAGTCACCCATTGATTGTAGTTGAGTTAAACTTTGGATTAACCCTAAATCACCAGGAGTTCTGGGTTTGGACATCACATCAAATAATCAAGGAACACAGCATTCCTGGGTTGAATAAAGCCAATTCAAAATGTAAGTGGCAAGCATTTAGAATATAGTGCACTTGTTGTTTCAGTTATAAAGCAAGCAACCCATGGATTGTCATGACATGTTACCCAGGATATTGTGAAACTTCCAAGCCCATGCAAGCTGAAGTCAAGTTTTGTGCTATGCTACTAGTTACCTGAAATTATAGTGCTCTAAAGTTGAACCAAGTTTTCTTTTATCAACTAGCAGCTAGTCAGTTTTACAGCCCTTACAACATCTGGTAAAGTACTCCATTTAACAGTAAGTAGTACATTACCCAATAGTACTACCTAACAGTAAGTAGTACAATAGAAATAATGCTTCATGTCTTCCATGTATTGCTTAACTGCTACAGTCAACCCACTGTCCAAAAATGCCATCCAAGTTTAACTGGGAAGATAATTCCCGCTATGCAAGATACATCTGACTATAGATACTTGAAAAAAGAGTAATTTTGTGTATCAGAAGTTGCTCGCCATAAGATTCATCTCACCATAAGATTCTGCACTCTTAACATGCAGAATAGCTGCAAGATGGGCTGCCCTCTTCCAATATTTCTGGAGATGTCTATGCTGTTTTGGGCAGAAACAGACGGAGATGCAGAACCAATACTAGCTGGTTACTATATATAAGTTACTCATCATGCTGGAATGGATTTTATCCACACCATTAAACTTATCCTAAGCCCCTCACCCCTTAAAATCAACAAAATGTAAAAATCTTTAACACCCATTTCTAAGGAGGCCCAAAAACCATTCTATATAGAAAATATTAAGAATGGTGCATTTAAACTGAATTCATTCAGATCACCCTCCTTCAAGTGAGCATTCAGTGAAGTATATTACTAGTGTCCATACTGACAGCATTTTGGTCTGTTAAGTCACAAAAGCTTAACAAATACAAAGCAAGCATGAAGACATTCAATCCACCAGAGGGCCTTGAAGTAGCTTGCTTCACTTGCTGCAGACCAGTTGAATTCACATCATTTAGACCAAGAACCAACTACAAGTAAGCACAGTCAAGACTGCACAGTGGTTCAGGAAAAACTGCTCATAAAACAGGAACCACAGAGCGAAAGGAGCATTGGAGAGGCTGCTCCAGCTGAATGCAGAACTAAAATAAGCAAAACCTAAAGCAAGAACAATTTACCCTCTATATAAAGCTATAAGCAAACTGCTATAAGCTAAACCAAGATGGCACCTTTGAAACAGCAAATAATGCATCTACAGCAGCATTCTAATAGTGGAACCCCATATGTACAGTTGTTTTGCATAATTTACTATTTATAATAAAATACAGTAGCTATTTCTTTTTCCTCCTTGTTAACTGGGAACATAAAAGTCAAAAACAATTCCAAGTGTCCCAGGGCTGCCTGGTAATCAACTTAGAAGCCACACATTCCTGAATGCATCTTCTGATACAAACAAGAAAGAAATCACTGATACCGTCCAGAAAAGCACAAATAATCATATCCCCTTTTTGCTTCTCACTGGACTACCTGGTTAATTTGTCATTCTTATTTTCTATTTATGACAAAGATTCTATTCCAGTGTGTGACAAAATATCACCAGCCATTTCTCTCAATTAAGGAGAAAAAGTCATTCCATTATTGGACTGCCCCTCTCATTTACAACTTCAAACAAAAGTGACTGGAACAAGGAAAGTACAAATGTATCAATGGGGGGAGCCAGAAGGGGGCTGTTCCTTGCTGCCTTTTCAAGGACACAGAACATCTTTCATACATCTGTAGCATCTCGCATGTAAGACAGAGCAATGATACTGGCCTAACAGATTAAACTGCTTTCATCCTTTGAGGTGAACAGGCCAGATTTTTTTTCAGAAATAATTGAAGCAAGCTCCAAGTTTGGAACCAGCTAACGACAAGAGGGCTGTGCTACAACCTCCTATCCTCACCAAAGGAGAGAGCAGAGGTTACAAACGCCATCCATGGACGTGTACTAAGACCTCCATGGGGCAGAAATTATGAGGAAGGGACCGTCTAACCTACATGGGAGGAGGACGCCCCACTACCACACAAAAAGAGCTTTGGAGGCGAAGGCACCAGAACCTCCGACCCTAATCCTCGTAATACCACGAAGAAGTGCACACCATTCCCACACACACCACGAAGGTGAACATCTCCTCACTTCAACCGCCCCTACCCCATCCGGCAATCCCACCCCACCCCCTTAAACAAAGGGACACGTGCGTTTCTCTACGACCCGGCCCCACAGCAGACAGCCCTTTTTGATATATGCATTGCCGCCTATCGAAGGACGGCGGGGGAGGGGGAGCATGAAGGAAGAGCCATTGCAGCCGTCTCCACCACCGCTCCGGGAAGGGAAGAGGGTCGTTCATCTCATGCGCCTCACACAACACTCCCAGAGAGAACGGGCGCGGGCGGGCGGGCGGCGGGAAGGGTCCGAATATGCGGGGAAAAGAAAGGCAGAGGCAGGCGGCGACCGGGTCAAGGAAGACAACCGCACTAGCGGGGACACGACTACTTTTAGACGCCCTCCCACCGCTGGCCCAGACGAGGCGGGAAACTGTGGGGACCGGGGGGAACAACACCGAGCGCGGGCTGCAGCCTACGCCTCCCCTCCTCCCTCCCCCCCCTCACGCACCCCACCTGTACGCGGCGCGCGCCCTCCGCTCAGCTGCGACGCTGGTCCGCTATGCGGAGCCGTCCCTCAGCCCGGCGCGCGTTCGAACCGACTCCGCGCTATAGCCGCCCCGCCCCCGCTCGCGGCGCCTTTAGCGCCACACCGAGCACTCCCCACCTCCTGGCTTGTCCCGCCCCCCCACCAAAGAAAGCCACCGAGCCTCCCACTGGCCGACTCACTCACCCATCCACGTCCTCCCTCACTGTCTATTGGCCTCCGGGCAGGCCCACCCAAGCCAAGCTCATAGCAACCTCCTCAAGCTTCTCCGCTGAAATACCTTCCCCGCCCTCTCCGCCGTCCAGGGGAAAGCGTCTATTGGCTGGCTGGCCCTGCTTATCAAGAGGAAAGGTTGCTTTCAATGGCGGACCTCTTATGCTCGTCACTGGCGCACATCGAGGGAGGCGGGATATAGCGAATGTAGGGTTCGCATCTGCAGTAGCCCTTTTCCCCCAGTCGCTCTTTTCGGTGCATTCCTCAGCGGGTTCAGCCACGCTACCCCAGACGGGGATCACGGCACGTGAGGTCGGGTGTGGTGGCCGGGATAGCAGAAGGCTTGCTCGGTATAGCCGAGGAGAAACAATGTCGACGTTCCTTCTGGTCGGTACTTGAGTCGCATGTAGCACCCCGCCCACTTGCACCGTCGGTGGAGCTGCAGCAGGGCACCCGCCCTCTCTTGCATGCTGGCATAATGAGAACGCCGACGACTGTGATGGGTAGGAGGCTTTTCCGCCGCGCATCGCCTGAAGCTGCATGTAGCTCTGCGTGCGAATAGCCCCGATCAAGGCCTCCGTGGTTTGCTGCATGCAGCGTGCCCACCACCAACCACATAGGGGCCGTGGCGCTGCAGCCAGCCAACAGCCTGCATTGACCACACCTTTATGCTTATTTCTGCTTACGGAGCCCCACTTCGCATGCTCTCTGCACTGAGCATCCTCACGGCCACGGCCAAGTGTGTGTGATGTGCTGCTTCCTAACGCTGATTTACATGTCTTAAAATACCACCCTCTTCATCTTGGAAAACTACCCTTTACCTTTGGCTGCCAGTGCAAATAATATAACCATCTTCCCCATCCCCGAGCTTGATGACCTGTGCACATTTGCACATAAAGTTGTCCTGCCTTGAAAGGAGCACCTCTAATCTCTTGACTAATGGCCTCCACTCCAGCATAGTCCCTCACAAATGTACTCCTCCTCTGCCAGGTCACATAAGTCACATATGTGCATAATATACATTGCCCTGTAACTGGACATAGCTATTTCAATTGTAGCACAACTATTATTTATTTCAATGCATCTCTTGCTATTTTGCAGGATGTTCTGCAGACTGTATTGTTTAGGAGCTGCTACTGTCCTTTAAAGAATTTCAGAACCGATGCAGATACCAAACTCTGTGAGAGAGTATGTGTCTTTTTAAACCCTAGTGATCATATTTTGATTTCAGTGAAGCAGTAGTGTGGTTGGTTTATATGTATGCCTGCTTGGAGAGGACTAGAGCTTGCTGTGAGAGGTCACAGCCTAATTGGATCTGATCAGATGATACCCATTAGCATGACTGTATGTGTACTGGACTAAAAAAAATGCACACAGTCACAAATTCTTCATTGAAAAAATCTGAATTTTGTGACTTTATTATAAAGATGTATATATATGGTTATGCTCATAATATATCTTGTGAACACTTGTCAAGAGAAGAGGCAAAGAACAATAAGATACTGAAGCCCCAGTGCTTGAAAATTCTACTAAATTCCCACCCCATTCCTTTTCCTGATGACTTTTCTGGGCTGTCATCAGGCCACTATCTTTGCAAATATGTTGACTAGAAACATAGATTGAAGATGAGAATGTCAGGAGACTGAATTTTACATCCTGAACAAAATCCTGCACTTAAACAATTACATAGAACTGCAGGACACACAGAGTCCTACCCATCTAGTTAACTTGAATGAATTAAATTAAGACTGGGTTTTCTTTCATTGTTGAATGAGAGTGGGATAATTCAGGGTATTGTAAGTTGCATTTGTAAACATCTTTTAGAAGGAGGAGAGCTGTTTATAGTTTGGAGGTGTGTTTTCCTGCTATAGAACAACATTCTTTATATACTTAGTTTCCTTATATACTCAGTTCTGCCAAGTCACTTGCAGTGGTTTATGGTTTCCAATGCAAAAACAAAAGATAAAAACTAAAGAAGGAATTTGATTCAATATCACTTGGGTTTCTTGGTGATGTTATCAAATGCAGGGGCTGATTTGGGGAGTGGAACAAACAGCTCTGTTACTGTTAGAAACATAGAAACAGAGCGAGTCAGAAGGGACCTCCCGGGCCATCTAGTCTGACCTCCAGCACCAGCTGGCTCCACTCACGACATGCCCACGATGTGGACGTCCAGCCTGTCCTTGAACACCCGCACCGATGGGGCCTCAACGACCTCTGTTCATTTGGGCTTTAAATTTTCTGGGTTTGATTCAGGTTCTGCCTTCCATGGACAGAAGGGTTCTGCTCACAGATGGTGCCTCAGCCCAATTTTTGGGACATCTGCTGTTCCAAAGCTGTCCCATTTAGCAGGATCCTTGACCTTCTGTGTAGCATTTTTTGTGGGGCTGGGGATTCAAGGGGCTGCTGTGGGAAGAAGGAAGTGACAGGTCCATTTTTGTCAGCCCAGTTCCATGTGTTTAAATCTGGAACTATTCCTCTCTTGCTAAAGCACTAGCCCCTGGAGAAATCACAGGAAATTAGCAATGGGAAAAGCAGAGGAGGAATGCTGAACAAAAAAGATGGAGTAAGACTTAATAGCTACCTAAGTTTACTGTTTGAGATCTAGTGTGTTCCAGTTGTTAAATCTGCAATCTTAAATATATTTACTCGGAACACCGTGAGGCTGATTTCTAAGCAAACATATATGAGATGTAAAGATGCAGTTCTGCAGCTGGAATTGAGCTGATGGAGGGGCCACTGCACTGGCAGAGAGTAAGACCTACTGGCAGGGTGGCATTTATGCTGCAGGATGGCTCTTGTTATGTTCACAAGATGCTCCAGGGGCATAAATGTTTTGAAATCGAGCATGCCTGGTGCATCCAAGCCAGCAAGCTTTTCAATTAAGTGGTTTGTGGTTTGGATGGTTGTATTGGATATCATCATCATGTATTATATTTCAAGTGGCAGATGATATACAGCATCCTGAACCCCATTGCTGCCCTAACATGCCTCCCAGAGGCCCACAGTTGCACCATTGTTTTGCCCATGACTGAGCTGCAAAGAAGGAAGGCCCTCTTTTATCTCCGCATTGTTGGTGGGAATGTAAGTCTGAGAATCATTTAAGATACTCTAGTGAGGTTATGACAGAGTCTCTCCTTGGTCAGACTCACATTCCTATTCACAATATACAGATGATAAAAATGACCTACCTTGCAAGGTTGTGAAAATTGCAGCAAGAAAATATGCATGAAGCACTTTGAGTACTCTTAAGTAGCTCTCCAAATTATTTGAACTACAATGCCCATCAGCATCCATCTCCATTACAAATGCTTGAGGGGAATCCTGGGAGTTGCTTAGAACATCTGGAGTAAACCAGTAAAAAGTGAGGGTGGAATATAAAGCGATGGACTAGGAGATCCAGGTTCTAGTCCCCATTCAGCCATGAGGCTCACTGAGTGACTGGGCAGGTCACAGACTCTCAGTCTAGACTGTCTCACAGGATTGTTGCAGTGCGGATAAAATGGGGAGAAAAAGTTTGGGAATCCCCTTGGGTTCCTTGCAAGAGGAAGAAAGGAATGCTATAATTGTGGTGGTGGTAGTGATGATATACAAAATATTAGAATTAGTTTGATTCATCTTTGAGACCTAATCTTCCAGGGGTTTTGCATACATATTATGTCTGAACTGTCTATCCCACTGATACAAAGTGATACTGCTTTTGGGTTGAGAGGTGAAAACTAACAATCCTTGGGGGGGAAAGAGAGGTTTTATAAAATTAAGCATGCTTAAAAGGAAAAAAAAGGTAAGGCAAGGGCTTTATTTTTCCATTTTTATGATAAGCTTTTTGTTATATAACGTTGACTTCGGGAGTTTTCTGCTATCTCCAATTGGAATGGAAGCCAGCTGGATCAGCTTCCAGGAAAGAGCAAGACTGAAGCAGACAGGCAATGGCTGATCATATTATTTCCAGTCCTAAATGGAGCAATGGGGGCCAGCCTTACCATTAGGCAGAGTGAGGCAGCTACCTAAAGCAGCTGATTGCGAGTTCCATGAAGGAGCTACAAATGGTTTCCTGAATATTTATTGTATTTTTACTGCCAGGAGAAGGGGAGAGTCACTTTGGGGGTTTTCTGCCTCAGGTGAAAAGCAGCTTCTTGAGCCTTTAGTGCTGTGCACTTTGGTTTGTTGAAGGAGGCCTATTTGCTTCTCTGTCTCCAACAACAGATTGTCTTGCAGCAGCTATGAGTAACGAGGTTCATGCAGAAGCAAGCCAGAGAAGAACCTTTCCATTTCCCAACTGTATATACCTTGGTGCTGTTAGCACATAAAGGTGGGCAATAGCACAGAATTAGCTTTCTTACCTTGCATCCTGTATTCACACACTCATGAGTAATCACTCATAAGTAGTTTCCACAGGTAACCAGCTTCCCTCCAAATGGCGGCATATATCCCAGCAGGCCCCTGTGACTGGGGATCAATCCATTGTGCATCACTCCTGCTTGCCCCACCCGCCTCTCCCCTCTTGGGCCACATGATCCCCTGGCCCTGTTCTCAGCTTGCTGCCTTGTTCTCCTCTCCTGCTGCTCTGTGAAGCCCTGGTTATTCACCAGAGTGGCATGGTTGCTTTAGGGGAGCACTGCAGGGATGCCCTCTGCTGCTGCTCCGCCTGGTGTCCATGCGCAAGTACCTCCCCGCCACCACACCCCCCCTACTTCCTTGCTGCACGTGTTTCCACTGTACACACACATGCTGCAAGGGCTGCCTCTTCCTGCGTTCAGGTGCAAAGAGGCCCCTGCATGTGCACCTGTGCCAGGGAAGATGGGAGTGCATCCTGCAGGGGTGGGACCACATGTGGGCATCTACTGGGGAAGTTCTCTGGCTAGACAGAAGGAATGTTAGTTGTGCGGGGAGACAGCAGGGCATGCTGAGAGTCCCCAGGAGTTCTAGGGACGAGATCAGAGTGACAGGGAAGGAGGCGATAGAGCGGGAGACCTACACCCACACACAGCCAATGTGCTCCTCTTGGGCAAAGCTGCCTTCGCAAGTTGAGCGCGTGCACAGGCATTAAGAGCTCTGCTCCAGCAAAGTCCGGCGACCAGACACAAGTGCCGAGCGGGCCTATCGCCAAGGTCCCTGGTGCCGGAGATGCCCTGGTGCCACTGGTGTTCCAGAGCTGCAACTGGGCATCAGGAAGCCAGTGCGTGGACAGAGGGGCTTCCTGATAGGCAAAGCAGCACGGCGCAAAACAGAGGTCTGAGTGCTTGTTGCGGCTGCTTTTGCCTCCAAACCCCATGACAGAAATGGAGAAACTACAGAAAAACATTGTAACTGAATTCACACACAACAAAGAGCAATGATGAAATGTGGAAACTTTAGAACAGAGCAATGATTCTCTATGGGGATTTCAGGTAAGCCACACGTGCCACACTTCACCATTCTTCTTGGGGCTCACACATTCCTGCCATGGCTTGTCATTATGTGTGAACACAGCCCTTTTTTTCTCATCATACTCAGTACTGACGGCTGTCATGCAGACCAAGGAGGCCACTAGCAAAATTCCTTTGGTTTACAGCTAAATTTGAAGCTGCTTGACGGGGAATATGTTGGAGATAAATGGCTTAAAAAAGCATGAGCGGTCCAGTTTGTCTTAAATGCTTTAGGCTAAGTAGCGGCTATGACTTGTGAAAGTTTGCTTTCTGGGGTGCTGAAAACACTGCCCATAAACTCAGAAGATATCGATTCATATGCAAAATCCTGCATGCACTGTGCTTACATTGCCCAAAAGAGTGCTGTGTTAGCAATGACTTAATCAAGTTCTGTTCACTGTGTCTAGGTCTCGGTGAGCAATAAAAAAGAGAGATTGTCCTGTACCTATTTATCTTACCACATGTCCCCAGAAAGGCCATAGATGACTAGTAATCTGATAAATGGAATATGCCCAAATGCTGATGTAAGGAAAGATTTTCTGGAGCATTTTACCTTTGTATTTTGAAACAGTGCATCTTGGGATACTGCCTAGAATTAGGTTTACTCAGGTAAATTGCAGGACATGGTTTAATTTGATATTGTAATCCCTTCCTAAAGACATAGCACCATTAACATATCCTTAAACAGCACTGCTTTCTTTCATTGTAGGTACAGTGTAGTTTAAACAAGGGCATATAGGCCATGATTTTAACAGTAATGAAGTGATGGTTAAATAGGGAAATAAAATCACCAGCTTTTGAAGGTGGGGGTTACTTACAAACTAAAATATAAGTTGGGCTACATAAAATTTAAAATCATAAATCATATTCTAAGAAGAAAAAAGGTGTAGGTGAAACCCATAATCCAAAACAAGATTTCTATGGTCAAATGAAATACTTTGTGGCTATATTTGCATATCACTTTGGGCACATAATTATGGCTTATGTGATAGGATGTGAGCAAGCAGCATGGTACTGTTTATAGCCTATCCTTTCAGTCCTCCTCACCCTTTGCAGAGGTGGGTAAACTAATCAGAAACTAATCAGATCTTGTGACATTTGAACCCAGGATGCAGGCTACACTAAAGCCAGGTTCATGAGCCAGTTTTAAACCAGAGTTTGTTGTTAGCTTACAAATGCTGGCTTGTTTACATGCATGAAACCATTATCATGGATCAGACGCCAAAAGGAAGAACGCCTTTCCTAGTTAATCTGCTGACATGAAGGGAGGAGCAAATAATAGTGTGCATCAGCATGCTGCTTATTCACATTTAATGTATTAAAGTACAATCCTAATTCTGTTTAGACAGAAAAGGGCCTACAACTTCCAGTATGGCAGCCTGCAGCATGCTGAGATTTGTAAGCCTTTTTTCCCTGGCTAAACAGGCATAGTATTACCTCCTAAGTCATAATTTTTATGTAAAATTGCATATAAAAGGAGCTAACATTTAATTAAGTTTACCACTTCACAGGCAGGATTAGTAATCTCAGGTACAGAGCCCAGTTCATGAATGAGGGGCAAGAATGTAGGCAACTGGGCAACGTCATTTTCTGTTACTACTTTCCCAATTCTTATGCCATAAAGAATGTCATGCTGCAGGGTTGGGGGAGAGCAGGTATCCAGTTAAATAGGCACTGCTACTCTGAAGGATCTGTGGCACCCACATTCACCCCATATTCTCTGTGTAGGTCTGAAAATGGATATCAACCCTTGTTTCCACCACCACCACTAGCAGCAGCTGCCCAGTTTTCTTAGGAAGAAGGAAGGAATAAGTGACAGAGCCTATCAGGAGGACTTCTTAAGGTTAAAATTGTTCTGTGTAGAAGCTGTCTGCTTAGCCACTTCCACTGTTTTACTTTCCTAATTTGTGGCTCATCACAAATGTTTCTCATATGCATAGAAAAGCAGAGTCACAGTTTTCAAGCATTGTCAAACTAGTTATAATAGCATGGTTGGAATCACTCTGGAACTAAACAGGAATGGGCTGACCTCACTGTGTTTTGGAAAAGGGTACATAGGGTACAAAGATACAGAGGGAGTCAGACTTCTTGGCTCTGTCATTACCTCTTAGTCATATAAGTTCATGCGAGTCACTTCACTTCTCTGTTCGACTAATAGTCTCTCTTCCTGAGCTATTGAATCATTAGTGTTAATTCAAGTTTATGTGCAAAGTGTTGGAATGTTACTTCGACAGTTGTACTATTTTTATCTAGTAATCTCAGGATGGTGCATGTCCTAGATAAGGGCTGGATGGCCATTTTTGGTGTCAAAGAAAGACATTCCACTAAAAAATGAAGGAGAGGTCAGATACTTGTGCGGGGTTTATATTGGAGAAGAAAAGTGGTGAAAGGAAAAACAAAGGATTTAAAATCATAGGCTGGGAAAGCCAGAATGCCAACATTCCTCTCCCACCACCATTTAATGTTCAGCAATTATCCAAGGAGAGGTCTAAAAATATTGGCCTTCTTGCTTGAGTATCCAAATTAACTCTTACAACTTTAACATAAAACCAGTAACATTTGTTTATTATCAACTTTATAAGAAAAAATCAAGCTTGTTCCATGTTCTTCTGTCCTAGGCATCAAGATGGAAAGGGCTGAAGCAGCCTGCTGGGGGGTGGCGGCCCATAGAGAGAAACCAGAACCTCATCACTGGAAAGCTCACATAGCAGCTAAAATGGGAGTGGGAAGGCTCCTTCTCATCCGACCCAGGCATTGCACAATAGCATTGAGATACGCTTCTGAAAAACTGAGGTCAGGTCAGCAAAAATAGCACACAGTGCAAGCAGCGAGTGAGTCAGGGCAGAAGCAGCATGGGCCGGGCGGCAGCACATGGAATTTCACCGGAGCTATTCGTCAGTGGCAGAGCAGTTGCCCATTGTTGGATGTCAGCTGCCCAGATTTGCACATAAATGTCCAGACAGGGCATTCCCTGGTCACACTGCTTAATTGCATACAGCTAATAAAATGTGCCACTGGCATGCCAAGCCTACACAACTGTTTGAGGCACTCAGTTTTTACATGTTTTAAAACAGAGGTGATAACAGGCCAGGCACATTTTTCCAGACCTGACTGCACATTTCATTAGTAGTAAATTGATTGGATTGGCTCCACAGAAGGCTCACATCATGGTGGGGGCCCTAGCTTTATCTTTAATTTAGGGTAAATACTTTATCTACATATAATAAATTGTAGGAGTACACAATAGATTCAACCAATTCAGTTAATTTGGAAAGACAAGAGCAGCTTTTCCCAACCTAGTGTTCTTCAGATATGTTAGACTGCAAATCTCATACTCATAGATTAAGCAACAAAGGATGAGTTTGCATTTCTGTGAATTTAGCCTATGAATTCTGCAGTGGACTTTCAAAGCAGTTTTTCACTTGTTGGAAATGGGTGGCTCAAATTAGCATAAATGCTCTTTTGAAATTGATATATTCAAATCTATGTAGTTGATTTTTTCCTTTCCCTCTTTATAATATTGCCAAAATGATATAAAAATAAAAAATGGGATGAGATTTCCACTAATGTGCATCAGCACAAATATGAATTAGCAGAATAATTTCCATCAGTGAGCAGATGATGTGATGAAAGAAGCCGACAATCTATGAAACGCAGATTGAATGGATTTAATGAAATCCATTCATCGTCTCCTGAGCCAGTGCAGGGCACTGGGTTCAGGAAGCTTGGATTAGAGAAATGTCCAAATTAAAGCCAACAAAATCCATATCTGGACATTGGGGAAGCTTCATAAGCAGTTCAGAGATTGGAGAGACACAGACACTGTACTGGCAAAACTGGATATATTTGCAAGTTATTTAAGTGTTGTATGGCATTTTCTAAACTATAGCTAACATATAGGAGGGTGACCACATTCTTTTGGAGGAACCACCAGACTTTCAAGACTGTTGTTACACAAAAGGCCTTTTTTTAAAAGTTTTATTAAAGTTTTAAACTAATACTACAAACATCAAATATCACATACATCAGATTTACTGGGCCAACCCCCTACTACATATTTTTTAACATTCTATAGTCAAATTCAAATCAGTTTATAATAACTTAAAAACATCTCTAAATTTACGCCAAGTCCCATTTCTCCAGTTATAGAAAAAATCCCAATTTTGATAGAAGTCAGTGTCTTCTTTCTCCTTCAATGATAAAGTCAATCTATCCATTTCTGCGCAGTCCAAAATCTTCCTTAGAATCAGTTCATCGTTGGGTAGTTCCTCACTTTTCCAGTATTGAGCAAATGCAATCCTCACTGCTGTGATTAAGTGTAACATCAAATACATTTCCTGTCTGTTAATATCTTCCGGTATGATGCCTAACAAGAAAACTTCAGGTTTAAAAGCAAAGGGTTTTTGTAGTGTTTCCTCCATCCATTTATGTATTTTAATCCAATAATTTTTCGCATTATCACAAGTCTACCACACATGATAAAACATACCCACTTTATGTTTATATTTCCAACATCTATTTGACATATTTGGAAACAGCTAGTCGACGTGGCAACAAATACCATTTATAAAACATTTTATATAAATTTTCTATATACGAAGTTGCTAATGTTACCTTAATATTTCTTTCCCATAGTTTTTGCCACTTTTCTAATTCAACATTAAATCCAAAGTTTTGTGCCCATGTTATCATAGTTTCCTTAACCTGTTCCCCTTCCATTTTCCTGAAGTAAAGTAAAAAATCATATAATCTTTTAATAACTTTCTCATCTGTTTTAAGCATCACTTGATCAAATGCTGTTAAATCATTGTAAAACCCCCATGCTTTACAATCTTTAGTATATCTCGATTGCATCTGCACCTTATACCACCAAGAGATATTAAGTCCCTGTTCTTGTATTTCTTGATCCAGTTTCAAGCCACCGTCCTTATCCAAAATATCGTCATATCATATGATCCCTTCAAAGTTCAATACATTTGGGTATACAAAAGCTTCCATAGGTGAAAGCCATCTTGGTAGTTTATTCTACATTTTTAACTTTAGTTTTTCCCACACTGACATTAATGATCTTCTAATAAAATGACTCAGAAAAGACCCATGTGACTTAGCTTTCTCGTACCACATATAAGTATGCCAACCCATCTGTAAGTCATGACCTTCAAGATACAAAATTTTCTTATTTTGCAAAGTTATCCATTCTTTTAGCCAAACTAAAACAGACGCTTGATAATACAACATCCAATCGGGAAGACCAAAACCTCCATTCCTTTTAGCTTCCTGAAGCATTTTTCATTTAATCCTTGGTTTCTTTTTTTTCCAGATAAATCTCAAAATTTGAAAGTTTAGGTCATCAAATAATTTTTTATCAATTTTTACGGGAATCATTAGGAACAAAAACAAAAGTTTAGGTAATACATTCATTTTAACAAGTGCTATTCTTTCCATCAAAGATAATTGTAAATTGGCCCATTTTTCCAAATCACCTTTAATATCTTTCAATAGTTTATCATAATTATCTTCTTTCAAGGTAGTACATTTGGCTGTAAGACAGATTCCCAAGTATTTAACCTTTTTAACAATCTGCAAATCTACTTGTTCCTGGAGTCTTTCTTTTTGGTCTTGGGTAAAGTTTTTAACTAACAGTTTTGTTTTTTCTCTATTTTCGTTCCCATAACCTCACCATATTCTTCAATCCGTTGTAAAAGTTTAGGCATTGTTACAAAAGGTTCCTCTGTTAAGAAGACCAAATCATCTACGAATGCTTGCAATTTATAACTTCCATCCCTAATTCTAGTGCCTTTGATGTCCTCGTCATCCCTAACACTTCTATTCAGTACCTCTAAGATCAAAATAAACAACAGGGGTGACAGCGGACATCCTTATCTTGTGCCCTTTTGGATCTCTATAGGATTTGAAAGTTCCCCATTAATTAAGATCCTGGCTGACTGCTTTTGATAAATACTTGATATCACATTCATAAACTTTTCACCAACCTCCATTTGGATCATCCATTGCTTCATAAATTGCCAATTGACATTATCAAAGGCTTTTTGAGCATCCATAAACAGTAAAGCCATTGGTTTTTCGGTATGTATCTCATAATATTCTAAGATATCCAAGATAGTTCTCAGGTCATTCTTCATTTGTCTTTTTGGCAAAAAGCCATTTTGGTCTTGATGGATAAAGTCTGTTAGGAACTTCTTTCGTCTTTCTGCCAGTATCGAGGCAAAAATTTTGTAATCCACATTTAGTAATGATTTAGGCCTTTTCATCTGACATTCACCAGGCTTTGTTTCCTTAGCAGGGACAACTAGGCCTACAAATTTTATCCAATTCAGCCAGGAATAAAAAAGTTACTAGCTATTCTATTTTTAAAAATGTAAGAGCATCCAGCACGACATACCTTGCGCTAGGACCAAAATGGCAGGGACTTAACAGAAGCAGAAGAGATTAAGAAGAGGTGGCAAGATTACACAGAGGAACTATACAAGAAAGAGCTTAACATCCCTGATAACCACGATGGAGTGGTCACTGACCTTGAGCCAGACCTCCTGGAATGTGAAGTCAAATGGGCCTTAGGAAGTCTGAGCAACAACAAAGCTAGTGGAGGTGACAGTATTCCAGCTGAGCTATTCAAAATCCTAAAAGATGATGCAGTAAAAGTGCTACACTCAATATGCCAGCAAATTTGGAAAACTCAGCAGTGGCCACAGGATTGGAAAAGTTTACATTCCGATCCCAAAGAAGGGCAATGGCAAAGAATGTTCAAACTAACGCACCATTGCACTCATTTCACATGCTAGCAAAGTTATGCTCAAAATCCTACAAGCTAGGCTCCAGCAGTATGTGGACCCAGAACTACCAGAAGTACAGGCAGGATTTCGAAGAGGGAGGGGAACTAGAGATCAAATTGCCAATATACGCTGGATCATGGAGAAAGCTAGGGAGTTGCAGAAAAACATCTGCTTCATTGACTATGCTAAAGCCTTTGATTGTGTGGATCACAACAAATTGTGGCAAGTTCTTAAAGAGATGGGAGTACCAGACCATCGTATTCGTCTCTTGAGAAACCTGTATGTGGGTCAAGGAACCACTGATTGGTTCAAAATTGAGAAAAGAGTTTGGTAAGGCTGCATACTGTCACCTGCCTATTAAACTTCTATGCATAGCACTTCAGGAGAAAGGTGGGGCTAGATGAATCACAAGTTGGAATTAAGATTGCCAGGAGAAATAGCAACCTCAGATAAGCAGATGATACCACTCTAATGGCAGAAAGTGAAGAGGAACTAATGAGCCTCTTGATGCGGGTGAAGGAGGAGAGCGCAAAAGTTTGCTTGAAACTCAACATTAAGAAAACTAAGATCATGGCATCCGGTCCTCTTACTTCCTGGCAAATAGATGGGGAAGAAATGGAAGTAGTGACAGATTTTATTTTCCTGGGCTCCAAGATCACCACAGATGGGGACTGCAGCTAAGAAATTAAAAGACGCTTGCTCCTTGGGCAGAAAGCTATGGCAAATCTAGACAGCATACTAAAAAGCAGAGACATCACCCTGCCAACAAAAGTGCGTATAGTCAAGGCTATGGTTTTCCCAGTTGCAATGTATGGCTGTGAAAGTTGGACCATAAGGAAGGCTGAGCGCCGAAGAATTGAAACCTTTGAATTGTGGTGCTGGAGGAGACTCCTGCGAGTCCCTTGGACCGCAAGGTGATCAAACCGGTCAGTCCTAGAGGAGCTCAACCCTGACTGCTCTTAAGAAGGCCAGATACTGAATATGAAACTCAAATACTTTGGCCACCTAATGAGTCAGAAAGACTCACTGGCGATGACCCTGATCCTGGGAACAACAGATGGCAAAAGAAGAAGGGGATGGCAGAGGATGAGGTGGCTGGATAGAGTCACTGAGGCAGTTGGTGTGAGCTTGGGTGGACTCCGGGGGATGGTGGAAGACAGGAAGGCCTGGAGGGATGTTGTCCATGGGGTCGCGATGGGTTGGACACGACTTCGCGACTAACAACAAATCAGGCTGCTTTCCAGGTAACTAAGTGGGAGTACAAACTGAAATCTTGGGAGGCTGATGTACGTCCTACTAAATTACCCAAAAATTCAAGAATCTCATTTTAATGGTTTTATATAGCACATTTCCTTCTGAGTTACTGAGAGGTACTAAGCTTCTTGTGGTCACTAGACTCCCTGCAGATGCCTTCTTTGGAAAATATTTGTTATATTTTTATACATGCTGTAGCTGAACAAACAGGTTTTATCAGTGTTGCTTTCTAAGGTAGAAGTAAGCACACTTGATTATTTGATAAATAGCTGCCATGTTAATAAATTGCAGCCAGTAGACACAGGGTAGAAAAATCAGATTTGTAAAGATGTATAGTTGGTGATTTGTGTTCTTTGGGTCAGTATTATTAATGATGTATTATGAGACCAGAGTACACAGCCAGTCAGCTGGGGACCAGCTGGGAAAGAAGCCTGAAGCAGATGTTCCCAGCCCATTGAAGAACTGTATAGGAAACTTGAAAACAGAGCAGATTGCAATAGAGCAATTTGCTTGATAAGCAATCACAATATTATGGAAATAGGTTTGAATGGAAGAATGTTTTCTGGTGGAATGAAAATTTCCTGAAAGCTTCTATATGGAAAACACTGAAAAATATTTTTATTTCAAATAATAATAAAATACAGTAGCTTGGAATACATACATGGGGTTTGTGGGGAGATTTAGTTGGCTTCAAAGGCAAACTGCAGTGACATTTTCATTTTTTAAAGCATTCACTGCAAGTTAGAGAATGACTCTAACTTCCTTCTTGTACTTCCAAGCTGCAGGGGAGGCGGCAGGGGAACCATCCCTCCTGCCAAAAAAAGAAGCCATGGTTGAAGAGAGAGAAAAGAAAAAAATAGGATAAAAGACATGATCTCAGACAGACAGGAGAATTTCTCTTGGTAAATATTCCAACCAGTCCTGAGGAATTGCCTCTTTAACACACCAAACTGTATAATTTTTCTTTTCTGTGGAGTTACAATCCAAACACTTATCAGAGTGCCATATACTGTGTTCACATGACATGGTAAGCTATTATGTTAATTAGCCAAGGTGGGTTGCCATGTTGTCCAAACTTGGACTGCTTCCCACTGCTTTTGGAGCAACAAGCCACACTGACAACCCAAAGCTTGCTAGAGAGGTTGCTGGAACAATGGGGGTTTGTATCATCTAAATGTAGGACATGGATCCCATCTCCTGCAAGAAGCAGTGAGCAAGCTGGAGAGCAGGAGTGGCAAAACCAAACCAAACCCCTTGGTGATCTTGCTCAGGTCACCACTAGTGGCAGCTGCACCATCATTGCCAGCACACACACACCAGACCCACACCAGACCCGGACAGTAAAATTCCCAGCATGTGCTCAGACAGGAAGCAGGAGATGAAGAAATGATACACGATTATCAACCCAAGTTGGGATACAGGAATCAAGCCTGCTCTTCCAAAAAAATCTATTGATATTGAACCTTACTGAAGAAGTTGAGATGTCACTCAGTCCCTTCATGAAAGCCAAATCATTCCAGTGGAAGGAACTTGGGGATTCCTTGATTTGTCCATTTGAAATGTGAGCTGCCAGTGGCAATTTAAATCAGTTTAATTATTGATTGGATCTCATCGGTTTAATTGGCAAGCCCATATTATGCTCTTACCTGTTGACTGGTGTTTTAATGGCATAGAACAGTGGTAGCGACTGGGAAGAAGAACTGTCAGATCTGTACCAAACTATTTCACTAAGAATTGTCAGGCTACAGGGTCTGACCTCAACTAGCTGGACCACTTTTTTTCCACAGTGAACTCTTTAAGATTTAGCTATAAAGTACTAATGCTTAGGATAGACCAGGAGCTCCAGTGGTCTGAAGGAAGCTTCTTGGCAGGATGCCAGAGTTGCAGCAGTTGGCGTTGTGCAAGAGCTACAAGCAGTTTGAGGTGACTTCTAGAGTACAGAGAAGGGCAACAAAAATGATCCAGGGGTGGAGCAGCTCCCCTCTTTGGAGTGGCTGCAACAACTGGGACTGTTCAGCTTAGGAAAAAGGGTGAGAAAGGGGAAACCTGAAAGAGGTGTTTAAAATAATGCATGGTGTGGACATTTCTCTCCCTCTCCCTGGGTCATCCCATGAAGCAGATGGGTGGGATGTTTAGAACAGATAAAAGGGACTACTGTACTGCTTCACACAGCTCATAATTGCAGAATGGAATTTGCTGCTCTGGGAAGTAGTGATGGCCAGCGATCTGAATGGCTTTCAAAGGGGACTGAACAGATTCATGGAGAAAGAGGCTATCAGTGGCTACTAGCCCTGCTGGCTGTGTGCTGCATCCTTCACCAGAGGTGGCCTGCCTGCATACCCCCGTTGCTGAGGAGCTTTGGGCAGGAGGAGGCCTTGCACCCATCCTGCTTGAGCGATCCTGTGGCAGCTGGGTTGCCACCCTGTATACAGAGTGAACTATGTATACAGGATGAACTATTGGTGTGATCCAGCATGGCTTTTCTTATGTTCTCAGATGAAAATATGTGACCTATATTAACACAGTGTGAATTTCATGGCTTTATCATGCCATCTTTGAGCTTACGCATTTAGGATTCCTGGTGCTGGGAAATATTCAGGTTCAAAGCTGAAGGGTCTGACTCTCTTGATAACATAACAAGAGCTTCTGATGTTATGCATGCCCTTATTTCTTCTTTAGGAGTTACTTCAGAGCCAAAGCTCTCTAGATACTGTCTAGATGGCCCTAGGACGGGTCTCAGTCCCAGCTCTGGCCTTGGAAATCTAGTCTGAGGTCGGAACTGGGAGCCAGATGGACAAGTGCCCTTTCTCCAGCCTCACACTGGCACTGCGCTTTCCATGCTGAAAGCAAGGCCAGGGCTAGGAGGGCGGGAAATCCTGCGGTACTTCAGCCCCTCTCCTCACAAGCAAGGGCAAACGGCATGTGTCCAAATTGGCTGCTAATGTCTTTTGCAGTGTGAAGGAAATGCAGAAGCAGCGCTCGTCTTCAGTCTCCTCCCACCTTAATTTGGATGCTTGGAAGCCACAGTTCAGATGGTTATGAGCAGCCACATTAGATGGCACCCTTAAAGCCAAAGAAAACAAAACAACTCCGAACAGTGACATTTAGAAACTGAAAGGCAATTTTGAAGTCCAACTTTAACACACGTAATAAGGAATAAAACAAGAACAACTAGTAAGCTTTACTGTTTTAAGGCCTAGGAGAATAATAAGGGCTTCATCTGGCACCAAAAAGACAACAGAGTCCATGCCAGATGAAACTCTGCATGGAGGATATTGATGATTTGGGGGTCACCACAGAAAAGGCTTGCACATGAATAGCCAGTCGCCACATCTCAGCAAGCAGGGGACCAAGAGCAGGGCCTCAAATGGTGATCTCCAGGCACTTGGGAAGGTGTGGTCCTTCCAATATGTTCGCTCCAAGACATGCCTGAGCAGGCTTCTGTGCAGACCAGGAGCAATGCCCTTTTGGCCACTAACCTTTACCTGTTAGGAGAGGTTATTGCACTAAATACACAGGTGTCTTGCAACCCCAATCTGATAGTTTCCTCCCAAGTAATTGAAAACAAAGTTCACAAAATGTGTGAGAAAACGAAGTATCTCCATGCCAGAAATATTACAGTGTTGCTAAGCTGTGGTCAGTGGGATAGATAACCAAATAACTGTGCCATTCTCCGTGGTGCCCACAGAGCTATTAATGCACGTCCACAGCCTGTTACTGGGATCCAAAGGCCGATCTGGAGCCAATGGCCCTCATTCTCCGGCTGCCTTGAACTCCCCCTCCCTGCAGCAGGAGACACACAACTAGGACACGTGAGGTGACCACTGGTGGCCCTCCAAAGCCACCGCAGCAAGCCCTGCAATGCCTCAGCACACTTACAATCCTTGCGGTCAGTGCAGCCAAGAGCATGGCCGTTGATCTCTATTAGGAGAAATGAGTGGCATTTTTTAATATCCACATACATGTCAAGAATTTTATTTTTCCAGTTTTGTTATTTTTAATTTAAATTCTCTGACAGGGTCCCAAAGAGGCCTCTTGCCAGTCCTAGCTGAACATATAGGGGATCTGCAATAAATTACCGCTGAATCCCCGCCAGCCCCTTTCTGGTAACATTTAAGACAACGCTTGGCTGGGGCCCAAACCTCGACTGCTAAAAATGCACAGCTAAGCTCTGACAGGAGTTAAGATATAGCAGGATGTGTCTGAGACTGAATCATGTTTGGGGAGGCGCAGCAGCAAGCAACTTCTGTGCCTAGTAGTCAGGTAATCCTGTAACAAAAAAGAGACTTGGAGACAACACGCTTTGCCAAATGCTTGGCTTGAGGCAACCAGAAGGCCATGTCTGGTGTATTCCTCCACAGCTGTTGAAGACCAAAATGCATCAGCTATAATCATCCTCAAGGTCTCTCTCAAGCTTTGCTCAAAAGCTTTGCTTCTCTCAGAGCTTTCACTTTCAACGCTTTTCCTCATCGTCTGGAATAGAACTGAGTGAAAGTCACATTATAATGAAAGGTAGCTACCAGGGATGGTTCTGGAAAGTCAGTATTCTAGCTACCACATTTCCTTGTTGTAAAGGCCAGTGGTCCCTTATTTCAGAAAACTGCAGCAGCCCTTCAGAGGCCTTGATCAGGCCCAGAAGCTCTGCTTACAATCAGCCACAGTGAGCAGTTCCAGAGACCAGATCTGAAAGAGGAGGCCTATACCTGAAGCTGAGTGAGATGGTAGCGTTCTGTGTTCAAAGACTGTACCACTATGGGTTGCACTTCATTGAAATTCCCCCCAAGTAGAAAAATAGCCAAATGGGGCAAGATCGGCCATTCCTCCTGATGGTGATAGCCTCTTATGAGTAGGGTTTCTGGTAGGCAGCAAAGCACACCTCACTGTGGACAGAAACACAGACCATTCAAGCACCATATTACTACTCAGCTGTGTTATATGTGTAGACCCAGCCTGAGATAGCAGTTCACTAACATGAAAACAGGAAACGGCAGTCTAGGTGCTAGCCATGGGCTCAGAGAACTACAGTGCTTTGCTGCAGCTTCTGCCTCTGCAGCTGGGTGATCTTGATGTGGCAAGCCCCTCCCCCTGCCACGTCATATGAACCCACCATGAGCCCACCTTCTGGGCTTATAATGCACCCCAACTGGTCATGGCTTTTTGTAGGGTTGGTTTGCCTTATTGACCAAACCTGGACATGGCAAGGCCAGGGGAAGCCCAAATGGCTACAGAGACACTGGGCAAGAAATCCTGCTTTTCCCGCGAAGTGACTTCCAGCCAAGCACTGATGACAGCCTCCCCAAGGTGCCCAAGCAGCACTTGTGGAGAGGCTCTTGCTGGCAGAACAAGCCTGTTCTGTTGGCAGCAAGTGGCCCTGTCCCTGCTCTCCCTGCCTCCTGATCTGGCCCAGCGGGAGCTGCAGGGAAGCTCCCCAAAACAGGCCAAGCAGAGGACCGGCTCCCCCCGTGTCTGATGCTGCAGCCACTCAGTGGTGGCAACACCAAGCGGCAGGCAATGCAAATCGCTCAGCCTTGCGGCTGGACGGCTCTGCTGCTGTTCTCAGCAGAGGCGGGTTCTCAGCAAGCCATCTCTGCAGAGACCAGCACACCTCGTGATGTTTACTCGTGAGTCTGGGCAAGGGTTGTCCGTGATCGCCGTTTGCCTGCTGACAAGCAGCAGGAGCAGCAAGGGGGAAACCTCAGTGGCCCTGCAGTGCCCCTACCAAGGAGAAAGAAGCATGGTGCCCCCTTGCCCATTCATCTGTTGCGCATCTAATTACCCAAACTGCAGCAGTCTGGCTTACTGTGTTGTGCAAACGCACCCAGTGTGACATGCCTTCCATGCAGACTTGGAGGCGGTTAATGTTACGTTACTTTTTAACTTCCTGTTTCCCTTCTCAGCAATGGGCATAGTGCGAAGGCCTGCCCCGTTGGCAGATGAGAACAAGCATTACCTGAAGAACAGATCTGCTCAGACATCCACAGCCCTGCTTAGACCTATAGGCAATACAGGGATGGGGGCACTAGGTGCTGAGCCGGACCAATCATATCTAACCTTTGCAATCCACTGCTGTTTGGCATGAAGCACTTGGGGCTGGTGCTGAGGATGTTCTGCCTTATTCCAGGACACCTCGATGAGCAACGTGGGCTCAGATAATATTGAAGGAACTGGTGAAAGAACTCTCTGAGCCACTAGATATAATATTTGAGAAATCTTGGACAGGGAAAGTGCTGGACAACTGGAGGAGAGCTGATGTGGTCCCCATCAACAAGAAAGGGAAGAAAGACAAACTGGGGAATTATAGACCAGTCAACCTAACTTCAATCCCTGGGAAAATACTGGAGCAAATCATGAAAAAGAAAACAGTCTGTACATATCTTGAAGAAAATGCAGAGATAAACAGAAGCCAGCATGGATTTTGTAAAAATAAGTCATGCCAAACTAACCTAATCTCATTTTTTAAACTGGGTTACCACCCAAATAGGCAGACAAAACACATTAGACATAATTTATGTAGACTTTAGCAAAACCTTCAACAAAGTGCCACATGACATCCTAATAAAAAAATTAGCAAAATGTGGGCTTGATATAACTACTATTAGGTGAATCCACAACTCCCTTCGAATAGGTCACAGAGAATGACCATCAATGACATTTCTTCAACCTGGTTATCAGTGGGGTACCACAGGGCTCAGTCCTGGGACCAGTACTCTTCAACATCTTTATAAATGATATGGTTTAGGAAGTCTAGGGAACAATAATTAAATTTACAGATGATGCAAAACTGGGTAGAATAGCTAACACACCGGAAGACAAAAAGAAGATCCAGGGTGACCTAGACAAACTTGAAGGCTGGGCAGAAAGCAACAGAATGAAATTCAACAAAGACAAATGCCAAGTTCTCCACCTAGGCAAAAAAAATTTAAAAAAAATTAAAAATCACCTGCATCAATACAAGATGGGGAATACTTAGCTCAGCAGTACTGAAAAAGAAAAAGACCTTGGAGTTTTTGTAGACAACAAGCTAAATGAGCCAGCAATGTGATGCAGCTGCAAAAAAAGGCAAACACTATTTTGAGATGCATAAAGAGAGAGATCATTTCCCCTCTACTCTGCACTAGCCAGACCTCACCTGGAATACAGCATTCAGTTTGGGGCACCCAGGTTTAAAAAGATTGTAGGACGCGGAACAAAGAACTTCAACTCCGGTACACCAGGTGCAGGCTAGACAGAAGGAAGAACTTCCTACCTGTCAGAGCAATGTGGCAGTGGAACCAGCTGCCAAGAGAGGTCATGGGCTCTCCCACATTAGAGGCCTTCAAGAAGCAGACAGACAGTTATCTGAGCGGGCTGGTGTGACTGGCATCCTGCACGAATGGGGGGGTTGGACCCGATGGCCTTCTTGGCCCCTTGTGACCCTCCTGTTCTACAGTTCTATGATTCTTTCTTCCCCAGGGAAGGGGTCTCACTGTCTCTGACTCATGAACATGCCAGTGTCTCCTGCATGCCATCCGGTTACTTCCAAGGGCCCTTGTCCCAGCTGTTTCAGTCCCAGTGTGACTGGCGCTACTAATCTGGACCATGTTGGAGAAGCTGGGGCCTCTCCTCCTCCTCTTCCCAGGGCATGACCTGAGAGGGCTAGATCTGCTGCCACGGGAATAAATATTTGCCTTTTCACATCCCTGTTCAAGGTCAGCAGCCATCAAGTGCTCCTGTCAACGTGCAATTAAACCAAATTCCAATCTGATTAACTGCTGTGCTCCTCTGTCTCAAGGAAAGCCCCTGCTTAACCCTCTGGATGTCAGCAAAATGCAAAACACTAGCTGGAAGTGTGTGTGTGTGTGTGTGTGTGTGTG
>NW_025336479.1:9155652-9349803 GCF_004798865.1 Varanus komodoensis | reverse complement strand
GAGAGAGAGAGAGAGAGAGAGAGAGAGAGAGAGAGAGAGACTGCTGAAGAAGTTAATATTCTGGGTGAGCATTCAAAGTCAACTTGCCATGAAAAGGGATTAAAAACTCTCCATTTGTTATAGGGCGTCATCACAGAACCAGGTGCCACACAAGCACAGAGCAGAGCAGAGCAGAGCAGAGCAGAGCAGAGCAGAGCAGAGCAGGTGGCCCAGGGTCTGTGGAAAGGCTGATGGGATCTTGTCTTGCACGGGCTGCAGAAACCTCCCCCCACCATTTCCCAATGCTGGAAACTGGGAAGCAGCAGGCTTTAACTTGTCCTTTGTCATACCGCTTGCCTAAGCAGAGGCTCCAAGTTAGTCCATTTCCTACTGTTTGAGGAATCAAGTATAGTTTATGTCCGCTACAACAGGGATGGATTAAAAAAAAAGTAGTGAATTCTTGTACTCTGGCAATGTGTTTTAACAGAAGACACCACAGGCTTAGCTAAATAGGTGACAGTGTATCTCAGTCTTCTCCAACCTGGTGCTTTCCAGGTGGGTTGGATCACAACTCCCAGCATGTATATTGGAGGCTGCGGTCCAACCCACTCAGAGGGCACCAGGTTGGAGAAGACTGGTATATCCTTTCCTCAAGAGCCCAAGAATGGTCTTGCTAGGTTGGTCCATTCTCTAGCTAGCCCAGCAATTGTTGCCATAACCCTGTTTTGGATGGTCCACCAGAAATTGATCAGTGGCACAAGCTACTTTCTGGCAACTGTTACTTATTTTCAGGATGCCCAAGGGCTACTTCTGTTCAGCCCAGAAGCTTGGGCTGCACGGAGTAGCTGCTGCACTGAAGGACGAACCTTCGAATGCTTGCCCCAGGGAAATTCGCTGGGCTCCCAAGTTGCTTTCCTTTCAGCACCAGGCCAAGACCTTTTGTTTGTTCTTCTAGGCCAGGGGTCCTCAGACTTTTTGAACAGGGGGCCAGTGATGGGCGTGGGCCGCCCAGGCGGTGCAGGCAGGGGCGCAGGCCAGGGTGGGGTGGGGGGGCATGCGTGCGTGCGCGGCAAGGCAGGAGCAGGCAAGCAAGAGATTGTTTTCTCCGAGCGAGTCCAAAACGATCTCCTTGCGAGCAAGCCGGCGCATGGCCACGCGCGCGTGTGTGCATGGCAAGTCCAAAACCTCTATGGCGGGCCGGGTAAATGTGCATGGCAGGCTGGATCCAGCCCGTGGGCCATAGTTCGAGGACCCATGTTTTAGGCTTTTAAAGTTCTTATCTTGGTCCTTCCTTTTGGCACCTACGGTTGGTTTAGCCCCTGTATTTACGGGTTGGTTTTAAGTCCAAGGTTTGAATAGTTTCTAGTGTGTTCATATTTGTGCAGGCATATTCATTCTCTCTCTCGGTCTCATTCTTCCCACATTTTTCACTATATATGGGTGTGAAAGTTGGACAGTGAAGAAAACTGGCCTGGAGAAAATTTATGAGTTTGAAACATGGTACTGGAGGAGAGTTTTGCAAATACCCTGAACTGGTAGAAAGACAAACAAGTGGGTTCCTAGATCTAATCAAGCCACAGCTTTCCTTGGAAGCAAAATGAGAAAAGTGAAGCTGTCACGCTTTGGGCAAGACTTGCTGGAGAAGACAATCACGCTTAGGGAAACTCAGAGTCAGAAGAAGAAAACGAAGACCAAACAAGAGATGGAGCGGCTCCGTAAAGGAAAGCAAGCCACAGCCTTGAATTGAGAGCAGCACAGGGGGGTCATGGGCAAGACATTTTGGAGGGCGCTCATTCACAGGATTGCCGCAAGTCAGAGGTGCCCTAGCAGCACACAACAACTAATATACAATTTATTGCATCATTGTTTTAAATTTTATTTTGCTCAGTGCTAAGGGAACTAGTTTTCCAGGGGTTAGGTCCAGATTTAAATTTGCTTAGCTATGCTGCTGGAAGTGGACTACCTCCTTCTTGTAGCAACTTTTCCAGCCCCCCATAAACACTGCAAAGAATGAGGATGGAGAGTGTTGAATCAGGTGACCATGCAGGGAGGGGACCTCCAAAATTGTGTGGAAGGATCTTCTGGGCATAGAAGAACATGAGTACTTCTACTCACAGAAAGGGCTTTCCTCTTGTGGAAGACAGATCCTAGATCTAATAAATATAGCCAATAAACAAATACATAAAATATTGTGTAGTTTTTCATATCAGGTTTTGAAACCTTGAATCATGAACAGGAGAATAGTATCCAGATTGTATTAGATGAAGACCCTAAATTTGGGTTGCTGGTTGGTGCTGTGTAAATGCTTCTGCTCAGCACAATGCTCTGATGCCATGTTGCCACACTGCACAATTTGAGACATGGTAGCCAAAGATACAAATCACTCATGTTTCTGGACTGCTTCACACCGTACGTGCTCAGGACAACCTTAGTACACGAAACAGTGAGACACAGGAAATCATGAACCCCAGAGCATGTGGACTTGTATGAAACATGCAGCTGAGAACATGCTTGTTGTGTGCACATATTGCAATTTTTCAGGCACACATTTATGAATTCATATAAAATATGCAGTATGTGTGTACATGAAATGTTCTTCACATCCGTTATACAGTCATACAGCAGCCCAAGTCCATCTACACAAGGATTATAACATGAGCAGTAGTGATACAATTCCATGTACTATAACCTTCCTCTAACTCAGGAATATAACACATTCTCTGTCCCAGTTCCTGGATATCACAAAGGCCTACTGTTAAGTCACATAGGCCCTCTGGATCCCTTCCAGATATTATCATTATTATTACATTTATACCCCACCTCTCTTCCTCTTGCAAGGAACCAAAGGTGGCTTACAAGTTTTTTCTCCTTTCTATTTATCCTGTTAACAAAAACCCCGGAAGGTAGGTTAGGCTAAGAGCGCATGAGTGGCTCAAAGTCACTCACTGAGCTTCATGGCTAAGTGGCAATCGATCTTCCTGGATCACCAGACCTACGCTCTACACCACACTGGCTCTCCAGTTTTGGCTTACCACCCATGCCAGCATGAGCAGTCCGTGCGAACATGGCCATTGGACAGGAACTGTGAGAAGGGTAGTCTAAAACATCTGGAGGGCACCATTCTGGGGCAGATAGTCTATGTTCTTGAAGTGTATTTTGTGACATTTGTATCACATCGTACTTTGCCGTCTCGTGATGACCTCCCTTTTCTGTGCCGGCTACTGAAACAGCCTCTCCTGCGCTCTGCACAGGAGGAAAAGAACGGACAGAGCCCATGGGCAATTCAAAGGTCTCACTCCGTGCTCAGCATCCCTCCTGCCCTCTGCTTTGTGAGTCATTAATGCCGTTGTGCTGTAATGGGCTCCAGCCCAGCTCTCACTGCAGAGGACACACAGTGATGGGGAAATATCATTCCCTTTGTTCATGCCAGGTCAGCCAGATATTTCAGCTCTGATTGTGTCCAGATGTGCATTCTTTTTCTCAGATTATTGCGGCAAGTCAAAAGAGTGTTTCTTAAGAGGCACCTATAATAAACAGAATAATCCATAGTAGGCAGGTTATCTGCCAAAGGAGCTTCCTGTTATGCATGATTGCTTACTACTTGCTCAGCCAGAGAAATGAAGGATTTAAGGCACTGTTCTTTAGTGCCTGAATTTCTGTAGGACTTGAGGATCCAAGCTGTCCATGTATCACCATCAAGCTTTCCTAGAGGCTGAAATATACTATGCTTGCCCCATCTCCTTCCCTTGCACATAGCCAAGTTAGCACATGGCATTCATAGGCAACTGCTTGCATTCTCTTTAATGTTCACTTGGAAGAGGATCACATCTACGCTGATAAAAATGGCGTAGGACCCAGAAGCAGGCTTTAAAAAGACAGGAAAAAAAATTACAACTCCATTTCGTACGTTGTTGTCACACTTTTGGATTCCTGAATAGACTGTCCTGAGGTCATGCAAAGATTGTGGGCCATAAGCATTGCACTAAGCTCTGTTCCAATGTATATGGTTAGTCTGCGTATTACTTCCTTGGAGTAATTTTCCTTGAGTCAGTCTGTGACATAAAGAAGATCATTTTTGTCTTACCTTCTGGAGCTGTCAGACAATGCCCATCTCAGACCTTCTGATGCAACCTTGACTTTAAAGCAATTGTAAATGCCTGTTTCTAAACTGCCCCGAGGGCATTTGCCAGTTGGGCATGTACATACCTAGTAAATCAATGGATACATTCAGCCTTGCAGGAAGTCCAGTGACTGACGTGTTGGTGCCATGGATGTGTGCACACTCATATGGGTACTGTGCTGGTTTTTAAGGTTTTCTGACTGACCAAAGAAAATGCTGAAACTCCGGAGGACTGGAGAGCTGACGTGGTGTATTGTGACATAAATGGAAAGTTCTTACCCTTTTCCTTATTCCCACATCCCCAGAAATCTCTTGCAAGTCCAATTTGAAGAGAAGTTAGTAATTGCCATGTTAAGCCCACCACAAAATATGCTATACACTGGTAACTGTCACCACCTACTATATAACAGAGCAGTAAAACTGCAAAACTATCAATCAGGATTAAATACCATACATCAGAGAGCTGTGCTGGGATGGCTGAAAATGCTTCCAGGCAGAGAGCTCCAAGATCCACCAAACCAAAGGCACTGTGCTGCTATTCTATCTTTCCTTCCTTAGCAGATTTTTTACAGAAAGAAACAAGATTGTAGGGGTGGCAGGAAAACACAGACAGCTCACCAATGGGAGACTTCTTTGCCTGGACGCTAGCCTACCACTAAAATTCTGTGAATGAGGTAGGGTGATTGCACAATAATGGCCTCATCTGGGAGCATATCGAGCCTACAGCTCTATCCACATTGTTCTCACAAAGACTGCAATTCTTTATTAGTAGCTTGACTAAGTCATCCGCCAATAACTTCAGGTCAACTACTTTGTTTTAAAATCACACCACAGCAGATGTCAAGGGCTTGCATTCCTTGAAATGCTATCTTAGAATATGAAAACGAGTGTGGACAATAGAGAAATATCCTATTTGGGGGCTTGTAGTCTAAAAGTGTGTATAGTCAAGGCTATAGTTTTCCCAGTTGCAATGTATGGCTGTGAAAGCTGGACCATAAGGAAGGCTGAGCACTGAAGAATTGAGGCCTTTGAATTGTGGTGCTGGAGGAGACTTCTGCGAGTCCCTTGGACCGCAAGGTGATCAAACCGGTCAGTCCTAGAGGAGATCAACCCTGACTGCTCTTTAGAAGGCCAGGTACTAAAGATGAAACTCAAATACTTTGGCCACCTAATGAGAAGGAAGGACTCCCTGGATAAGAGCCTAATGCTGGGAACAATAGCTGGCAAAAGAAGAAGGGGACGGCAGAGGATGAGGTGGCTGGATGGAGTCACTGAGGCAGTCGGTGTGAGCTTGGGTGGACTCCGGGGGATGGTGGAAGACAGGAAGGCCTGGAGGGATGTTGTCCATGGGGTCGCGATGGGTTGAACACAACTTTGTGACTTACAACAACAACATCAACAAGCCTAAAATAAATACTTACAATATTTACTGGTTGTGAATCATGCTGTGAGTTATGGCTATTGGACAATATAGAAATGCAATGAAGAAAGACCCCTCGAGATGAGTAAAGAAGGCAAGGGCTTCCTGGTGGTTACTGCAAAGCTCCATTTGCACTGCACCCATGCAAAGCACAGGCCCAGTTCTGTCTCTTGGCAAACTGGCCATGTCAGGCTGCCCCATCAGGAGCTGCTGGACATTCAGCATATTTCCAGACAATGGGAGGCTGACTGAACATAAAGGTTCCTGGTCCACTTTAATGGAAATCTTTGTCAGGCAAACCCATTAAATCAGAAGGATGCCAATAGATAAAACAACACATTTGCGTGAAGTCTGGACTTTGCAGAAACATTTAATCTAAACACAAGAAAGAACAGAAATGGAAATATAATGTACTGTACTGGGTGGGCTCACTCCCAGGATAAAACAATACTTTATTCTTTTATAGCTGAACATTTTATGATGTCTTGTGTAAATTGTTTGTTCTTTCAAATGATGTATTTGGTAAACTGTTCTGAGTGCGGCGAAAAGTGGCATACAAATACAACATAATCTAATGTGATTCCAAATAAATCTTGTTATTGTAAAATGCCTGTTCTGGAAAGATATTTATTCTCCCAGAAACTATCATTAAATCAAAAAGATAGATGCTTACAAGCAATACATCTGAGATAGATTCTAAATATGTATAGGAGAAAGTATTCTTCCAGGATAGAAAAAGGTGTATATGATGCTTGGGACAGGCTATCGTGATCATCCCTTTTCCTAAAAGAAATACAAGAATCAAGTATCACTATAGATTTTTTAAAATGTAGCCCAATAATAAAATAGGTTAGGCAGGTTAGACTCAGGGTCATCCAGTGAGTTTCATGGCTGAGTCGAGATTTGAAGTCTGGTCTCCTTAGCCCTAATTCAACTCTAGTCCAATTCTAACCACTACATTCCAGGGACAGGACACATCTGGCCCTCCAAATGTTGGTATGTAGGCTACTGTCGCTTTTAAATTTTGGTTTTAGATTTAGCTTTTGTGTATTGATTTTATTACTCTTCTATTTTATACTGCATTTTACTGCCAGTGTAAACACCTAAACAGCTTATTGGGTGGTATAATAATAATAATAATAATAATAATAATAATAATAATGGTATATTCATGGAAGACTACAGATACATCACTCTTGCTACATGTGACATGGGTGTAATACCAGAGAAACAAATCTCAACCTATGCCCTCACTGTTCTTGTTCCTTCAAAAATTAATTTGCTCTTCATTGAAGAAGATCAAAACAATTGGTTCACCTCCCTGAGCTTTCCACGGACCACATTTAAAAGAAATAAAAAAGTGGACACTGCATCAATCCATATCCATTATTTACCACTCTTAACGAGGAGGAAAAGCCAGTGTTCCCCCTCTAATTTTTTTTAAAATATAGAATTGCGTTTTGTTTGTTGTAAAAATGGGGAATTTATGCAACCCCACTTGCTTAACTAGCATGTCAGAACAGTTTCTTCTTACTATCCCCCCCTGTGCCTCCCTTCCTTGGCTTGTGCCTTTGTTTCAAGGGCTGGGGGGGGGGGTCCCCACCCCCCCCACCACAAAAGCCCCCCCCCCCCCCATAACAAGGCTCCTCCCCGTCGTTGCATTGCAAGAGCGGCCCGCCATTCAAAGCGGGACCGAGGCCGGGGTAGGGGCAGCGGCACGACGGGAGCAGGGCGGCACCTCGGCGGCGGCTCACACTGAGCTCCACACCGTCCATCTTGCTCTCATTCTCTTGCAGACCAGGAGACATCCAAATGCCCCGGGCCCAGCTCTTCCAAGCACAGACGGGAGCGAGACATGATTTGTTGCAGCCCGTGTCTCTGGGTGGCAAAATGAAGTAGTAAACCCAGGAATGCGAGCAATCTCAGCCAGGGACTGCTGGAGGCTCCGTGGGGGGAGCTGGTGGGGTGGGGAAGGGTTGCTGCAGACTCTGCTCCAGAAAGTCGTGGCTATAGGGACCAGGGGCGCTACGGAAAGCTTTTGTCAATATTGTGACTGGCTTCTCCTTGGAGTGAGATAAAGGAAGATTTTTATCACATTTTTACGGAGTACGCAGCTTTCCTGGCCCCTTAAGGCAGATTCCTCCTGTGATTTAATATAAGATGAAAGAGGCCAGATGCAATTCCAGACGTGCAAATAGCAATATGGGCCAGCCCCTGAAGTCCCTTTTGGGATATCGCTAAAGGAAGAGAAGTGTGCCTCCCACTGCATCCCTGACAATAAAAGGTTCTAGGCACTCACAGTGTCTCATCAAATACACAGTGATTTTCCATTCTGGAGAGAAGCAGCTCCTGTTTGCAAAAATGGGTGTAATAAGCAATGCTCCACAGGCTCGGAGTCATTTCTTTCTTCAACAGAAACAACTTTTGGTTTAAGACAGACCTTCGGAAATGTTATTCCAGCACAATAAAGCTTGCATACTGTTCTGGTATGTTTGCTGGCCCTAAAATTCATGTATTGCCCTAATATGGATGTCAGAACCATACATGGCCAAAGCAACTACCACTGCTCTAGAACAGGTAGAGCCTCTTTCACCCTGGGGCCAAATTCCATTTTGGCGAAACTTTCCCAGGCTGCATTCCACCCGTGGGAGAAACAGAAGCCA
The DNA here is from genome assembly GCF_004798865.1 of Varanus komodoensis. Classification (NCBI taxonomy): domain Eukaryota; kingdom Metazoa; phylum Chordata; class Lepidosauria; order Squamata; family Varanidae; genus Varanus; species Varanus komodoensis. The sequence continues at coordinate 9,341,621 of NW_025336479.1, read as the reverse complement.
AAAAGGGCAGGGCCAAACCCACCAACATACCGGCACATCTTAGCTTAAAGCTCTTACCAGCATTGGCAAATCCTTGGGACAAGCATTTTACCTTAAACATATATATTTATCACATTTCTGTAGCACCCATAGCCAAAGCTCTCTGAACAGTTCACAGCAGAATATAAGAACAATAAAATGCAATACATAAAACAGTATTGGGGAGCCCGGCGAAATACACAAAAGCCATGAAACCACATAATGAGGGAATTAAAGTGGGGTGAGAGGAAGGAAATTTGGCCCCTGAGCCCCCACCACTGCTATTGGATGAGATCAGACTATTTGTAATGTTGCATGATGAGATTGAGAATATAAAATACACACTATACATACAGGGAAAGTGTGTGTGTGTGTGTGTGTGTGTGTGTGTGTGTGTGAGAGAGAGAGAGAGAGAGAGAGAGAGAGAGAGAGAGAGAGAGAGAGAGAGAGAGAGAGAGAGAGAACAGTTCCAGTGCCCAGAAACGCTCAGTTTGCCAGGCTGGCATTTGGAGATTTTCCATGTACTTTTAGATTTACAGCTGAATCATGAAATGTGTAACTTCTCCTGGTCATTTCTGTTGGGTTCTACAGACCTGCCAGGAAACAGGCTCTTGCATATTACCGTATTCAGGAGCCAGAGCAGGCAAAAAGAGGGGGATTCGCTGAAAGGTCTACTCATGCTTGGCTTCATCAGCATGGTGTTTCTTTCTCTCCCTGCTCCCTTTCACCATCAAGAGTCCTCCTTCAGCTTGCATCTATGCTTGGAGGGAGTGTCAGGAAGGGGTCCGCTAGGGCTGGAGCCCCAAATCTTTCACTTGGAGCCCTGAATCTCAGAGATGCCTTCTGCTCACACCCTGCTATCCATGGGCAGTTGCTGAAAAAAGGGCACAGGAATTCGAATGATCTTAGTTATATTTGATTCCCCTTAGAATGGCTGTCTTTCCCCCCATGTGTTCTTCACCTCCTGCTGCCCCCTCTGATTTTTTCTGCTTAAGCTTTTTTCTGAAACAAAATCTTCCCCTGTCCTGTCCAGACATCCCTTTTTACCACCAGGGGCATCCTTAGGAGACAAGCTCTTTTTCAGACTTCAGAACATATGGAAATAGCATATTCAAATTTGTGCATATTTTACCCTGTGGCCCTGAGCCCCCTATCCTTGTGGTACTTAGTATTACTCCTGTCTGCACTTCTATGACTCCAGAAGGGATACTGCTAAATGGAATCCTGGCTGTATGGCAGCCCTTGTTTATCCAACCAGAATTCTTAGTCCTTTAATAAAAGATTATATATATAAAAAAGATATGTTCTTGTATCTTACAGATATTTCCTAGAACCATGTGGGCAAAAGGTCGATCTCCAGATGGCTTGGACTTCATCTTCCATAAGCCCCTGCCAGTATGTGCAATGGTCAAGAAAGCTGGGAGGTGAAGCCCCAGACATCTGGAGCACTTCTCCCCACCACTGTTCCAGAAGGTGATAAGGTTTGCAGGACTGAAATAGGCCAATAACCTGGAAATTGCTTTTGGAATGCTTGTCTTCAGGTAGCAGTTTTTGCATCTTAAGGCAGACAGAAGGCAGGGATGGTGAAATGAAGTGGAGCAGCAGAGCTTCTGGCTCAGCTGTCCTCTTTTAAAGGTTCAGGCAGAAAAATCAGGTTGCAACCTGGAAGGCCATATGCAGAGGAACCACAAAAATAAGGCCAGGGGAAGTGCCACATCTCAAGCAGCAAATTTTGTGATACGATTAAAGGGCAGCAAAATGCTACTTATCTAATCAATAACTGTAGTTTTATGATGATATGGGAGCTCCTTGTGGATTTTCTGTCTTTGGTTATCTTTGTTTGTCCTGTTCTTAAAAGCACATACGCCCATTGTTAGTGTTCATTAACAATGAACCCCCCTCCTCCACTCACACACTTTTGTCTTCTGTTGTGACAAGTGGACAGAAGGATGGAGTTTTGACAAACCTATAAAAACAGGCTGGATGGAAAATCAGAATCCAAGGAAGAATAATTGCATGTCCCAGATTTTGACAGTATACAGGCTACTTCTTCCAAAGTATTTTTCATCTTTTTCTTCTTCCATTTGGCATCCAATGGAACTTTTACAAAAGCTCCACAATCGATATTGCTGCCAACTTTTAAAGCAGCCCTCCTTTGTCTTTAAGAGCAGAGCCAATAAACCCACAGCACCCCTACCTACTCCAGATCTGTGAGTTGTTACCAAGCCACAGCAAATGACATGTCTTTTACCCATGCCATGACTCATCTTTGTCTTGAGCTTCCCCATGTGCTGTTGGCAGCTCTCCCATTCCTCTATGTGCAAACAGGGATGGAGCAACCATATCCCATGGAAATATCTACAGTTCAGCACACATGGGTGAAAAATTTGTGTTTGAGTGGCTACATTTCCCCCGCCTTCCTAATCCTTTTCCTTGTGTCTTGTGTCCTTTTAGATTGGGTGCCTGCAGGCAGGGACTGTCTGACGACCACTGACTCTTGTAAGCCTTTGGGAATTATTTGACTGATAAACAAGAAAGAAATTCTTTGAATCAATCAATCAACATTTGAACATATTTCCACCTTCAGTACCTGAGCATCTGGATGATCCATGGCAGAAGTGGGGGTCAGCAAGGAAGACATGTGCATACTCCCCCCCCCCATGCATTGTACTGGCTTGGGGAGGGCACACTGCATGATCTTGCCCCAGTGAGGCCTGATCAAGCCCTTCATATTCCATATGACTAGCTAACCAAATGAGGGATGGAGAGCTCTTGGTTTCAGCTGAATGACAACACTTTTCTTCATTAGTGCAAAGCCAGAGCCCCGGCTGGCAAGGGCCTATTATTCAGGCATCTTCAGGCCAACCACTGGGGTCACAGCTGGGGCAAGCGTCATAACATAGTGGTGGAGGGCCTGCTGTGCATGCGGCAGGTCCCATGTTCCATCCCCAGCATCTCCAGGTGCTGCTGCAGAACCTCCTGCCTGAAAGCCTGGAGAGCCACGGCTGTCCAATGGCAAGCCCGAGCTTAGGTGGACCGATGGCCTGATGCAGTCAGGGACACTTCCTGTGTCTTCACCCTAGTTTTTTGCAGTGTTTCACATCCCCCCACCCCACACACACACTTTTGTACTATCATGAATCAAAACTTCTGTCCTTACTGCATAGCCAGGAAGCTGAAATTGATCTGGCTGTGGCTTACTTCAGAGGAGCAGAGGAAAATGTCGTCAGTGCGGTAAACAAATCATTCTGGGACAAATGGAAATGAAAAGACAGGCCAGCAAAAATCTTTTGCTGCTTCCAAGCCAGGTCTAGAAGTCTGGAGAGAGAAGTGATCTAATAGATCTAACTGAGTGGGAATGGTTCCAGACCCCAGCACTTGACACTCACTGCCGAACAAGGGCTTTGAGGCAGATGTCTAAACATTACGCCATGATCAGCCTGGTGATTTACTGTGGCAAAGCTAAGAATAGTGACCACGTTATTCCAGCGCCTGACTAGTCTTCCCCAATGATGTCCCACCCATCCTTCACCACTGATTCTTGATAAGCAGCCTGGCTCATTAACCTTTTGGCCATTTGGCTTTGGTCCAATATCCCCTTGTCTTGGGAGCTCTCACCATTAGCTGCTACTTATCAAATAGCCCTTCCTTTCTCCTCCCCTCTTGTTTCTGCTGTTGGGGTCTATTTCTGATAACTTTGCCTGTGAAGCTGACAGCCAAAGCAGCTGATAGCAAGAAGCTGCAAAGCCAAAGGAATGAGCAGCAGCATGTCAAAACATTCCTTTATTTTGGCCAGAAATGCCCAAAGCAAGGACTAAGCAGAGGTGCTGATGGCAGGGAATAAGAACATGAGCCTTGTGGAAAACTTCCTATCCCGCAGCAGTTCTGTATCGAGTCTGAGGCTAATCACAGTGTTTTAGAGCCCACCAATCAGGAGCCATTTCCTTTGCATGACAGACCGTGAGATCCTGCTTCAGGGACAGCCAGCTGCCTGCGCAGATGGTGAGCTTTGGGCCTGCACATAGTTTGGCCAAAGCAATGCAGATGACCCCTTTGCAATGACCCTGAAACCATACCTGACATGTTTCAGGACAACTCTATCAGGAGTAAAAAAAAAAATCCTGGTAGTGACGATATGGAGGCAAAGTACCAAGCAGTACAGTTTAATATGTTCTTGCAAGAACGGGCACCCACCACACAGGTAGCGCATGGTTTACACACAAGACATTGCTTTTTATTCCCTTTCCCCGGCTCGCAGACCCCTCCTCTTTTCCCGCATTGGCTGGGCTACTCAGAAGGTACAATCCTCTCCATCCGCCTATATCATACTACCCCTCGACATGCTCCCCCTCCCGCACATAGATCCCATGTTCATGCTAATGAGCCCATTACCTATGAGAGGTGTGTCAGTTAATATTCATGACCCTATTAAGCATGCGTACTATCTTCGAAAAGTTCAGCAGGACAGCTTGGCCTTGGAGCCTCTCACTTGACGCCAACTTGCTTCTTAAATCTTGTGGGAGGATGAGACAGAAAGATCAGGCCTTTCTCCAGGCTTGTTACCACCAGTTATAAAAAGGTAATCAATTTCCTGCTCTCTTCCACTGAAGGTGACAGTTTTACCACTGTCCCCCAATTTTACCCCCTCAGGGCATTTTTCAGGGCTTTGATGTAAGAAGTACTATTTCCCTTAGTACAACTATTTACATGATTCGATTCTCAGGCCTTTTGGCCTTAAGAGACTTCAATGTTCCTGTCCTAACCCTGTTTTTCACCCTTAACACTTAGTAATAGTAACACTTCATTTCTCGCAGCTCTGCACACCCAGCAGCAGATGAGTCATCCCTCCACATTCTCGGTTAGCATGCTGCTCAACACATTCCAGAGGTGGAACTAGAGACTCAGGATGGCCTTGTGTCCTAATTGATGGAAGTCAGTCCCTTGAAGGGTATCCTCTAAGAAAGGTCCTCTCTTTGAACAACTGTCCAATCCAAGTCCACTTTAAAGATAAAGAACCCTAAGAAAGGGAACTTGAGGTTGCCCTCCAACAGCGAGTCCCAAGACTACTCACTAAAAGTGAGGTCACCTGATCACAGTCTGCCCACTATTGAGGAATATATGGTATGACTATTTAAATACAATGGCTGGACTAAGCATCTGCCTTCTTGGAAAAGAAGGGCTCTGCTTGAAGATGGTCTTGACTGATTTTGAAACAAGATTCAAGGTGGATGCCAGGAAGTACTTCCTGACAGTTAGGACCCCGAAGGTATGGAATAGGTTTCCACGGGAGGTGGTTGAGGCCCCATCAGCGAGGGTGTTCAAAGATAGGCTGGACATGAACATGGTAGGCATGTCATGAGTGGAGCCGGCTGGAGCCAGGGTCAGACTAGATGGCCCAGGAGAACCCCCTCTGGCTCGCTCTCTTTCTATGTTTCTATCCCTCTGCCACCATAGCTCACCCCATTCAGCAGGGTCTCCTGACTCTCTGATGTAGCATTTTAATAGGGCTGGAGGGGCTGCCATGGGAAGGAGGGCTCGGGGGGGTCCACTTCTGCAAGCACAGTTGATTCAGCTCAAATCGGGACTCCACCCAATTATTTTATTTATTAATAATTAATAATGCTTATTCATGAAATCATTATTCATCATGCTTCTGGAAGTTGTGCGTACACATGCAGATGGGATCCCCTTTTGTCTTTTTGGTGATGCATTTCCTTTTTTCGTTCTTCTTTTTGTCAGACGTGACCACCTTTGACATCTTCAGGGTGTCCATGTGGTGGGTCAAGGGGCAGAGCCTGCCATTCTGACCACCAGCAAGGCTCTCTTGTACTCTCTGCCTGCCACACAGCTGCACTGAGGCAGCAGGGCAGAACTCAGGAAACAGGCAGGCTGATCTGGAAGTAGACAGTTCGGCATCTCCCTGGATCTTAAACCATGTAGGGCTTTAAAGGTAAGTGCCAGCAGTTTGAACGGAACCACTGATCCCACCTCCTTCCCTATGTTCATGGTGTAGCAGCTGCCTCCTGAATGAGCTGGTGCATCTCAAATAACTTTGAAGCCTCCCCGCCCCCAGGCAGAGTGCCTAGCCTGTCAGGTATCAGAAAATGGACAGCTGACCGTAGACTCTTTGTCTGGGAGAAATCTAGTCAGGTACTCTCAGCTACTGGGGCCACTTGAGCCTCCACTGGCAATGATAGATCCATGAGAGCCCCCAGACTGTGCATCTAATCTCACAAGGGAAAGGGGTTAGGGTTCAGGTTACAGTTTGGGCCACAGTTCAGGTTTGGGTTAGGATTAGGGTTAGGACTGGATGAATATCATCCCCCTGAACAAATGAACCACCCCCAAAATTGTCTCCTCCCTGCTCTGAGGCTGCTCAGCTTTCTCATGACTGCTATTTGCACAACAAATTTGTATGTCACTTGCATTTGCACAATTAGCATTGTATCTAGATTGTCCCTTAGTAACCATTAGAAAAATCTCATAAAGTAGGTCAGCATGAGTCCTATATTCCAAATCCAAGGATTTAGCTGTGGCAGAGAGATGCTGCTTGCCTTAGGCCTATTCTAACTCCAGAGGGCCTTGGACAAACTGCTTTGATAGGCCTCCCACTATGGCGGTTCTCCACGGCTTGACAGGAGGGCAATCTGCCCGCCCACTCATGGCAGCATCGCCAAGCAGCATTCCAGGCCTGGACCTCTGAACTCAACCATACTGCTGTCTTGGTTATGTACCCTCCTTGCCCAGCTGCTGGGGACAGAACTGGCATGTCCAGGTGCCTGGGCCTGGAGCTCTTCCCGGTGCTGTTGCTGGCCCGACCGGCTAGTCCCTGCTGGCTGGTGGCCAGCAAGAGCAGCAGCAGGAGCTGCAGTGGGCTTGGAAGCAGTTGCTGAACCTGGCCCTGCCCAGGCCCCGGCCTGAATACACAGTGTTCCAGTGCCGGGCCTGCCTACGGCCACCTACTGGCTTCATGGGGAGATGAGATCTGAATGAGAGAATCGGCAGTTGACAGCTCGCACACAAGGGGGAGGAACAGGTGGCCTTCCAGGTGCGCCATCCATCCTCACCAGAACAGTCTGTGGTGAGGGATTATAGGAGCTGCAGCCCAACAAAACTCCAGGCCTGCACATTCCCCATCCCTGTTCTAACCACTAGTCTACAGCCTGGGTGGGCAGCATGGCGACCCCAGCCTCCAGTGTGCCCCAGACAATTTTCTTGACTCTCATGAAAATGCCCTACCCATGCCTTAAAAAAATTAAAACATGCTCTTAACAGCAGCTGGAATTGTTGTGCTGGGTTTCTTTTGCTGCTGAAAACTGGATTCATAGAAGTTGCTTAGGGTGTTGGGAATCAAAACCCACGTCTGCCTTAATCTCAGGCAAGTTACTTGTGTTTTGCCAAGGCAGCATTCTGCAGTGAGTTCAGGACACTTTGCCAAATTGCCAAAGGTGTCCACAGACCAGCAAAGTTGCCTACCCTGGACAACAGCACTTCTCCGACCCCCCAGCCCACTAGTGTTTTCTCTGGGGACAGGTTCATGAAGCTACTGCTTAGGGGACAGGATATTCTGTTAGACCTTTTCTCAGTCTTTTTGCACCAGGGGTAGGTGGCTTGGCGCCTCCAGGTGCACTGGGCTACCTCACATAATCCCTTACTATTGGCCTTGCTAGCTGGATCTGATGGGAGTTGTAGTTCAAAAGATCTGGAGGGCACCACTTTGCTTCCCCAGCCCCCACAGCGAACACAGAACACTTCAGACCACTGTGTTTCCCAGGCACACTTTTCACCAATGGGAATAATCAAGGACTCACATCTGTGAATTCTGCACTTTGCTGCTTCCCACATTTGAGTGTTTATACATCCCCGCTTTCTTGAAGACATTTCCCGCTCTCCCAGTTTGGCAAGAGAGAGCCTGACTAGAAAGCAAAGGCATGCCAGGAGACAGTCATCTCCTCTTAGCTGGGGACATTTTCCTGAAGTTCTGCTCAACTTTCCATTCACACAGGTCTGGCCAGCACAAGGCCTGAGGCTGGGATAGTCCAGAGGTCCTTTGCCTGATCCCACTGGGGAAACACGAGTAGATGTGGACGGCCCACCAACAGGTTATTGCAATGCCAGCAAAGAGCAAGCAGTTCTGTTTTCGGCTGCATGGCTCTCTTTCTCCCAAAGAGGATGGAGCAATCGAACCAACATCTGTCTTGTGGCTTCCCAATTCCTTTCCCTCTGAGAAAGGAATGTGGCTTTGCTGAAGAAAGGCGAGAGCTCTGAATGAAATAGCCCCTTTGTCATGGTGTTTTCTGCTCTGGCCATTTTGAATTAATTAAGGAATGTGATAGAGTATAAATTGTACCTCCTTCCCATATGATTGATGGCCTATTTGTGCTGGTTTGGAATGTGCCTAATCTCTAATTGGGAGCCCACCATCTGGTCCTATTGATTTACTTGCCAGAAGTCCGATTCTTCTCTCTGCCCATATAAGGGAAAATTAGATACGTGGAAGGCCAGCCAGACCTCTGCCTGCTGTGACATCACCAGTTGGCCCAGGCCGCCGAGGGCTTGTCTGCAGCCTTATGGTGGAATTCTGTTTACTGACTGTGTGTGAAACTTTAACGTCTGCTTCCAGGACAGCCCCTCCTTCCTTCCTCCGTTCGCTGGAGCCCCTCTCATGTGTCAGTCACTCATAAACCCACACTGGGGGAAACGTTCCAGCTCTTGTAAAGCAGAATCTGCCTGCCCTTGCTGAATAGACTGTCATGAATCAATGGGCTATGGAGAGCTGCGATGGAAGGAGCATCTTGTGCACAGCAGAGCTTTCCCAGATTGTGGTGCCTTGTGACCAGCAGTGGCATGAGACCATTCTTGACCAAAGGCAAACCCCAGGATGTCATTCCTGGTGTTCTGCAAATTCAGACATTAACCAAGAGCCCCTTCAGGAACTGAAAGCATCTAATGCTGGAAATGCAAAGGAATAAACTAAAGTCTGGTGGTTTGAATGTGAAAATATGGTCTTAATGAATGCTACTGCCCGGATAGCCTTAACCCTGCCCTTTTGCCAACACAAGCATAAAAAGGAGGTTCTTGCAGCTTCAGAATAAAGGTGAGTGTGAGAAGCAGATGTCCTGGTTTGCTCACTGAAGCTCACCTGTTCTGTTACCTACACACTTATGCAGGATCAGCCTCGTTTGCTGTCAGAAGGAATGTATTTCAGATTAGTCCACATTCTCCAGTGGCATGTTGCAAACCTGTCTTTTTAAGGAGCTGGTTACCATGCAATGCCCCTTGTTGGTCCTCTCCATCTGCTAAATACAAACCCATAGTATAGATAGGGGAGTACTCAGCCATGAGAAAATCTTCTGTAATTTGGTAAAAAGCTCAGAATATGATAAGGGCTGGTGTGTGTGTGTGTGTGGGCACGTGTGAGCGTGCACACGTATGTATGTGAGCTGCGTTGCTCATCACAAGCACTAACCAATAGGCAACGGTGAGCAAGTTGTGGTCCCTTGGAAGTTTTGGGCTACCATTCCCATGTGTCCTAGCTAGCACAGAGAATGGTGAGGAATGTTTGGTGTTGTAGCCCACAAGTTGCCTGGCTGTTACTGCAATAGGATATTAATACAGGATACTCTTGCAATCACATCCCACAAGCACTTTCCCAGTTGAGGTAGACAGGAACGACCTGGGGTAAGTGGAGAGAAAATCACAGCGACAGAATTGTGATGGTAAAAGTAATATTTCCACAACATAAACTGGACTTGAAAGAAAGATGACTGGGTTCCCAGCAAGAAAGGAGAAACTTTTGCCCTCTCCCGTTTATACATTCTGCCTTGCTGGGTTGTTTTTGCTTAGCTGATGCATTTGTTGATATTTTCTCTCCCACCTCAAAGCACCCAAAGACTTTTAGGGCTTGATGCCATGTAGCTCTGGGTCTGAGGATCATTTCCCATATTACATAGAGGCAAATCTAGGTACTGGCAGGGTGTACATGCAATAGGAAACACAGTCATTGGCTTTCTGATATGCTAGCAGTGGGGAGCCACTAACCAAGGGGCTAAAAGTGGACATCCAGGCCTCTCAGCGTGGACCCCTGGACTTTTTGCTGGGCACAACTCATTTTCTCAGACCAGGTAACTGATATTCTACTCCACTCTGTCCCCCAGCTACAAAGCTGATGGATGTAACTTCACAGAAGCTGGGAAGGTGAATGCCTGGACGCAATTATCTTCCTTTTTCTCCATTGTGTGCAAAACAAAGGTCAGAGACAATTCTGTAAGCCCATCCACTTTTGACTCGGGCTGCACCCATTGTTAGAACGATAACCTTGTCAGGAAAAATGTTGGCCTCCTGTGGTGTGCGTGTACACATGTATTTGTCACGTACACATCTTATGATTTTGGGTGTACACTCCATGCATTTATTCATTTTAAGGATTTAAACTCTGCCTGTCTTTCAATCACTGCTCAGATATTTTAGGTGCACAGCTAAAAATGTAAAGGGTGAGTGGAATATTGCTCATCTCCCACAAGTGCTACTGCTGCCGCCACCCCCTGAAAGGTTTCTTTCCTGGATCTCATTTTGCCTACTTCCAAGCTCATCTGGAGCAGAAGAGAAAGGCTGTGTTTTTTCCCAGGTGAAGTAAAACGGGCCTGGGAGATGAAGCATGGCATCTCTGTAATGATTGCCAGAGGCCACTGAGTGCCATCCAGCTCTTCACCAAGGACATCCACTCCCTGGGAGACCAGCCATTCCCTCCCCTTTCTTCCCATATTGCAAACATCGATTAGATGTGACAGGAGCTTTGTCACTTAGAAATCTGGGCTTTTGTCAAGGGACCCAAAGTCCCCTTGGGCCACTGAGAACAAGTGCAAGCTCTGAAGGAAGGCCACAACCTGAGCACCGTTGTCTCTGGGCTGGCAGCGACAGCAGGTGCTGCGTCTCCGCATGGTGTTTTGTGCTCAGCCTGCATGAACTGGAAACTGGGTGAATTCCTGTCTCTCACTTCACATTCGTTGCAGCAAGGCTCGGCGTAAAGCAAAAGGCTGGAGACAGTCCCCCGCCCACCCTCCTCTTTCTGTCGTGCCTTCTTCCTATCTCCCGTTCTTTCTCCAGCAATTTATTTTTCTCACTATTTCTATCCATCCCTCTGCTCTGCACCTCTTCATTTCTCTCTCTCTTATGGGGAGACCCATCATCAGAATGAGCAAGGGTTGGAATAGCTTCACCCCTATGGCAACGCCTTCAGAGCAAAATGCTCTGAAAAGGCATCAGGCAAACCTTGGGACTGCCAAAGCAGAAGGAAGTGGAGGCTGCCTGCTCTGGGCTTTATCTCAGGTGAGCAGGCTGACAAATGGACAGCGTGTGCTCTGGGAACAAGGACAGGGCAGGATAATTAAGCACAGGTCTGTGCTGGCTCTTTGCCGATGGAGGTAGGAGCCAAGATTACCAAAGGTTAGATTGCAAAGCCTTCTTTAAAAGTAAATAGATCAGGAAAGGAATCATGCGGCTTAAGCCTCAAATAACTGGGTGGAAAGGTCTACATGTATCAAACAGCACACATAGGAACATGGGGAGCTGTCTCACCCTGAGCCAGGCCACTGGCCCATCTGGCTCAGTACCGTCAGCGCTGACTGGCAGCAACTGTCCTGCGGTATCAGGCAGGCATTTTTCTCGTCCTGGCAGGAGATACCATGAACCACCTCTGGGACCTTCTGCTTGAAACTCTTGTGCTCTACCACCAAGCTATGGTCACTGTGCTTTTATGTACATGGCTGAAATTAGTTTCTGAATTTAAGAAAGCCCCAGGGAACCACTGAGCAGGGCTGAGATTATTTCACAATTCTGAAGTATTTCCTTGGCAATGTAGTTTGGACTGCAGCCATATGTACTGTCACTCCCTTGTGCTCACAGTCCTATTCCAGCGTGTTGTGAAGATGCTGGAGAGGGGTGGGTGGCTGTGTCCCCAAAAGCTGAGGTGACCAAGACAAGAGGAGGGTATCCTAACAACAGCAACTCTATAAGCAGTGAACACATTGATGGACTGGCAGGCAATGCTCTGAGAACTCTTAGGATCCAGGAGGGAGAGGAGTATCCATCTGCCTCCAGACCTGGTAGCTGAGCAGCACATTCCTCCATTAGAGTGCCAAACGAAGGGATTGTGACAATACAGTATGTGACAGGCTAAGGAAGCCAAACTCCTTTCAGCCTGAAGGAAGCATTCAGTTTCAGAAAAGCTCTTGGGGGCTACATGCCTGCAGTGGGTGGGACTGCAGGAAAAAGGGGTGGAGCCAAAACACAAACCATGCCAGGATAGTTTAGGTTAGAACTCTTAATGCTTTAGGAGAAGCATTGCAGCCTTTCAAAAATGGCAGCCAGGTTAGGATAGACAAAGGCTTGGAAGCCACCAAACAACCAGGGGAAAGGGCTGGGGCCAGGAGAAGAGGTATGGGCTAGGGCTAGGGTCATTCAGGCAACTCTGGAGGGCTAAGCTGGGACCTCCAGTGAATAGATGTGGGCCATGGGCCTGAAGTTCAACACCCTTGCAGGAGAGAACCAGATGGCTGCATTTTGATAATTTCAGGAATGTCCTGAAACAGCAGATATCTGCTATCACCACTAGGTTGATTTCTGCTTATTGTGGTGCTGTTTGTGTTGTTTGCTTTCGTTAATGCTCTGCTCTGACCTTCAGGACCCTGGGCTTCCTTTTCCTATTTCAAAGGGAAAGCCGGAAATACACACTGGGGATTGTATCCTGTGTCTGGAGGAGACTCACTAGCTTAGATAACCCAGGTGTTTCCTGCATTGCTTCATCCAAGAGATGGTGTTTGATGCTTTGTGAGGATAATTCCTTATACCAAGCTTCTTGATGGGTGCAGGTTAGCTGGCATGTAGAAACAGCAGCTGAACTGTCACTCAAGTCACACACAAAAGCAGACACACAAGCCACTTTAGATCCATGCTGGAAGTACGTGTTTTCAGGATCAAAACTGAAACCAGAAACTCATCGGGAGACAGCATGTTTGCAGTACTAAGGCAGCATTGAAAAATGGGTAGACCAGAAGATGGGGGAAGAAATGAGAGGCTGGAAAGATTTTGCCACACAATCTGACAGGTGGTAGGTACAAACAGAGAGATGACTCACACATCACCATCTAAAAATGCAGAAAGCAATGGCTTTTCTGCTTTTCTCACTTCTGGAGTAACATCATGGTGAGAGCACCATTAGGTGATCTGAGGGTTGGGCGGCCACTTACGAAGTGCTAAAAAGAAGGCAGCAATTTGCATGAGATTTGCACATGCTGATTCATGTGACCGGGTGCACATTTAACTATCTCCACATTTAATAGAAATAAAGCACATCTCAGCATAGTGCAGGAGGCTGTGACCGGGTGAGCTGTGTGCCTGCCTGCTCCCTCTGCTACCTGGTTATTCTCCGTTGATGAATAACAGTATTTATAGTTCTTTTTCTTCAAATCTGGAATTGGGCAGGACCACCTTTTAAGTGCAGGACATCATCAAATGGTGGATAGTTCTCTGGCAGCCCTTCCAAGAGCAGGCTGTCCTCTGTATAAGAAGATACATGGCCACGCTTCAGGATTACTCAGTAAATGAAATCAGGCATGGCTTTCTTCACATCCCCTCTTTCCCCCCTGCATATTGATAGCTATGGTCAGCTATAAATGGCTCCTGCAAAGTGTCCCAGTGGTAGGGCTGCCCATGGTTCCCAAACTTTTTTAAAATTCTCCCGTAATTTTCACAAGGATTTGCCTTCCCCCACCCATATTTACTCTGATTTGTGCAACTGCGGATGCCCAGGGTTGTCCAGGATGCTTTGGGTATGCAATGTGCAGAGAGACCGTATGCACCCTGGACACAGCTGCACAAAGGCTGCATGTGAGGCTATTTTCCATTTTGGTTCCATTTGGCAGCTGTCAAAAGGGGACCTTTCGCATTGAAACCAAAGGCATGGATGATCTTAGCTGGCAAAATTGGCGTGGTACTTTATTCACCCTCTTTGTGGTTAAGATCCTCATGATATTTGGGCAGAGTGGGCGCATATGTCCTAAGGGGCCCTCACTTTTGCACTTGTTCCTGAGATTCCACTACCTCAGGAATATGCGAAATTGCAAGATACCCCATTTATAGGAGTAGTTACTTCTGACAGCTGTCAAAAGTAAAGATCTATCTTTGAAGTAAGATTGAGAAAGGGTTTTTTTTTCTTTTTTGCAGGAAACAATACAAGTAAATATATGCCTGCATAGTATCCTTCCAAAATGGTGGCTTCACATTTTATTTCAGCATTTTATTTTGGTAGCTTCTGAGATTCTAGCAGGCTTTCTTAAACAATGCCAACTTCTTAAAACTCATAAAATGTCAAAGTTTCTAGCATCTTCATGAAACACTAAAAGTACCATAATGTATATTTAGATAGCTTTATTAGTACAATCAACATTCCTAATGAAAAAATTGCCCAACTGTGCATTTGGAGTTTCTTTCTCATAGACAGACACAGCTACCTTTGTTTTCAGTTGGTAGTTTTTTTAATTAAAAAAAATTATCAATCCTCAGATTTCTCTCTATGTCCTGATATTGGAACAATCATGAGGGTAAATAAGGCTGTTTGAACCTCTGAGCATATTTATTAAGCAGTAAGACCTCAATCCTACATGCACTTAAATGGGAGTAAAGGCACTGAACTCAGTATGACTTACTTCTGAGTAAACATGTTTAGGGTTACACAGTAAGGCCGATATAATCCTGAGTATGTTTCTCTATCCACAAATCTCTCTGTACCCCCCCCCCCCCACCACCACCCGCCTCCGCCCCGCTGTTTCCTTGCTTCAGGTGATATCCTCGACCATCTCAGCCACCTTTTCCCATGCCACAGCTCAGTGCAGCCATTTCCAGGGCTGACCCAAGATGTTCCCCATGACAGAGCTGCAGAAGGCACCTTCCCCAGTCAAGAGGCAGAGCAGCATGCAATGCCAGCCCAGTTGTTTTGGCTCCTGAAGCAGAAAATCCTTTAAGCACCTCTCACCTCCCCGACAGTGAAAATAAAATAATAATGGATTAAGGAAGGAAGGAATAATTTGCTTTTTCATGACATTCCAAATCAGCTTCTGTGGCAGCTGCTCAGACTCTAAAATGTGTGTGTTTGTATGTGTTTAAAGAATGGTGTCTCCACCCTGTTTGCAAAAGGGATGCATGGACAGGCCTAGGCTTAGGCCTAGGGAGAAGAAGGGCGTTTGACTCTTGTGGGGAGTGGGACCTCAGTCAGGAAAGTTCAAGGGTGGCACTGTGAGGGGAAAGAGATGTGGCCAAAAGGCCTGGTGGATATAACAGAGACACCCAAGCAAGCCAGCCAACTGAACAGACATGCATTACCTGGCTTGAAATTTGGACACTGCTGCTCATTCAAACTTTTTTTTTTTTTTGCAAGCAAACCCACTTCCATTTACCCCTGAGGTCAGGGGCCTAGGCCAGGTTGGAGAAAGCCATGGACTGCAGAAAGCCATGGACTTCTGGCAGTTGACCTGGGCAAGCCCCTGGGCCTACAATGGCCCAGAGCACAAGTACAGCTCTCTGCAGGGCCAGGTGCACTCTGGGAAAACTAGGTGACAGGGCTACTGTTAGGCAGTGTGGGATTCTGGACCTAATGGAAATAATGAGGCCCTTGCAGTCTTCCCTCTAGTTTAAATGGCCTTTGCTTTCATGCTACGCTCCCTATCAGTCGGCTGAGTGAGTGACTCATAAGGTTTCCCAGTAGCTGCAAAACTACTTAGCCAAGACAGCAGAAGGGGCTCGTATTAAGGCAGATGATGGCACCTGTGGGAGCTCTGAAAACCTGGCGCACAACTCAGAAGGTCCAGGCCCTGTGGGCCTGTTCTAACACCACCTGTGCCAGGCGCACATGAACTTCTTCCGTTTTATCCCTGTGAGGAAGGTTAGGCTGTGTGTGTGCTCTAAGTCACCCACTGAGCTCCATGGCCAAGTGGGGCCTAGAACAGGATTTCCTGAGCCCCGATCCAATACTCCAACTATTATAGCCTCCTTCTTTGGTAAGTAGATGAGTTCTGAATTCCACTTCTTGTTTAGTGGGTTTGAGACTCATGAAGGTCTTGGGCTCAATATTGATGGGGATGCTGGAGAGAGTGACGGTCCGAAGAATGCTCTGTTCTGCACTTTTGGTCCCCTGTGTGGCTGTTGGCTTCTGGGGAGCTGCCACTTGTACTGTACAATCATGATCCATTAAGACGAGGTTGCTTTTGCTGGCTCTGCAGTTTATCAAAATGCTACAGTGGGCCTGGAGTTAAGATCCAAGCTGTGATCTCAGCAGTGTTCTGTTCTATCTATAGGTTCATCATCTGGGGAAGGAGGAATAACTGAAGCAATGTTTCCTCCCTTTCCTCCTGGCTGCTCCAGTGAGAGAGGTCAGCTGAGAGCAGCCAGGAGAAAAACTGTGTCCCACAGACAATGCTGAGAATTAAAACAGAAAACCAGAAGGAGGGTGGAGATGGAAGCACAGTTCCAGCACAGATGCAGTTTTGCTCTGGATCCCTACTCCTCTTGTTAATGCTGCCCCACTTAGCTAGCTAGAGCTGCTCATTCATGTCTTTGCCTGGGCAAATCTTTTCTCATTTATGCTACTGAAAGACCACTTGCCTCATCCCCTGAGATTTTCTCATTTCATCAGGCAAGGTATCCTTGTGCAGGTGGTCTTATAGGAGAAGAAATGTGTCTGCTTTTCCTCTCCTGTACTGTAGTTAGCAGGCAAATTGCCTTATGGTAAAGAATGAATTGCAGGCAACTCATCATCACAGAGAGTCTAAAAGTGCAAGTGTGTTGATCTCTCTCACTCTCTCTCTCTCTCTCTCTCTCTCTCTCTCTCTCTCTCTCTCTCTCTCTCTCCCCCCTCCTTTCTCTCCCTCCTTCCCCTGCAGCACATACATTATACAGGCACATAGAAATCATCTTACAGATTCCTTTAGGAGGTTTTGGTGTTGAAAAGGATCTGTCTTTTTAACTTTGACCATGGCATTTGTCAAATCAGTTTGCTGGGTACACTGTGATACCTTAAAAGACTAACAGATATAGTATGGCATGAGTTTTTGTGGACTAGAGTCCACTTCGGCAGGTGCACTCTAGTCAATGATAGGTCATACCATAATAAGCCGTATTTACCATTCATTCACTCTTTACTGTCATTTTTGATGCAAGAGACTTCCAGGGTCAGGCTACTCTCTGTGAAGTGAATTGAAATTGAAATTTTGTGGGAAAGCCTCACAGCACCACCTTCAGGGTGTCCAGGAACAAAGCAATACAGATGTCCTTTCTTTCTTTCTTTCTTTCTTTCTTTCTTTCTTTCTTTCTTTCTTTGTGCTTCCCTAAATACTTCAGGCTTTCAGGGGACCTGGAGTAGCCCTGAGGGAATTAGTCCTGAGTGGCTATAGAAATAGGCCAGTTTCTCAGTTGAGGATGACTCCCAAACTTGCTAGTGAGAGTAATGCTTTCTAATGCTTTAAAACGTTTAATTCATTCTTAGAGCTCATTCATACCACTTCTGATCTGGAAATGCAGTCCTTTCAGTGGGCCTGCACCCCTCTCCATCAAGCTCAAGCTCAAGATCGGAGTGGTGTGTGTGTGTGTGTGTGTGTGTGTGTGCATGTGCATGAGATATGGGCATACACATTGTGTCCCTGCATCCAGAGTTAGATGCAAGTACAGCTTGCTTATCTCACCCTTTGGGAGGGTGTGTGAATCAGCCCAGGTTCTAGAGCATCAAGGAAAATGAACCGTGTTGGTGCTGAAGAGCAGGGATCTTGAACTCTTCTGGGTCAGTGGGCATCCTGAGAGCATCACGGGTGCTCTCATGAACCGGCTGAAATAGAGCATGTGCACACACATATGCAAAAAAGCACCAGGATACTCCTGGCATCCCCAGTACAGTTCATTCTGTCTTTCTGGCTTTGTTTAAGTAGCTACCCAATGATTTAGTTTCACAGCATGTACCTGGGGCTCACATGGAGGCCGTCGCTTAATTTTTGCAGCTCGACAGCTGCCTATTGAAAGAAGCTTTTTTAAAAATGAGATATCTAAAATGAAAAACAGGCAGCGCAAGGAAGCCTGGTGGACACCAAAAGATGTGTCTACTGGATACTGGGGGCACAAGCCTTAGAAACAAGAATCACCCTCTTTCCATCCTTCTTGGTTGTTACAAAGGGCATGGCTGGTGTTCCTTGTCAAGCCAGCTTGTGGAATTCAAAGTCTTTCGTTGCTTTTGACAGGACTGGTGCTTTGCATTCAGAAGACTCCAGGTTTAGTTATCATCTTCAGGGAAAATCCCGTCCCTGAAACCCTGGAGAACTGCTACCAGTCAGTGTTGACAATATTGGGCTAGTCAGAATAGTCTGACTCAGTCCAAAGGAGCTTCCTATGTTTCTATGTCTCATTGACTCCCAAACCACCAACCAGAATAGGGGAAATGGATGTTCAATGCTGTAATTCAATGAGACAAGGAGGTTGTAAGAATCAGGCAGTAACTCTGAAGCAAGTCAGGGAGGTAGGTTGTTTCCGTTATCTTACTTGCACCCAGTGCCATTGGTCAGCAATCTGCCTAGTCCCCTAGTTACTGACCAAATACCCAGATTTGTGATACCCCATTCCTTATCCTTGGCTATCCTTGAAAAAGGATCAGAGTTCACTCTGCCTCCCCCAACCCTCCCCCCAGTCCCAGCTATGAACAAATAAACAAATATGTGTAGCCAGTCCATAAATCAAGACTTTATGTTACATGCGGCTTTTGAGCTATTCCCAGAGCTAAGCACAAGCAAGTAAGTGATGCATTATCAGAGTGCCGTGCCGGAGTGCTAGAGGGCTGGGCTGGAAAAATGCAGAGTTTATTGGAGAGGGTCATCCAACACATGCTTCTCTAAGGAAAAGAAAAAAAACTGGGGAAAGAGCAAGAATGGATTCCAAAGGAAGCTGTATTTTGATTTATATGAACATCTGAAGTGCATGTGACTTGGTTTCTGCAGGATCTTCTTGTTTTGCAGCTTGCATTTTAGGTTGTTGTTTGAGACCCCCTGTGTGAGGTCTGTTGGGAGCCAAAGATCCTCTGCCACCAGATAAAATATTCCTGTACTGCATTGACTGCCTCGCCTCTGACCCTCGTTCACAGAGTATGAGTGGTCACAGTGACCAGCAGGGATAAGAGTGGCCCTGGGTCTGCAGGAGGAGGAGGAGAATTGAATTTCCCCTTACAGTGCTTAGGACCAGGGATTTTCACCAGGCGAACCAAGATACTGCCCAGGGTGTCACTCAGGGAATTGGCTCTGGATGGCCTTGGAGGTCCCCACCAGTGCTAAGTGACAGCAGCAGGTAGTCCCTCCCTCCTGAAGCTCCACCCCAGATGTCAGAGGCACCGTTCCCTCTGTGCTCCATGTCTCCTGATGCACAGAGAAAGGAGCCCCTTCCTTTGTGCATAGAGAGGAATGAAGGAACGTGCTGTGCCTCTGTGCGACTGGGGAAACGGCTCAGCATTAGGGAAAGGCAGCCTCTCTCTCACCCTGAGTGGAAAATGCGGTCTTATTTCTGATTGGAGATAAGATCAGGTTTCTGCTCAGTGCTGCAGAAAGGCTGCCTTTCCCCTGTGATATGAGATGGGGGGCTGGCCTTGGAGGGAACCCTTGCAGGTCAGATGGGGAAGTCCTGTGGGTTGGATCCAGGACTTGGTCAGGGGTTCCCCATCCCTGTTGTAAAAAATACATCATGTCTGTCTGTCTGTCTGCCTGCCTGCCTGCATTGGCCAATGCCATAGAGTACTTTGCCTCTTCCTTCTTTGGAAGAGCAGGGAAGGAAGGAAGGAAGGAAGGAAGGAAGGAAGGAAGGAAGGAAGGAAGGAAGAGAAAGCCGGACAGGCAGGCTGCCTTGATATCCTGTGTCCTAAGGTAATGGCAGGCTGGGAATCATTCCCTCTATTTCTGGTGTTCAGCCTGTGAGCCATGCTACTCATGAAGTCAAAACACCACCTGTCCTGGATATAGAAGTGGGAGGCTGCAGCAGCAAGCTTGCGAAAGCTAATATTTGCAGATGTATAAACAGCTTTAGGAGATATATCCTCTGGGTGGTACCAAAGATATTGGGGGATCAGTCCATGATGGCTTGGAGTAGGACATTTAGTATCATAATCCCATTCTCTGGGACTCCTTGACATTACAAACTAGGCAGAAACCAACCCTTCTAGGTTACTGGTATCTACTGAAAATGTACTCGTTCCAACCAACCATCCTGGAATAATTATTCTGCCTTTTTCCCTGGGGTCTATTTTTGTCTCTTCTAAGTTTTATACTTGGATTGATTGGAGAAAGGAAGCTGCAGCCTTGAGTATATGCAAGCTGACCAATTCTGCTAAGGACAGGACATTTTGGAAGGCAGTAAGTTGGAGACAGCATATAACACTAAGTTTTAGGCAGCAATTTATTATGGTTTCATAATGTGTTGTTTGTATATTGCTTAGGAACTTATGTTAATGCTAGTATTATATAAATATTTGCAAATAAATAATGATCTTTAGACAATTCCTAAAGGTGGCAGATTCTCTGAAACAGTCCAAAGATGCTGTTTGCTGATGGCTAGGAGCAAAAATGGAGAACTGGAGGGGGAAGCAACAAAGTAATGGAACGGCTAGAAACTTGAACAGGAAGCACTCCACCTAGGAACGTTTTGGGAAGTCCTACTTGTCTGCATCTCATCTAGAAGCAGGGCAGGCGAGGGGTCTAGCAGCAGCAGACTTGCACCTGGTGACTGAGCGAACACAAGAACCAGGATTGAGGGCGTAGGATGACAAGATGTGGCATGGCAGATGGGGAAGAGGGAAGGAAGAGCTAAGGATGCCAAGTGTGGCAGCATAAAGGTGAAGGAGGTTTAATTGGGGCTGAGCAGACTACAAAATGAGTAGGAAGGCTCCTGAGAATGGATGGTCATTCCTCAGAATTGTGAGATTGGATGTTGGACATTGGAAAGGCTATTTCCATTTTTCATCTCAGATACCAGAATGTGTACAACGGATGCTTGCCTTGGGGTTGGCCTGAAGTGGGAGTCCTATGGCCAGAGGGAGGTGTCTACTGTCAATAGACCGAGGAGTGAAGGAAAAAGGCACTGTGCATCTAATTCACCCAGCATCTGCTGCAGCCACTGGAGCTTTCTTGTTGATCTCCAATTTCTTTATAGGCTAGATGGACTCTCTTCTCGGCTTCTGGGCACTGACTATTAATACAAGATTTGCTTGTGTCTCCAGTGGAGTTAGCAAGGCACTTTTCAGATCAGGATATGGACCCAATGAGGCATTTGTAATGGTAAAACCTTTCCTTAGGAGCCAATAAGCCAAGCAGTGCACGATGTGTACAAGCATCATTGGGGTACCTATCTGCAATAATCTAATGGCAGAAAGTGAAGAGGAACTAAAGGGAAGAGGAACTAAAGAGCCTCTTGATGCAGGTGAAGGGGGAGAGTGCAAAAGTTGGCTTGAAACTCAACATTAAGAAAACTAAGATCATGACATCCGGTCCTATCACTTCCTGGCAAATAGATGGGGAAGAAATGGAGGTAGTGACAGATTTTATTTTCCTGGGCTCCAAGATCACCGCAGATGGGGACTTCAGCCAAGAAATTAAAAGACACTTGCTCCTTGGGAGGAAAGCTATGACAAATCTAGACACCATACTAAAAAGCAGAGACATCACCCTGCCTATAAAAGTGTGTATAGTCAAGGCTATGGTTTTCCCAGTTGCGATGTATGGCTGTGAAAGTTGGACCATAAGGAAGGCTGAGCGCCAAAGAATTGAGGCCTTTGAATTGTGGTGCTGGAGGAGACTCCTGTGCAGGGGTCAGCAACCTGTGGCTCTGGAACCGCATGTGGCTCTTTCATCCCTCTGCTGCAGTTCCCTGTCTCTCAAACTATGCATCACATCCGCCAATGTGCAACATCTGCCAGCACACGATTTATTGAGCTTTTCGACCCCCAGTAGGCCAACCATGGATAAATCCAAGAAAAGAAAAGTGTCAGAAGAAAACAGAACATTCAATGGTATGTGAGCAGATTCATTTGCTTTCACTGCTGATGAGACTGGTTTACCAGTATGCTTAGTATGTGGTGAGAAATTGGCAAACAACAAAAAGTCAAATGTTGCTTTTTGACTTTTACAGAATAAACACACAGCCTTTGCTGAAAAATATCCAGATGGAGATGAGAGAAAAAAAGCCATTTTGGAACTGATGCGGAAGGTTGATCTGAGCAAAAATCATAATTTAAGTTCTGCTTTTTATTTCATAAATACGAGGAGGACTCAAATAGACATTGGGTATTTTATTTGAAAGTAACCTTCAACCCAGCATCTTTTTTTTTCTGGAGTTCAAAATGTTTTTGTTGCATGCAGAAACAAAAATTTGTTTTCTCTGTAGCAGTTCATTGATTTCCTAAATGCAACACACTATAGTTTTTTTATACATAGCATAAAGGTAAAGAACAATATATGCAGTGTTATCTTCATTTTAGATGCCAAAAGTGTTTTGTGGCTCCCGGTGTTTTCTTTTCTGTGGGAAATGGCTCCAAATTGCTCTTTGAGTGTTTAAGATTGCCAACCCCTGCTCCTGTGAGTCCCTTGGACCGCAAGGTGATCAAACCAGTCAGTGCTAGAGGAGATCAACCCTGACTGCTCTTTAGAAGGCCACATACTGAAGATGAAACTCAAATGCTTTGGCCACCTAATGAGAAGGAAGGACTCACTGGAGAAGAGCCTAATGCTGGGAACAATAGATGGCAAAAGAAGAAGGGGACGGCAGAGGATGAGGTGGCTGGATGGAGTCACTGAAGCAGTTGGCGTGAGCTTGAGTGGACCCCGGGGGATGGTGGAGGACAGGAAGACCTGGAGGAATGTTGTCCATGGGGTCGCAATGGGTCGGATGCGACGTTGCAACTAACAACAACAACATACTCCAATAAGCTTGATTGTCATGGAGATCACACCCTTGTGCATATCTTCCAATGTACCTGTTGTGTACATCTTGCTCTGGAATTAGCGACACATTCAAAGGGACAAAGGATGAGTCTGGCAAAACCGGTTTAATAGCCCACTTGTCGTATTTTGGACCACTTTCTGCAGATTTCTGCAGGCAGTCCCATGCATGATGCCATACTGCAGTTGAAACTGGTTGTTACTGAAGTGGTGATGAAATCATTTCTTTCCAGTAAGGGGCACATTCCAGGCCTGCTGCTTTTTCACTGAGAAGTTGACAAGTTTTTCATATTTTAAACAGCCCCATGTGAGAGATCCAAATAACGCTTTAAACTTGTGAGTCTGCATGTGAATTTACCCAAAGGCATTCTTCCCTGGAAATGTGTTTCTAATAAAATTCAGATGCGTATACTTTTAGGACTATTATTTGGCCACATTATAGTTTGTGTATCCAAACTCTCCCAAGCAGCTTCTCCTTAGATTGTTTTGCTCTACCTTCCCATGAGAGAAGACGAAGCTGCTTCATGGCACAAGCATTTGGCCCACCCCTTTTGGTGGACTTGGATATTCTAGCCATAAAGTTACCCCACTGACTGGAATCCGGAGGCAACATGGTTTCTTGTGACTGAGCCATAAATTAACTGCAGTTGTTCTGCCCTTTCAGAGCAGTGATCTGATACGGTAAAAACTGGAAGCAGTCAAGATGATCTTTTAGGGATCACTCCTCAGCACTGTGGATCTGTGGTTGGGAAGGAGGCGCTTTCAAAACCCAGCCAGACGAGCTTAGCCTGACACATCCCCCCTTTTTGCAGGGGGATCCATGCTGGTGGCTCTGGAGTGGCTGTCCTTTGCATGACTCAGGAAATGAGCAGAGAGGCTCTGGAAGGGGGGGCTACCTCCCCCACCCCAAGCTGAGTAATGTGCTATATCAGAAAGAGTGTAAGAAGAGAACAAAGGAAGCAGCTGGAGTTAGTTGCAGCAAGAAGAGAATCAGGCAGGACCTAGCTGGAAGGTCAGAGACCTAAGTGGAGCTCTGGAAGTATATTTAAGTTATAAGCCCCACCCTCTAGAAATGCTCAGGCAGTATCTGTTGGGATGTTAACGCAGTTAAATCTTAAAATGACATTATCATTCTGTTGTCAGGATTGTTTTTAATTTTGTTGTGATTTGTATTTTCATGGGTAGGCCGCTCTAAACTTTGTTGCAGAAAGCAGACATATAAGCATCTGGACAAACAAGTGCCATTTTAGCTTGGGTTGCCCAACTGAATGTCCAGGATAATCATCAGCCGAGCAGATTCGGAAAGTCTGTCTGTGGGATTAGTGGGTAGCTCCCGTAGCGGCTTCTGAGGTTTATGTGGCTGCTGGCTTTTTGAGAGCCTTTGCAAGTGCACCTTTCAGTCTCTGTTATGGGGCTTTAATAGAACCTGGCCAGATGGGCAAAGTGCCTCATCTCCCCGTAAGTGGCGAGAGTCAGTCCTCTCTGTGGTTGTGGAGCCTGACTGACTAACACTGTCACTGAATAACCAACAGAGGGCAGCACGGGCATTGCTCTGTGGGCAGCACAGCTGGTACACCTTCTTTTCCAGCATGGCAACATAGGCAGATGGAACAGCAAAGCAGACAATAAGAACCCATTACGGAAGAAGTGGAACAAAACCACCCTGAATGTGTGAGACCAGCAGGGTCCAGATCTCTTGTAACTAATGCCTGCTATTACTTTATGGCTTCCACTGCATCTTTGGGTTCTCTGGCTAGGAAGTGAACAGGTTCTGTCTGTTACATGTGACTTTCCTCTTCAGGATTGCTGCTTGCACTTGTCAGGAGCAGACTTCTTTGTACAGGTAACATTCTGCCATCCATTAAGTGTGGCAAATTAATTGTCTCCTTTGCTGACACTGCTGTTTAGGAGAAGGATGGGGAGTCCTGGAAGCTGGACATCAGCTTGGGCAAGAAGCCCTGTCACATGCACAGAAATGGAAAATATCTGGTAGCAGTCTGAGGAGGAGGCTGTCTCCCCGTCGCAGCTGCTTGTGGACCTGGTGAGTCAGGAATGCTGGCAAGAGAGAGAAGACGACGACTTTATATCCACCTCTTCATCACCAGGCCCCTCCAACAGCTGTGGCCCAGAGCTAGCTGGGCTGCTAAAGGCTGAGGCAGAGTCACAGGGACCATCTACCCAGAGCAGCTTCAGCATCAGGACTGGCGGCAGGGGCATGTACTTGATATTACATTGATATGTATGCTGCGTGTAGGCAATGATGCATATATTCTGACTCAAGCTGCAAAGTTTGCCCTGGCTGCTATCAAAATAAGGGCTGGGCAGTGCCCTGCAATTTTGTACAAATTTAAGGAAAAAGATTGTTTTATTGTTCCCCTGGAACAGTTATGTGATTTTAATTAGGTTATTGTAATCATTCTATTTCTGCCATATTGTTGTGGTTCTTAATGGGTTATAAACTTTTTGTATTTGAAGTTGACCTTATTGTTTCCCTTTTTCAAATTAGTGGTGGCCTATGGCTGTGAGCAATAAAGACATACCACCTTGATACCCTGCCTGATTTGTCCTCTTGCGAGGTACCCAAAAGGGCTTACCTGGCCCACCTCTTCATTTTATCCACACAACAAACCTGTGAAGTAGATTAGGCTGAGAGTGAGTGACTGGCCCAAAGTCACCTAGTGAGCTCCATGACTGAGTGAGGACTAGAACCCAGATCTCCTGAGTCCCAGACCAACACTTTTAACCACTAAACCACACCAGCTCTCTTGTCAGGTACCCTGGGTACACCATGTGCTGAGTTGCATGCTATCAATTTAACAAAATGGAGTTGTGTTTTAAAGGTGAAGGCAGTCCATATCCTATCAGATGTCCCAGAATACAAACTGCAGGGTTCTGCCGCTCCATGCCTGCCTGCATTCCTCGTTTTTGTGTGAGGTGGGGGGGGGGGGCACACAAGACACATTCCTATTTGCTTTCTCAGCAGTGATGAGGTTGCAATCATACATGGAGTGGTGTGTATGTGTGTGTGGGGGGACCCCACTCAACTCAATGGGGCTTTTGAGTAGACATGCATAGGGTTCCTCTATAAGTCCTACAGTGCTAGGATAGCTTGGAAAGGCACAGGATTTGTATACAGTACAGGAAGAAGAGGCAAGGTGTAGGAACAGGGAGGTGAGAAAACAGGTGAAGAGGTTTCCAAGCCAAGTGGGACTAGAACCCAGATCACCCACAGCCCAGTCCAACACTCATACTGCCCCTCTGTGGAGAGGGCTCTGAAGACGGTCTCCCCGCTTACATGCAACAAGCCTCCCTTTGCCAAGACTGCCTTTGAGAGGAACGGGGCGAGCAGCCATGGTAGGTGGGCATCAAGCTAGATCCACAGGATATTAGTCACAGCACCTGCTTGTCCAAAGCCAGAGAGCTTAAAGTAGAAGGCAAATGCCATCTGATTTAATAAAAATACTTCCAAATACACCTGATCTGGAAAAAGTAATTGCAAAGCATCATGGGTGAGAAGTGGTATACAGATCTGGCAAAATAAACACTTTACCGATCACTTCCTTTTACTTCTAATTTACCCCCTTTGGGGCAGGCAGAGATAGCTAAGAAGACACAGAGGCAAAACCACAACAGAACAGAAACTTCTGCAAACAGGGCTTTTTCATGAATGAAAAATGTAAAATGCAGGAAACTTGCAGCCTGAAGGCCAAATCTGGCCATCCAAACTGTGACAGGTTTAGAGAAGACCCTTCCTTTCCCTGAAGCTTTCCCATTCCCCAGAGAAAAGGGGAAAGTCAAGGAGAACTGCTCCTTACAGAGCTCAGGCAGTTTTATCTCCCCCTCCCAATTTTCATCAACCAAGATAGCTGAAATTGTGGTGAAGGCAGCTCCAGACTGAGCCGATGCCTGGAGGAGCCACCCAAGGTGGGAGCTGGCTGGCCTCATCTGTTGGGAGCAGGCAAAACACTCCTCTCTCACTCACTCTGGGGAGCAGGGCAGGGAATAGAAGGGAGGTAAGTATCGCAGGGCCACCTGCCGGTGGTGGGAGTGATACTTTGCTCAGAGCCAGTTTGACTTTCCGGACGAAAGTGTTCCCCACCCTTGGTTTAAAAAATGAAGCCCTCCCTGTGGCTCCTGTCTGCACCTCTAGCGGCACAGATCCTGTTCTGACACCCCGAACCCAAAATGCAGCCCCAAGGCCCTTGACTTTCTGAAGCATGTGGAGGGTGGCTTCCCTCCCCTCTCCCCCCTTCTCCTGCTCTATCCCCCCCCCCCCCCATGGTTCTGCATGGCGCTCGGGCTTCTAGAGTCCCAAGATTCTCAAGAGACAAAAACAGGAGCCAGCCCTGCCTGTAAGCCTGGACTAAATCCAGAGCTGGATGCTGAAGTGTCAGAATGCAGGGCCGTCTTGATGGGCCCTGGGCAAAGCAGTGTACTGGAACCCCTACGACAACTACAACTACTGTTAATTTTGGAAGTTTTCCTATTTTCCAAGGGTTAACATACACAGATTTGAATGGGGCCCACGGGCAAGTGCCCATCAGGCCACGCGTTAAGACGGCCCTGTCAGAATGGACTGCATCACTTCAAATGGCAAGTGCCAGGGGAGGGGGGTGGATCATGAAAAGGTGCCTGCAAACAAGAAACCAGCTCAACAGGCAGAAATGTGGTGCTAGTTTTGTGCCATCTTGTTTGTGGATATGAGCAAGCAGTCACTGATAGAGCACCTCCACACACACATCTGCCTGGCACAGGCATACCCAGGAGGATCCCAAGCCCCATGCTGGAATGTCCAACAGGTCAAGCCCTTGCATACTTGGCATCCCGACTGTTTATAATAGGGTTGGGGTGCATTGGGAGTGGCAAATCCCCATACAGGCCTGCTAGCCTGTGAAAACATGACTTTTTCACTCTGCACAAGGAAAAAAAGAAAGGAATTTATGTTACTGTGCTCCAAGCAAAATGTTGGCTCTCCCCAGAAAGAACAGTTCAACTCCCTTTCCCATGCCTGTGAGCCAAAGTGGAGGAAACAACATGACTTGGCTTGCTGGGACCAATCAGAGATGTAATTTCGACTCGAAGTCCTGTTTGCACAATCCCTCCTGAGACTCACATTCTCAAAGGCCATGTGCCAAGGGAGAGATAAGGGAGCAATGCTGCTTATTCTCGCTTGGGCTTAGGGCACCCGCTTTATTTTGCCTGCTGCAATGCAAACCAGCACTCTTTCAGGGTCCAAGAGGAACTAGTCCAGAAGCGCCAGAACAAAGGAATGGCTTTCTTATCCTCAAGGGGATGTGGGCTGCACCTCCCCTTGCTTGCTTGTGCAGCTGGCCTCTCACACATGCAACAGCTCTCTTTCGGGTGCAGGGCATTCAGGCTTCCTGTTGTGAGAGAAGGAGTATGTGCTCTTGTCCACCAGGAACTGATGATCCAGCTCAAAAGGGAAGAAAAAGTCAACGCTTCTACAATCTCCTGCACAGAACAGTACATAGTCTCACATACGGACACATCAAAGTAACAGCTATTAGGGGTCCTGAGAGAGAGAGAGAGAGAGAGAGAGAGAGAAGTTCCAACAAATTCTGCTAAGATGTGCCACTTATTTCTACAGCCATATAGCTACATGGTCAATGTCTTGTCTTTATTTTATCTGTTTTAGCAAGCAGTTATATGACAATCCAAGAAATACAGACTCTTTCAGGTAGTGCTCTCAATAGCTCCTGGCAACTTTGTTGGGCTGTGATCTTTGTGCAGGACTTCTGTGTTGAAGTTTTCCAATGTTTGGAATAGAAACCAGTGTAGGATAACAACCAGCGGGGGGGGGGGGGGGGGAGCGTGGAGAGTTGCTTCTGTTTGTTCACTTCTGCTATTCAAAAAGCCTCTGGAAAGTGTTCTTTAAAAACAGGTCTAAAGAACCGTAAATAACCATGAGAAGGGAATGACAAGCACACAGCAAATGCTTCATGTAGGAGAGCTCCATAAAGCTACGAGCTTTTCTACATGAGGCTATAAATCCATTCTATTCACTTTCCATATCATTGCAGAACTGAGATCCAACCTCTACACAAGCAGCTCTTTCTTTCCTGTTTTTCTTCTATGTGACAGAAAACTGTAGCAATTTCTTGTGATGCTGTGGTATAGCAGAATGAGTGCACAAGTGAAGAAACCTGCTTATTTGCACTAATAATATTGCATTCCCCCTATCTTAACCCTGCCCCTGCTAAAATCCTTAAAAAAAGAAGAAGCAAACTGGAGAGTCACTTCATCATCTAAAGAACTCATAGATGACCATGAGTGAGGAATGGCAAGTGTTCAATAAATGTAGAAATGCTGTAAAATAGACAACAAGCAAAGGGAGATCCAAAAATGTGTTATTGTGTTGTAAGCCACCCCGAGGCCTCGGCAAGGGGCAGCATAGAAATGTTCTAATAAATAAATAAATAAATAAATAAATAAATAAAATAAAAAATGTCAGAGCACTTGCAGACACAGCAGAGGCATATCAAGGTGTTAAAGTCTGTGAGAATAAAAAATAATTTGCCTGAAACTTAAAAGATGTTTGGGTAGGTGACAAGTGAGGTCGCGAACTCTCACATTGATTTGGCAGAGATTGACTAAGATCCTTTTCCTTTTTCAATAGAATGCTTTTGGAAAGAAATCCAGCATCCTACTCCATCAGTATGTCATTAAGAAAAATCAAACTAACATTTTAATTTTCCTTCTGTATGCCACTATAAACAAAGTTTTCCACTCTAACAAAAATGTGTCATTTTCCTTAAACCCACAAATATTCCATGCCAGAGAACACTGGAAATGATTGAAAAGTTGCACTACGGAGGGCAGGAGGAAGGAGAAACAAGATGTTTTAGCAAGTGCGACTTGTGAGAAAGCAAATTACCCTTTTCTCTACTTGGAGTCCAGCAACATCTGGAGGGTCACCTGTTCTCTGTCCCACCTCAGCACTAGGGATAGAAGCAGTAGGAGGTCTTGCTGATATTCACCTCTGTGTATAAGTCCTGACCCATCACCTTCATTCAGCATTTGCATGTGGGGCACATGGACTCCAGACCTCTCACCTTGGGACAAGGTGCAACCCTTCTTGTTCCTGCACTAAAGGACAAAGCTGGGAGCCATGACCTCCATTGGCAGGGAACAATTTTCTGGCCTTGGACTGGCCATGTGCGACGCTGTGGAGCTGCCACTCACCTTGCCACAGATGCTCAGAAGTCAGTGACCATCCTATTCAGCTCTTGCATTACATGAAGGGAGAGAAGGAGATCATCCCACCTGTGCACACCTACAATGAGAGCCAGATGATGCTCCTGTCTTCAGAACTCCACTCTGAACAGAATGAACATTGTTGAAAGATAAACAAAGACAAAAATAACTCCGTTTCAATCATACGTATTTGGTGGGTTGCAATTTAGTTGCTAAATCACCAAGTTGCTGCACATGTGGGCAGCCTATTCTAACAAATCTATGACAGACTGGTGGTTTTCAGGTAGAGATCAATGTATCATATTTTAAAGTGATTCCTGGGATTCCTCTGTTGCCATGTCAACCATGATGGGGGTTCTGTGTATTGCTTAAACCTGTTTCTCTGGTTGCTAAAAGACAATGTTTCCACTGAGTTGCATACAAGCCATTTTTAGATACCCCAGAGCAATTATGACTATACCTGGACACACATAATGCCATAATGCCTATTTCCTTTTCAGATGCCTTGCTTTTACAACCAAAAATACATTGTTTTGCTCTGTCATTTCCTCTGGTTAAGTATCCCAGTTGATGTATAAAATGGTGAAAGAAAAGTGCTTAACATGAGGTGTCAACTTGCTATGAAAATATGCAAATTGTTGGGAGTGAGAAGGAGGGCTGCCTTGGGCACACATTCTCCAGGGTTGCTGCCTGGTCTTCAGAAGAAGGAGGAGGAGGAGGAGACCAGAGAATGTGGACCATCCCAAGACACTGAGATGATAGAAGGGGAGACATTATCTCAAGACCAGACTCCCCAGGTGGGCAGGCAGTCTATGGAAACAACCGAGATGTACAGTGGGCAGGGGGGACTTAGAACAAAGGAGTTTCTCAGACACAGATGAGGCGGCCCTGGCTCTTGGCCCCATGATGCATTGTCAGCACAGGAGGGCTACCCAGTTAAAGGATTGATGCACAGAGAGGAGGCGTGCTCGATTTCAGAAGGCTCCTCCTGAAGGGATGGGGCCCAGGCATGCTCATAAGGAATGTTCCTGGAGGTGATTGCTCGACTGGGTTCAGCAAACTGCTCAGTGCATGCTCAGAGATTCATTCTGGGTGTTTCTGTGCTTTGGTCAATAAAGGATGCTTTGCAAGAAATGATCTGTGGCTTTGAACGTGCAGAGAAACCCCAACTCCCAACACAAATGTGCCACATGGTGAGTTCTTAGTGCAGTGGAAATTTGCATCACAGAAGTGGCTAGGGTGAGGGTAAAGTAATGTCTTGACTAGTTTAAATACTCCATGGTGCAACTACCTTTGATTAGCTATTTCTTTTTTTCCATGGACAGCCTTACTGTAGTGAAAGCTGATGTAGACACACCTGAGCTTTCCAGAAAAAGCAAAATAGCTATGCATAAAGTAACTTGGGAAAGGAAAATCCAGAAAATGTCTAATCATGTTCCTGATCCAGTGCTCTTCTCCAATGAAAACCTTCCAGTTGAATGGGGCTGTAACTATCAGCATCCCCTCTCCACCATGGCTGGATGGGAAAGCTGGGAGATTTAGTTCAACAGACCTGGATGGCACCAGGGCAGGCAAGGCTGTTCTAGAGGGCCATCATGTGAAGATACATGGGCATTTTCAATGTGGCCTTTGCTATGCTGTGGGCCCTTGCTACTCTATCCTTGTACATCCATTTGACGTACCCAATTCATCCTTCAGAAGACTCTTTGTGTGTCTCACATTGGGCCCCCAGCGTTCTCCCATTCCGACTCTGATTACATCCTCACCCACTTAACTTCAGCAACACTACAATAGAGAGGTGCCTAGCTGTTCACTGGTACCGCCCACGGCTTTTTCTATATAGCCCATCCCTGCAGGATCCTGATGATTACTATGGAAGAGGTTTCTCGCTCATTGACTGTCATTAACTGCTTGGGAGGTACATATCCAGTGCGTACTTCATGGTGCATCTCAGTTTAGCATAAATGATTAGCTAATGATACTGATGCTTAGTTAATCACACTTCCCAGCGTGGTTCTATAAGCAGCCATTACTGGGCCCCAGACCTTGTTCTCCTGCTGGTAATGGAAGAGCTCTACTATCCTGAAAGAGAAAATAAACTCCTTTCTATGCCCACCAGATCTGAGGGATTTACTCTTGAAGGATGCTTATTATATTTGTAGCTCATAACAGAATGTAATATTGTAATTACCAGCTGTTCAACATAGTTTTTAACTGCCATTGTATGAGTCTGGTGTTACCATCTGTAGCCTAAAATCCCCAGTCCTCTCACTGAGATTATGATGATGTAGGACATACTCTGCCGCCCAAACCAATAGTAGTGTCTCCACTTGGTCTCCAACAGAAAGATTCTCTTCTAGTGCATATTGGCCTTCCTCTGTTAAAGATGAAGCAAATTACTCAGAGCAAACTTGATCTAGTTTTACACGAGGCAAGGATCCAGCCCTAATTCATGCCTTCACTGCAGGAAGTCAGTCAACGAAGTCTGACTAACATCTTCATTCTCTGAACAGGTTGTGTTATTGCAAGGTGAAAGGTCCTGCTTTGTACCTTTACAGAGTTGATTTTATTATGTATATTCTGTATAAACACTGTACTTTTTACTGTAGTTTTAGAACACATTTAGATGTATTGCACAACCAACTGAGATTAAGAAAAAGTTTGTTCCAAGTTTGTTCCAACTTCTTGGAAGTTAAAACTGGCTTGTACCTTGAACAAGTTTAACACAGCTTTTCATTAGAAACTGAACGAAAGCAGCATCAAATCAGAAAGGGTTGGGAATTTCTTGGTAATGATACTCTCATTCTCCTGAGTCCCAGATGCTCAAGGGTCATAATTTTAGGCCCTACAAGTCAGGGGCTGAGGCTGCCTGTTGTTCAAAAAGCAAACACAGATATTTATCATTTGACTTCAGCCTTCCCTGCTGGTCAAACACACGCATGGCATGGGAGCATCTGGCTTCCAGTCCCCACTGAGCCATAAAGCCTTTGGGCCAGTCTTGGACTCTTAGTCTAGCCTACCCAGCAGGGTTGCTTTTGTGAGTGTAAAATGGAGGCAAGGAGAATCTTGCAAGCTGTCTTGGCTTCCTTAGAAGAGAGAAAGAGGCAGGGTATAAAAGTCATAATCATTGTCTTTGTCGTCATCCTCCTCCTCCTCCTCATCATCATCATCAGTAGGCTGATTCACAAAGTAATGTGGAGCTTATGTGCACCTCTCACACTTAAATTACTTTAATAGTAGTAGTAATTAAAGTAATTTAATTGAACATGCAGCAACCACAGGATTCCATTCAGACCTTGATCTGGCAATTCAGAAAATGACTTTCATTATCTTGGACCAATTTAGAAGCTACCTGATTCTGTTCAGGGCCACATCTGATTTTTGATTCAGAAACCACAAGCTTGTGTCAGTGACTGTCACCAGAGAACCTGTTTGACAGGGTTAGATGGCTATCATAGGAATAGTTACTCCTTTTGAGGGGTGAAAACCGCAGCATTTCAGAGAAGTATATTTAAAAACAAACCATTTCTTGTCAGACTTGGATAACTACTGAAGGGTCAGTTGCCACTTCTGATCAGATCAAGCCTGCCAAGTTCTGGATTTACAGGCTGGGGAATATGTAAATCCAGTGTGCTGACATTTGTGTAAAAAAGCAGCCTTGACAATATGGAGGGCTTAAAAAATGCATGTATTCTTCTGTAAGAGTGGCCAATTGTTTGGAAACTATCATAAAGGGAACTCCAGATACAAAACCAGGAAGGATAGGTGCAGTGGTTTTTGTGAAAAGGGAATCTTTGTACCTTTTTTGGGGGGGTTGTTTCTCCTCTGCACCCTTTTTATGGGAGGTGCTATTTGAATGAAAACAATGTGCAGCATAGAAGTGCACTGCTCTCCCCAGATAGGACACCTACGACATTTCAGAAGGATAGGCACAAGGGCTAGGGAGATCTGGTGAATGGAAAGAGTTTAGGCTTCTTGATTTGGCTGCTTGATTTGCTTCCTGTGCAGCTGGCAGCAAAGTCACTGAAAGCCCAGTAGAACAGGGGCTGGTGATGGATGTGGAGCGTACACTGGCAGAAGCCAAAGGACACCCAGCAGAAATGAGTGCGTGAACAGGGCTCTGCACGCCTTTGGAAACATGTGGAACCCAGGGTGTCACTGCTTTTCCTAAGGGCTGCCTCTCCCCGTTCAGGTGGCAGGATTGGAAGGCAGCATTGGCTTGCTGCTAATTTTCACTCCTTGCATGTGCTATAAGATATATGGAGGCCCTGCAGCTTCCAGGCAAAATGAGGCAAATGGGCATGAATCATTGTGAGCTCCAGAGGTTAGGCTGTTTTCCCACTCAACTCATCCTTGCTGAATTGGCGTCATCGGCACCACCTGATTGCACTCCAGTGACGCCAGCACGACATTGTGCTCAGCACTGGCTGCTGTCGGAGGCTCTGCCCTTCGCTGCCTTCTGAATGTGTGGGACCCACTTCCGGAATGGATGCTGCTCGTGCTGTAACCACCCTTTGCTGAATTAAAGATGCTGCACGCAAACTGCCAATTGTCGCTCCAGTGACAGAGAGAAGAGCAGGTCAGCTTGTGCCTGGCTGTCTGTTCCTTGCACAGTCACTGTGGCAGCACGGAGAGCTGCATCCGGAGGGCTACGCAGCCTGCATCAGCAGCACGTCTCCTCGGAAGGGCAGTGGACGCCCCAGGACTACCAAGTGTGCCAGGCTCTGGCAGTTCCCTTTTGCAGCTGTACGGCTGCTAGCCAGGGAGCTCGGGGACTGCATTGTCTGCAAGGGTCTTATTTTGCTGAGACAGGAGCATCTCGAAAAGGAAACTGCCTGCTGCTCCCTATGTCTTCGCCTCTCTGTTAGGGTCAAGATCCTCTGGATCTTTATGAGTGATCTCCTCCAGCTTTATTTTGCTGTTTTCCATCTCTTAGCTCATTGGATGGGGGACCTTTTTCAAATGTGGAGTTGTGCTTGTTCTCACTCTTGCTCTCTCCCCCTCTTGCACAATAATTAAACTTGAGAAAGTATCCAATAATTGCCAGCCTTGTGGAGCAGGTGTGATGGCAGAGGACTCCTCATAGGCACCCTCCAGTTGTGATCCCCCGCTAATTTCCC
The DNA here is from genome assembly GCF_004798865.1 of Varanus komodoensis. Classification (NCBI taxonomy): domain Eukaryota; kingdom Metazoa; phylum Chordata; class Lepidosauria; order Squamata; family Varanidae; genus Varanus; species Varanus komodoensis. Next base: position 9,306,262 of record NW_025336479.1, on the reverse strand, counting down.
CCATTGAATGGATTCAGACAACACAATAACCCACACTCAGGGGTTGAGTGGAGGTTGAGTGAATATGGGTTGAGGGTGGATTGTTGTTGAACCACAGGTGGTTGTTGAAAAGTGGGTTATAATGCGTGAACCCAGCAGAGATAACAGAGCATAGTGAACCCACAGTCTGCAGCCCAGTGAACTATGGGCTCCTACTGGCTGGGTCCAGGCAACATGATAACTCATATGTCAGTCACTAGTACTCAGTTCTTGATTGAGGGGTATCATTGTCTGAACCCAGGCAGTGACTTCAACTAGACTCCTTTTCCAAAGCTGTCTGCTATGAGGAAGAAGAGGTGTTCACGTGGTTTTCAGCTGGCAGGGAAGGTTAATGGTTAATCCTTCCTTCCCTCCCCAGATGTGACTTCCTCTCCTGTTTGAGACTTTATTCAAAACTAATTGCTGTAGAAAGAAATTTCCAGTAGTTCAGTATTTACCTCCCTAGGATTAAGATTTACCTCCCCAGCTCTCCTCCAAAATCTCTCTCAACAAGCAGAGAACCAATCCGTGTTTAAAAGGCATCAATGGAGGCCTTTTTAAAAGCCTAACTTCTGTATTGGACTGATGTTATCTTTTTGGGGTTGGGGGTTGGGGTTGGGAGAGAGCTCACAGCTGAGGCTGAGGAAAGGAGGCCATGGGCTGAAGATTCCCTGGCTTGAAGGCGCTGCTTATGCTCACCTCCCCACCCACGCATAGTTCCTCTTCCTTTCCATGTGGGTAACCTCCTCTCCCCAGTTTAGCACAAGGGAGCAAACGTCCACCTCAATGACATCGCAAGGAGGCAGGGCCTGTGCTACAGGGCAGTGCTGGGGACTGATGTGTGGAACTTGGTAGTCTACCTACAAATGATGGAACTGATTTACCAAGTAAGGTCAAAGAAAAATGCAAAGGAACTTTGGGTGAACCGTCTTTCATGGTTGCATGATACCTTCACATAAACGGGGATTGGCAACCTGTGGTCCTCCAGACATTTTGGCTACAACTCCCATCAGCCCTAGTCAGCAAAGCCATTGGTGAGCAAACGTGGGAGCTATGGCCCAAAACAGCTAGAGGGCCACAAGTTGCCCACCCTTGATGTAAATATGTGCACTTCCTTTCTTTGTCCACAGCATGGGAAACATGCGACAAGGGATTTTGATTACCCCTCCTCAACAAAAGATTTGCAGACCAAAAATTGCTTAGAGAGAGCATTTCATTCTTCATTGCCCTTCTCTGACCATACCGTGACTTTCTACTTCCAATGGACTCATCCTTAGGCTGCTTGACCTAGATTCGGGGCACAGCTACTTTCATCAAACATGGAACAAATCACAGTAGGGAAACCAAGATTATGTTACCAAAAATATGCTCTTTATATCATATGTACTTTAGTATCTTTCCAAGGAGTGGGATGTGGAAGATGGGAAAGTATGACCTTCAGTGCATTCATGGGCTGCCAATTTTGCCCCAGTCCAAGCAAGCACTGGAGAGGGAGGGGGCAGAGAGAGGGGCAGTGGGAGTCCTCTGTCGTCTGGCTGTTTCTCCTACATATCCTTTGGCACTATTGTTTGTGATCTGTTCTGCTCTTTCTTCTTCACTTCTGCCCAGATGTCTGACAGATCTTGGATAAACTGCTGGATCTGAGAGCAAAGGTGGCAGAGGCATCACATCAGACTGGCAAAATGGGAGTGAGTAGGATATTAGCACAAGCTTGAGTTGAATAGTATTTTGGAACTTAACCAGTGCTGGTGGCCTGAGGGGCAGAAATTTCCCCCTTTTTTTGGGAGGGGGGGACTGGATAGTGATGGCCCAAATATGCTGAGGTAGACACACAGAATACTGGAGCCACCACAGCTTCTTCTAGACTGTGTTCCAGCCAGACATAATCTCTCCCGAGTGCATCTTCTTGGTGCTTCCAGTGGGTGGCCCTCTGAGGTTCAGACTTCAGGGACAAAGAATGAGGGATGACTGCAGCCTTTTTGCCCTGCCTGTGACTTCCCAGGAGTTACGGGGCTGGTCCTTGCCAGAAACAGAATGCTGGACCAGATCAGAGGGGAGCAACTTGTGGTTCGCTTTGGCCTACAGCCTTCGCCATCTCTTGCCATTAGTTATGCTGGCTGGGACTGATGGGGGTTAGGGCTAAAACACATGGATAGCTACTAGTAGCCGACACTTCATACATCTTGCCTAACCAATCAGGGTTCTGTCTGGATGCTGGATTCCAGTTCCCTGAGCACTGCTGAGAAAAACCCAGACTTGAAAGAGGCAGGATGCACCACTTCCAGCAGTTCTTCCTATGCCTGGCCTGGGGATGTGGCCCTTCCACCTTCCTTAGACTCCTGTACATTCAGCTCCTCTTCCTAGCAGAATCACACAGTTACAGAACCAGACAGTGGCTCTCCCAAAAACACAGCCAGGTGCTTCAGAGAGGCAGGGCCAACTTGCTGGCCTTTGGAATTCTTCATCTCTTTAGTGAAACAGCATCTTGCAAGTTTTAGAAAAGGAGCGGCTTTCCCTGACCTGGTGCTCTCCATATGCTTTAGATTTAAACTCCCATAACACCCACCCAGCATGGCCAATAGCTAGGCATTCTGGGAGTTGTGCTCTAAATCCTTTGGAGGGCAGCAGATTGGAGAGGGCTGTAACAGAGGCCAAGATAGAAGCGGCAAAGCGGACTGGGAGCTTTCCATGGTCCTGATAGGGCCTGCCAGAATCCAGATGTGCTTTGACAAATTCAGCTACTTTTTCATGTTCTTGATGTGAGTTTATCAGAGGAGATTTCACTTGCTCTGACTTTACTAGAAGAGGCTTTTCCAAAAAGTGTTTTATGATGGTTCCACCATTTCCCTGCAAGCCTCAAGCCCTAGTGGAATGGGATAGGTTCTACTTAGGTCTCTGGGCTCTATATTGATTAAAACCCTCACCTTGTGTCACACAGCTGTCTCAAAGTTGATTCTATGCTCTACATTAGGAGAGCAGACCCTCATCTTCAGGTGCCAGATCTGGTTCTTCCCAATCTACCCCTTGAGGCTCTCAAGGTTGCCACACCTCTTTCCCCCAGTCAGCAAACACATGTTGGTTTCCTGGCTTTGGAGCAGTTTCCCCCCATTCTAAAAGGTTGACATGCCTTTCCTAAAGCTTAATAACTGATGATAAAACTTCATGTTGGCAATTTTAGCCTTGCCCCGTTTGCCTTCAGTCCTGTCCATGATGGGACTGTGGCCCCTGAGAGCTTCTGCAAAATGGAATTCATCTCTTGGGCTGAGGGAGGTTTGACTTCCCTGCTATGGTGCCGAAGGAGCTGTGTGGTAACAGTAAGATCCTGGACACTCCGTCCCTGGGAGAGTTCCACGGATATTGGCCTTCCCTGGCAGTGCAATCGAGCTCCGCCGTTCTTCTCACAATCTGCTGCCTTCCTTGTCATTCTGGCAAGCTCTCTTTTGCCATTTTCCCACGCACTCGTGGAATTCTCTCTCCGAAATGTAATTTGCCCCTTGGACTGAAAGACATTCATCCAAAGAGATGCTTGAAGGCGGTTCCCTTGTTGTGGTTATCAGGCTAGGAACATCCCGATCCCCTCGGTGTGGAAGGAAAGGGCACTGCTGCCCATGCATACCATATCCAGCTGCTTATGGGTGTCCTCCACAGGCACCATTAGCGCCTCCTTCATCTGCTTGCTTACGCTCTGGAAGAGGTTCAAGGTGGCCATCTTGATGGTACCCAGCATCAGGGTTTTCTTAGCAGCCGTATTCTGGATATGAGCCCAGCGTGATTCCTGTACAGAGGGCAGTTCAGGAAATGTGGAAAGGGTGTTGATGAATTTGAGTAAGGGTAATAAGAAAAAGAAAGTGGGCGTGGGGTGGGGGAGTGAGAAAACACCGCAGAGCTACAAGGGAAGACCTCAGAGTCTGCTGGGCCATCCATCAAATTCTGTGATTGCACAGTCCAGGCCTCAGCTGGGAGAGTGAATTCTAGCAGATACCTCCATTGATAAGCTTTCATTTTAGGAGTGCCCCGGACTGCATTTTGGGGACTCAATACAACTTACAGAGCAGCCGACATAAGCAGCCTTCCCCCTTTCCACCCCCCTCCCAAGCTTTTGCTGTTACGTTTCATTTCTGTGATCTGGTCTGCCTAACAGACTTTTCTGCCCGGCTGAACTAATATTCTGTGCATTATCCATCTACCTGCCCTCATGGAATTTTAATTCAGATGCTAAGAGGTTTGTCACCAGACGGAAGTGGGCTGGTCCTGCCTGGATGCACAGCACCATTCACTTTTTGCTCAGCCCAAGCTGCCCGTTCACAAGCCCCTCTGACTCATCAGATATTCTTTGTGTTGTATTACTAAGGATAGCAGTAAATATTTTCTGGCTACTCCTAGTGGCTTTGCCGGTGCTGTTGCTGTTTAAGAGGCAACCTGAAATTTTGCACTGTCTCTTTCTTCCCATTTCTTCCTGCTAGCTGGAAAAAGGACACACAGTGGGTTGCTCCAGAGATGGTGGTCAACTCCATCTTGGTCAATGGTTTTCAGCAAGGAAAACCCTTTGAAAGTACTCTGTACAGTAGGGTGGTGCAAAGAAACTTGCTGAGTACATTTCTGTGTGGATTTTTAAAAACATTAACCAGGATTAGGTGAAATAACACAGAAACCTTGCTTGCCCTGCGGGTCTTTCATGGGGTTTGCAGGAAAGAGATGGACAAAACCATGATGATAGCCAGCAAATGGACTTGTTTTTCATTCTGGGAAGGCAAAACCTCTCCTTAGAATAAAGGGGCAACCTGGAAGTAAGTATTATAATTTGTTTTCACAGTTGGGCAGAAGCAAAAAGTCCTGCTCTAATGCTTTTGCTTCAGCTAGGAAGCTGGACGTAGGAGAAATAAACTGTCTTCAGGAGAGATTGGAACAGGGAACACCTTTATTCAGGTCAGGTGCTGCCTATTCTCTTCACCCTCTAACTAACGAATGAACAAACGAACTAACTAACTCTTTCTGTCTAACCAGACAGAAAGAAGTGCACCTTGCCTCATGCTGGGAAAGACTAGTTTATTTCTGGTTTTAATGCAGGAAATAGAACGTTAGCAAGTCAGAGAGGAGGCAGAGTACCAAGCATGAACAGGCAACACATGGCTCCAGGCAGCATCTGCATGTGACCCTCTGGCTGATTTTTCAGCCCCTGCCACTGAAATTGGGTGCTATGGGTCAAGAAAAATAAATGCCAATTTTCCTTTAAGCAGGGAGTGAATGCCTGCTTATAAGGGAAAACAACATCATACTCCTAGAAATGTCCAGCAAATGTCACTTTGCTTTAAAATACGAGAAAATTAGCCCCCTTTTGCCTCTGCCACAGTGCTGAGTTTCACCAGCACAATAGTAGCAGTTCTGAGGAGCATGAGGCCCCTGCTGAGTTCTGGAGGGAGCAGAGATAAATCTGGCCCTGAGGTCAGTGGGAATCCTCCGCCCCTGTTATAAACACCCAGCTGATTTTTATAAAATTAGAAAAGCTTAAAGACAGACAGCAGCACTGATGGCTGCATGGTGAGGCCCACAAGCCCCCGGAATCGACAGCTGGCACATGGTCTCATTATGCTGAATGCGGTGTTGGCTTGATGCTAAGCCTTACATGAAACAATGTGCACATAATTTCCTTTCCCAAAGTCTGCAAGCAGCGTGATTGAACTGATATGAAAGGACACCTGCTGAGGTGTGTGATGGCTGCATTTACTTACTGCTGCCAACGCTGATGGCTTTCGCTGGTACTCAGTGGCTTGCTCACTGAGCCAGGGCTTTCTGGGAGCTAGCTAGTCAAGGGTACGACGTGTCTGCCCTTGGCTCATGCCCTTCCTGGCTACAGTATTTACTTGGAGGCGTTGGTCAACGCAAGCCCCAGGGGAGCGGGTGCCTTCCCCCTGGTTTCAGGTATGCAGTCAGAGCACAGAACTTCAGAGTCGTGGAGTTCCCAGCAGTCCTCCTTGGGAAGGATGGCATCCCAGCCCGCCCTGCTGCTCACCCAGACAATGACTTCGCTGCGGGCATGGTCGAAGCGCAGCTGCAGGCGCGCCAGCTCATTGTTGTGCTGCAGCATCTCGTCGTCTTTCTCCTCCTTATAGCGGGCCAGGCGGACCTTGGCTTGCTCGATCAACTCCAGTCCCTCCTGGGCTGACTGCACGAGGTCCCGGTGCATCCCCACCAATGTCCTGTAGCGACCAATGACCTCCCGGATCTCCTCAAACTGTAGAGGATGCCTTGGCATTACTCGCCTGCATCCTGAGATACCAAGCCTCACTTAACTGAAAGTCAGCTTTGACCATCATGGATCCCTTTTCTAAATGCTGACCTCCCACCCACCCACCCACCCGCACACACACACACAAACACACTGCAGCAGGTAGAGGGAAAAGGTGGATCGGCTACAGGCGCCATGGTCTTGTGCAGGCAATATCCTGACTTGGGAAAGCTGCACAGAAAGAGACAGCCGGCTCTCACCTCCTGCATGCAATGGGCATTTGGCCTGCACCAACCTCCTCCAGCCTGGTATTTTCCAGATGTGCTGGACTGCAACTCCCATAATGCCCAACCAGTATCTGGAAGGTACCAAGGAGCTGAAAGCTGACCTAGTCTGTGGTGTGCTATGTGGAGCTAAATCTGGATTGCATGAATGCAACAAATGAATTTGTATCATTTTAACCCAGTTACAAAGTCTCCATGTCTCATGCACCACTGCTCATGAAACTCTGCAGATGTTGGCCGGGACAGCAATCACACCCATGACCACACGATTGTGCCATTTAGGTGCCATAGTTTGGCTCTGCAGAGATACATCAGTGTTAAACGTGATCCTCAAGTGTCATCTGACACGGCAACCCGGTGACTTGATCATTCAGTTGGCGCTTAGTGCTCCAGTTGCATCTGTGTTTTGGCACACACAAGGGCCAGACTTAGAAACAAGCTCCTGCTAGTTAGACGCACCCACCAGCTTTGCCTCCTTTCTTAGCACCGCCCCTCAGACATACCTCTGAGACCTCAACCACCCTCTCCAGGTACTTGTTGAAGATGGAGTAGCGCTGCAGCTTGTTGTACAGCTTCTGATGCTGCTGCTTCAGAGTTGCCATCTCCAACTTGGCCTTGGCCAGCTCCTTCACTCGCTGCTTCTTCAGTTCCCGCTCCTTGTTGGCTTTCTTCAACGCTCTGATCCTTTTCTGGTCATTCTCCTAATGCCCACCGGGTTGAAGCCCCCATTCCCAGCAGAGCAAATGGAAGGAAACAATGAGAGGAGGCAAATAGTGCTTGCCAGGTGCGGCTGCCCATGCAGACTCTGCGGGCTCCCTCCCTGGAGAGCTTATGTGAGAGGTGCACTGCACTCTGGTCTCTTATGCCAGGTCAGACAATTTGCCTGTGGAGCCCAGGATTGTCTGCACTGACTGGCAGCAACCCTCCAGGGTCTCAGGCAGAGAAGGGTTTTTCCAGTGGTGCAGTGGTTAATCTCGATGTGCAGGTGCTTCTCATGGCAGTCCCCATGGCAAGCAGGGAGCCCAAAATGCAGTGTTGAGCTACATTAACAAAGAGCAGGTCTTTAGTAAAGCTGGTTCTCATTCAAGGTCCAGCCTGACCTATTTTGTGCCCTCATCCAGGATATACCTGGGGGCAGATACCCTATCACCCCACCTTAATGATACTACTGAATGGAGAAAAGCCGCCCTGTGCGCATGTTTGGCTTCAGGGAGAGCCAGTGAGGATCTGTAAAGACAAAAGAGGATGTGGGCATTGGGCTTAGGAGCGTACCTGTATGAATTGCTCAAATTTCCGGATATATGCTTTCAACTGGACCTCCTTTGCGCCAAGTTCCTCCCAACGATTGTTCAGAGATTCCATTCGAGTCTTAAATGCCTGGCAAGGGAGCAGACCAACCTGTCGTTAGGTTACAGCAGACATTTCACCTCTGTAGGGGGTGGGAAGACTGGTTATCCCAAAATGCAGACACGGTCCCACATGGGGCAAATGATCAAAGAGGGTGATGCATTGGCCAGATCAGCCAGGAGGTATTTTGGTGCCAGTGCATAAACCAAGTGGTGTGTGATTTACTGGCAACAAAATGCCAGCTATGAGGTGTCTTGATCTGGAATTAGTAATGTCAGAAAAATCTGGGATTCATGCAAATGGGTTTGGATTTCTACCACTCTGATCTGCAGTTGCTGCAGGAGACCAGCTTTTTCTGGGTCCTGAAGATGTTTCCAGATTACTTGGACTTGAACTGTTTGTCTCTTTCAGTGGGAGATTTACAGTAATGCACACCAGTGCTAATGGGAATTAGTGCTATTAGGCAAATTTCTTGTTTGAAAAACCAGATACCACAAACCAGAAGAGAACAGAACAAAAGACCATGGCGCAGCCATGAAATGCAGGTGGAGCAGATTCAGCAAAATCCTCCCGTCCCTTCTTGGCACTGGCTGGTAATAAAGTATGCTAGAACTGGCCAGCTGGGATACAAAGGCAAACAACCAGGGCATCTCCTCCAATTGAAGAATCTCACCTCCTTTTGGGCCTCCATGGCCTGGTGCACCAACTTGGCTTCCTTCTTCTTCTCTAGGAGCCGAATGGAGGGAGATGGTGACTGCTCCTCTGATACTGGGAATTTCCTAATTAAAGAAGGGAGTCATGTTCCCATGATCAATACAGAGACATTAACACATTGTAGGACCCATAGGACGGGAATGTTTTATGCTATACACCCCCTGCCACACACACACACACACACACACACACACGCGCGCGCGCGCGAAAAGGATCAGATGACTGAAAAAATCTTCCTGTAGAAAGTTGAGGTCTTGCCTAAATGATAAAATTATGGATCTGTCAGTCCATGCACTGATAAACTGGTAAAAAAAATCTAGTTTTAACCATGCCTTTCAACACACAGAAGAAAAGACTTGCTGAGGAAGTATCAGCATGCCTTCTGCAAAGGGAAGGGTGTTTTGTTTTTGTTTTTGCCTTGCCAGCCTGTTAGTATTCCCAGACAGTGATGGGGTGATACATTAAAAAGTGGGAAGCGCTTTACAAAAGTCCTCATTAAAGCTCCTTAAGGCCATATTAGGTGCGACATAGTGATCCTTGATCAGGATACATCACATTTTAAAAAGAATTAATAATAGCATACAGAGGGGTGAATTATAGTAGGCCAGAGAGCTAGGGGAGAGGGTTAACCCCCTTCACACACTCACTCCATCTCCCCATTCTGCAGGGGAACACAACTGCCCTACTTGCAGGCTTCTCCAAGGAAACCTGGTTGGCTATTACTGGAAATAGGATGCTGGTCTAGATGAACTGATCCAGCGGGGTGTTTGCTGTGAAAAATGGGTGGAAAAGGGATCAGTACAGAAAACAGAAGGAGGGAGAAGTGGAAGATACCAAAAATGGGGAAGCAAGGAAGAGAAGCTAGGGGGGATGAATGGTAGAGGAGAGGGAGCCCAGGTCAAGGTCTCGCTGTGAGGGAAGATGCTGAAGGGCACAGCACAAGGGATAGGCAAGACATTAAAATAGGCATGTCTAACTCACATCAGCAGTTTCAGTAGCTTCTGTCCATATTGCATGCGGAAATACTCCTTCAGGTCCTCTTCATCCATGGTCGTCATGATGCCTGCGAACTTCTGAGCCCACCACTTTTCACAGACCTTGAGATGCCCCTTGTCACCTCCCTTGGCTATGGGTCACGAGAGGGAAAGCAAACACCTGCACAGCTGTCAAAGCCCAGATGCAGTTGGGCCCCCGGAATCTTCAGGTGCAAATATGGAAGATGCAAATAGTTGCTTAGCAACCACAGGGATGCTAAGGATGTCTAAGAATGATGAGGGCCCTATAGAAAACTATTGTTCCCTTCCCATGTGATGGGAACTGGTAAATCCAACTGCAGCCAGGTGTGCGCATGCGTGTGCACGCATACACACGCGCACACACTGTTGTTTCCTTTGAGGGCTGGACAATCAGAGAAAGTGTGTGAAGTGGTTGACCAAATGGCCCATGTCCTGGTATGCATATGGCCAAAATACACAACAGGGGAAGGTTTTCTTTTAGAGGATTTATTCTTGAGAATAGCTGGCTACCAACAAATTGTTCCAGGTGGTGCACCTGAGAAGTCCTCAGTTGGCCCTTTCACACACTGATCATTAAAGGGTTACTCATAACACAGTTAGCACTTTCCAATAGGTTACAGAAGTAAAAAGTGACGATGGAGTGATCTTTCCCACTTGCATACCAAAGAAGATGCTCCAAAGGAGTAAGGAGGATGGAGTCCTCGTACATAGAAGAGGAGCAGGATGGGGTGGGCTGATGCAAATTGCCCTTTGTTTGAGTTGCTGTGATCTGTCAAGTGCCAACTAGCTTTCTCTGGCCTGGTGCCTGGTTAGTGTCAGCCATGTTTCAAGGATGCACACATGCTGATTTCTAGAAAAGAGGGTTTTTCTCTGGCCCAGTTGTGTGTGAATGATGGCATGATTATACCTGTGTAGGTTGTACCTATTGATTTGTACATCAATTTCCCCCCTTCGGAGCTAAGCCACACATGTGGCTTTTGCGTCGCACTTTTCCAGCTTGCATTTCATAGTATTCTTTATATACTTCATGCAAGTTTGGTTTAAAGCAGTCCCTAAGGACTTGTAGTAAAGGGGTCCACTGGACACAACAACAGTGGAAACGAGCGCAGCTGCAATTGCAGGAACATAGGCCAAGGCCCGCCACAGCCACGCAAAATTAGGAAGCCATGAAGGTAGCCAGTCCCAGGCATCACCTGAAGACTGAATTTGTGTGGGGGGCTTGATGCTGGCCGTGGCCAGCCAGTCTCCTCACTAAGTCCCCGTTGTCATCAACCTTAAAACAGCAATCAATCCAGTTAAAGACTCCATAGAGACCACTCCAGCTCCCCAGGCCAGGGTGCAGTCTATTCCCAGACTATTTGTGGTGGAGGGGGGGACAGCCCTCCTTAGTTGGGAGACTTCACTGATAGTCACCTCAAGGCCTCAGAGGTGTCATTTGCTAAGATTTCAACCACAGCCTGGAGTCTAGTTACAGCCCAGGCTATTCTGCCCATATCGTAGATCGGAAAATCCATCCCTCCAAGTATTTGATCCTCTTGAAGGGCTGCGGTTTTCTGCCCAATTTTCTCTGACCCTGTAGCCCTGTCTGGGCAACTGTGTGGCAGCTCCACAAAGCCTGGGTGATAAACAGGGTGCGTACGTTTGAGAATTTTGAAAGGGGCATAAATCCTCCCTACATATCAAGTCCTATACCAGCTTGGGGGCAGAGTGTGATAAGCTCTCGTTCCACAAATAAAATAGTGTCCCACCTTTGCTCTCTTCCCATTTGCGAAACCTCTGGGAAGTTAGTCCTGGTTGCCCTCCATCCTATCCCCGTGTGGAAGTGGCCTCCACTGAATGGGTCCTAGTCAAGGCAGTTTGGGCAAGTCTGGCCCAGAGCAGTTTGGGTTTGCTTCTGCACAGCAAGGACAGTGCAGTGTTGCACCCAACCAAGCATGCGGGCCATGTCCGTTTGCTGAAACCCTGTGACAAAAGCTCCATTCTTGTGTCACCAGCCTGTGCCGGGATGCCCTGGTCCCCAGGCCCTGTCCAGGTGCAACATGCTCTTCCCACGTCTAGGCCAGTCTTGGCAGATTTCTGTCTTTTGCAACACAGCTCTCCCTCCTTCCATTCCGCATCCCACCCTTCCCCATCTGTCTGTCTGATATCCAGCATCCTGTCAGGTCTGATTAGCTCTCTCAGCATCTCTGGAGAGCGCCAGAGGGCTGGCTAACTCTTCAGCTGTCAGTGGATGGACCTGAAGAGGGAACACTGATCCTCTCCATCCTCTGCTGCTATCAGACACAACCAACGTTTTGTTAGATTCAGTGACAAGGTTAAAGCCCTTGAAAGAGATTCAACAGTGCTTTCATAGCAGTCTATATTCAAATTTGTACTCCATCCATTTTCATTGATTTGGAGGGGCGTTAGGGCTCCTGTTCTTATGGCAATTATGAAAAACCTGTAGCGGCCAAAGAGGTAGGCTCCCACCCATTTTGTGACCCCCACATTTCCTCCCCTTTCCTGATTTATTTAGATAAGATATGTATTGAGTGTGTTAAAGAAGCAGAGACAAGAACATCAGAAACAGGATAACAGGATAGGGTCATTAGGCACTCGTGTCTCAGTCTGTCTTTCTGACAGAAAACAAAGATCTTCAATCAGCTCTCAGGACCACGTTTGCTCCTGAGGACGTCTTGATGGTCAGGAGCTCCTGTGGCGGCTTGTGGCAGCTTCTGGAGCAATGCTTGCCATTCAGATCACCCTGCACAGTCCTCTTGGGTCTCTGGTGCAGCTTTAACCCTCATATGGGGGACCCAAGATTTTACGCCCTCAACTTTCACTGCCATTTCTGTAGTGAGAAGCACTAAGAAGTGACATTCCACAAGGGCTACAAAGGCCTAGTCTTCCACTTTCTCAGCCTTGCACTTGTAGCTACTTCAGAACTGCCAGGCTACTAAGAAGTAGCTGGCATTTGGGAGAGGAGGTCCAATTAACTTCTTCCGAGACTAAGACAGCAAAAGAATTAAACATGCATTTTTTTTTTTCAAAATTCAGAGTCAGGCAATCCCTTTCTTAGGAACAGTTAGATGCTCACAGCATTGTTTGGGAATAGTATTTGCCATTTTATTATTATGGATCAACATGTCTTAATTTTAATGTTGCAATACAGACTGAATCCTGTCCATAGATGAAGCCCTCTCAGGAATAACCTTGGGCATTTCTTTGAGAAACGGTGCTGATTAAAAAGAGGAAAAGGGGGGCTGTGTTATCCCCAAGGTAGGTTGCTTCACCCAGCTTCCGAATATTACCTGGGAAACACTACATTATACAGATATCAGTAGTATGAAGACAAAACTAAACAAGCTATAACAGCGCTGGACACTCAACATGCAGATTTTAAAACTTCCACTAGTGGTTGTTGGAGTAAATGGAGATACTGACCAATATGGCTTTGAAGTTTGGTCTGATTCTCAAAGTTCTGGGCAAATGCTGTACTTATTGGTGTGAACAAGGCCATGCTGATTATTTACTGTGAAAATCAAACAGAAAAAACATGTTTTGTGAATTCACAGTCCATAGCAAATGGTTTTTACACTGTGTTTTCTTCTCCCCCGCAAAAGCCCTCCTGTAAGCTACCCCTGTAAGACAATACTTTTTAGAAGAGATAATAGAATCTCTTTCCCCCACAAGTTCCCTTCTCCTCCTATCATCCTTTTCTCAGGTACACATGTCCATTATCTTTCATATAGTGCCTATTATATAGCATATGTATATTCATGCATATTTAATTTTCTCTTGACCAACATTTGTATGGATTCCTTCTGTCTTCATGTCTCCATATTTGTTCGTGCCTCCATATTTGTGCTGCCCATTTCCCCAAGTGGTGTAAGCTCAGGGGCAGCAGTAGGTGGGTTTCGGCTCCCTTTACAGGAGAGAACATCCCTTTCTGTAGTATTTGGCATACTTACAAAATACAGAGCACAGGGGATGGCAGGTAGAATATGCACCTTGTGTCAGATCCTTGGAGACAAGTGGGGAATGTTGAGATGCAGGCATCCGTCAGGACCATCTCCGTGGCCACACCCTGGAGGAGATGCAAACCTCCAGGCGGCTGTGCTGACTCACCTCAAGAGACAATTTCGATGAGCTTCCATCTGATGGGCATTGGTGAAAGAGTAAATTTGAGCAAAGTTTCCAGAGTTTCCCCAGCATTACATGCAGACTGCTCTGCAAACAAACCGATCTTTGGAATCTGCACTGCTCAGAAAAGCTGGTCTGCTGCAGCGTTCCTATGTCAGATCCACAGATCTGAGGCCGCTGCAAATTCCTCAGCCGTCCCTGCTCATAACTTGCTCCCCATTCCCTAAATGTGTTGCCAAGTAAAACTGATCTTCTGTTTCACAGGATCAGAGATGAGGCATTTGTCCGGCAAAGAAGATTAGAAATCAACATCATGAAAACTTGGCTTCAGTTACTCTGCAGCCCAGTTTCTTTATTTCCAGCCCGAGCTAACGCTCTTCCCACTTCCCAAGGAGCTGTTGAAGGGCTTGTCAGTGCTTGTTTAGAAAGGGTTGCCAAGACATTCAGAGAACCTGTATCCATGAAACTCCGAGAGGGATTTTTAAAAAGGAAAGAGGTGGATCTGCTTTTACCAAGGGAAGCCTTGAAAAAACTACTTTTCAACCGCTCTTGCTTGTGCTGCAATTCTCCACGGCAGGGCGGGAAGAGCGGGAGCAGGCGCTTTCTGCTCCTCCCCTGCTTTCCAGCCACCACGGCTCTGTGCTGAGGGTACAAAGGGCAGCCTGCCAGAGGAGCAGGGCTCAGGGACAGCCTTGTCAAGATGTGCCACAGGAAGGCATCATTCCCAGCCCCGCATCTCTTCAAACCGCTCCGTGCAGCAGGCTGTGCTCAGAAGACGTGGCTGTGCGCAGTTTTGCTAGGATCAGAGCTTCCCTTTGAGCAAACCTGCACCGATGGCATCAGCACATGGCTCCCTTTACATGGGAAGCTAAATGTCCGTCTGCTTGACAGAGCCCACTAGGGCTGCTTGCCCCTGATGTGAGTCTAGATCACTGCTAGGGACCTTCTTTCCAGCTGGGGGCCAGAGGCAATTCTGAAGAAACTCTCTGGGGCCAGATTCTGTTGGTGGGCAGAACTGAGGGCAAAGCCAGAGGGAGTGGGGACAAGGGCAAGGAAGCCCCAGAAGCCGCATTTAAGAATGAGAGGAAAGCCGCCCAAAGCCGCCCTCGGGTCAGTGACTGGGACAGAGGAGGCGGGGGCCAGGGCTCCCGCTAAGACGAATCCGCATCTCTCCGTTGCTTCCCGGGGAAGAGAGACACTTGCCAGTCAGTGCCAAAGGCAGCTTGTCGTCTCTTCCACATCCTGCTGAAAAATCGGTTCAAGTGTCAGTGCTCTGCTAGCTCAAAGCATTGATTTGTCTGATTGGAACACAGCCCAGTGGACAGACCCTTGCACACACGTGTGCATCCTCGCACACCGCACCACCTCCACGAGAGCCAGCGTTCGCGTCTTGCTGCACTGCTCAGCCCTTTGGCCCTCCTCACGGTGCCGCCTGAAGCAGTTCGCTTTGTCCCGCTGCTTGACCTGGGCAAGGGGCTGCGGGGACGGGGGGCCTCGGGGCCCTTTGGCTCCTGTGGCTGCCATGGCACGCAGCCGCTGAGAGTCCTGGAGCAGCAAGCAGAGCATGGCTGGTTCTGAAAGGGGGGCGTGTAATGCGCTTTCTAGACGTGCTCTTTCCTGTCTCCTGACTGCGTGCCACTCGCGTGGCAGAGTCAGGTTTGCTCCCTGAGGGCCGGGGGGTGGGGGCTTGCGGGCTCCGAAATCTGAACCTCCTGGAAAAATCCCTGCCCAATAAATATCCTCCTCAGAGGGAGCCCATGTCTCAAGCAGTGCTCTTGTGCCTCTGTGAGTTATGCAGGAGAGGAAATGATTCACGGTCCTGCTCATTACCTGCGGAAATTCCTCTTTCCACATAACGATGAAGTCAGAGCAGTCCTGCTTTGGTCTACATTCCAGAGACAGCGCCAGTTTTCTGCCTGCCGTCTTGGATACTACTTAATGTGAACTCCAGCGCGGGGAAAGGAGGGGTGAGGATGGGGTTCGATTGCTATGGCCCTTGCAAACCTGGGCCCAGACATCTCTTAGCCACCATGATACATCTTGGTTCATTAGTAGTTGCAGGTTTTCCTATGGCTAGCTTGCATTTTATCAGTAACATGAAGCCAGCTATTCCCTCCATTGATCAATATCTCAGTCTTTTATTATAGTTCTCACTTTCCGTCCTGCAAAGGCTCTAAATAGGACCAGGAACAATGGGTCTGACACTTATTCCGTAATTTCCAGAATGAAAGGAGAGTTGCCAGTGACTAAATAAGATAATTACAATTTCAAAAGACCTGCTGGTTGGCCAGACAAGGCTGTGGTGCTAAAGGCTCGTAAAATACCACTTACATTTTCCTCTAAGAAGAGAAAACCTGTGTTGCATCTACTGTATATCTATTGGATTGAAGTTCCCTGGTATTATCTGCTGGGGCTGGGGATAAGATGCACATGTCCTGTACATTGTAAAAAAACGGTGCTGATTCTTTCTTTTAAAATAAAGTCAACCATACTTTATTGTAATACTTTAATAGTAGTATAAAATTAAAGTAATACTTTCTCTAATAGAGTAAATACAACAAATAATTCTTTATTTTAAAATAAATATTTATTTGAATATGTTTTATTGTAGCAGCAGCCAAGAGCCTGCAGCCTGGTCAACACTGCTCTGCAGCTCCTTCTGGCATAGTTGTCTGGTAGGCGGGGTACAAAACCCGAATTTCAGGTGCTACTGTGAAACCCAAGCAGTCTGTTTTAGTTCTTCTGCATTTGAGGTCATGGGTGCATTTCATGTACCTCCTGGAAAGTTCCATTAATCGCAGCCAGAGATGCATGAATTCCATGAAATCAATTCCATTTTCTGGATGGTCAGATGTTTTTGATTCCTTCATCCACTCATGGATGGTAGTGGATTTTCTTTTTAGGACTATATGAGAATATTCTTCCACATTTACACATTTGCATTAATGTGCAAGTACAAATTTGCATAAACCCCCTTAAGAGTAAAACAAATATACTGATCCGCAATCTGTAGAATGCATGAGATTCAGAGAAAGCCAGTTCCCCACAAAGTCCACAGGTTTGCATAGCTGCCGTTGAAACCACTGCAGTTTTCTCTGACAATCCCAACTTGCAGAAGGCCTTACTTTTGCAGGCTTGCGTATGATTTGTGCTGCCAGTTACCCCAACGCATCTGCGTATGAGAAATGACTTGTGGCAGGCTAGGTTTCACGCAGCCTTAAACTCATTTGCCTCAAAGACTTTCAGGACATTGGGGTGCTCATAGAGTCAGATCAGTCCACTGCATTTCCCCAAAGCTTCTTGGGGGAATAGTAAAAGTTTAGTGCTGTCCAACAGGTCAGTGGGTCAAACGCTTTTGCAAGTCCGGGTTGCCTGAAGAAAGCACACGAATGGCTCCCATGGCGGCAGCTCTGAAGTAGTGTCATTGTGACTCTGTTTGCGCTCAGAGAGCAATCCCAGCCGGATCTCACAGGTCCCCAAGACATCAGTGAGCGGCTCATGACAGACAAGTCGCTGCTCTGCAACAGAAGCTGACTCTCCAGATTGGAGCGACCTCAGTCCGCCTGGAATAGCTCCTGTCCTAGGCTGAGGTAGAACAAAGGCCTCTCGGACTGGTGTGGCCCTGCTAAGAACGCCGGTCTTTCCGCTGGTCCGCGATCAAGCCAGCCGCTTCTTCGCCCTTTCTCCAGCACTAAATGTCAATTCCCCATGTCCCGTAGCTGATACCTCCACGGTGCTCTTGGCTGCTCTTTATTTACTTTTTCTTTTTTTAAACTGGGGCTCTTTGTGCTAGAGGAGTGGCAAATCCTTCCAAGCCACGTGTGGATTTGCCACGTGCCGAGGAGTGTGGCCGCCAGCTGCTGAAGAGGCCCTGGAAAGCAGCTGCCATGCCACCCATCGACCTTCTCCATGCCCCCCTCTGCACACCCGCTCTGGGCACACACCATCAGTGGGGAAAGCATGCTGCGCCTCCCAACCTGGCCTGAGTACTTTGGACTTCAGCTCCCATCAGCCCTGGCCAACATGGCCAATGGGGAGGGATGCTGGGAGTTGCAGTCAACACTGCCCGGAGGACTCCAGGCTGGGGAATGCTGCTCTAGAGACTGCCTGAGCACCCCCGGCTGAACTCCAGCTTCCGGTACCAGGTTACTTGTGCTGTGGCCTCACTGGCCATGCTGACTGGGGCCGAGGGGAGCCGAAGCCCAGGGCCGCAGGCTGCCTCAGCGTGGGGAAGGTTGCTCTCCAGGGCTCACTGGGGCTGGTCCAGCCTGGGCCTTCCTGTGGCTGCGTGGGGCTCCCTGCAAATACCTTCACAGGCAGGCTTGGTTTGCTCTCCTTGCATTTCCCAAAGTCAGTGGTGGAATGGATTTTGGACTGGCTGCTCCCCCCTCCATTCAGTTCCTGACCTCAAGATGAAGAAGAAACCACTTGCGGATCATTTTAATTGATCACTCTCTGCTTCTCCTTTCTCTTGCAATATCCTTTATTCCTCCCCGAACACCAGCCTCCTCCTCCTCCTCCATACATTCATTGTCCGCTTCAAAAGCTCAGCTCCCCCCTCCTTTCTCCCTGACATTCTCCATGGCAACTGCATCAGCCACCATGAATAAATTACCCCCGACACACCGTCACTTATTAGAATAGAGAAAATGCCATTTCTGAGTCACATCTTCCTGACGGGGATGCTTCACCCACACCCCGCTCGGTCCTCCCGCCTGCCCAGTCCTCCATCTGCGTGAAGAGGCTGCCAGTGCGGCATTCGCATGGCAGGCCCGGGAAGAAGGCGCCTCTGGGGCCAAGGCAACTTGGGGGGCCGAGGGGGTGTTCCTGTCCTGCCCTCTGGGGGCTGCCAGAGACGGAGCAGGCTGCCAGGGGCTTGCTTGGCAGGGGCCCCTTTCTTATACCAATGTGCAGCAGCTGCCATTCCCCCCCCACCTGCCCCCTGCCCTCCCACAGTGGTCTCGGTGAATCCCATCCAAATCCCTCTCCGGTGCTGGCCTGCCACAGCGGATGAGCTCAGACAAAATGATAACTCGCACTCAGAGCTGAGCACGGGTAGCCAATGAACTGCAGATCCTCATGCAGTCTGAGCCCAGCCGAGATAACAAACCGTGGCGAACAACTCGCAGTTGATACCCCAACAAGAAATCATGCAGCCTCTTCATGGATTGTTCATGGTTCACAAGCCAAGGCTTATTAGAACTGCTGGATTCAGACAACACAATGACCCACAGTCCAACAAGTAGCACCCGTGGTTCAGCCCTTGAATCAGCTCTGGGGCACAGGCAGCAGGAGTCTGGGGCCGTCGCGGCAGGACCGGGGCTGATGGAGCACTTGTAAGGCCAGAGGCAAAAATGAAGTAGGAAAGCAGGGTCAGTTACTGACTGGACATGGCAGGGCCAGAAATAAAGGCCAGGTCAGGAACAGGCAAGGGCAGATGCATGGCATGAACAGCCACAAAGGCGCCGTCAGGAACACAAAGCCGTGGCCACAACATCGCTGTGGCTAAACTGGGCAGGATTGAGAAGCTGTGGCTCCCACCTGGTCTTCACGATTGCACAGTTCCTCAACCTGCAAGTACCTACAAGTACCTCTGATGCACATCCTGCTAATACTTGCGGGGTGGACCAGGTGCCTTCCCTGTCAGGCCACCGGGAGATTCCCTTCAGAGTTAATTGCATTGCTGGCTGATCTTGTTTGGCCACCTGTTCTCCTGGGGATGCTTTCAGACATTCCATCCTGTGAGTTCAGCAAAAGCAAAGAACACTTTCCTGGGAACCGATTCAGCATCTTCTTCTGGGTTTTTGGCTCCGGCTCCCCCGTGGCCTCCAGCAGCACCTGCTCCCCTTCAGAGGCAGAGCTTTCTGAAGAGGATGTGCTTGTGTGGCTGCTTCTGTCGGCCTGTGGGAAAGGGACTGCAGACATGCACCTTCTGAATAGGTTTTTGATCTGACAGCATCTTCCTAGCAATCTTCCACAGCACCCCATGACTCACTTGTCCTGCCAGACCACACTGGAATGGTGAACGATCATGCTTACATCCAGTGCCCCACTTGTGAGGAGGGTGGTGGTGGAGCTCTGGGTTCAGTCTGGAAGTCCCCCTGTCCCACCACCTAGTTTCAGCCAAGGTCCTCCTGCTGCTACCTGAGAAAGATTAGTCGCAGCAGGCACCAGGACAGATCCAGCCACTGAACCCCCTTTACCCGGCCTGGGCTTTGAGCACTACCCAGCTCTGAGCCCAGGTTCCCCCAGATCCCAGCCTGGAGGGCATGCAAAGTGGCTGGGAGGGGAAGCCTGGTGCGGCCAGGCACCTTGGTTTGTGCCAGGTGTGGCTTCTGGGGCTGCCTGCCCATTGCAGGAGCTGGCACTGCAATTCAGAGAAGTTCCCAGAGGAAGGGGAAGCCTCATCAGGCACCTCTCCCTCATGCCGGTGCTGCTGAGGCTGTGGGGAAGCTGGGAGGAAGCAGAAGCCCTCCCCTCTGCCTGTGTCCTGCTGAGTCTTTCACCTGGATTTGCTTTACTCCTCCTCCCTCCCAATTCCTTTTCCTTTTGTGTCAATTCTTTTAGAATGCAAGCCTTTAGGCAGGGACTATCTTGTTTCTTATCTTTGTAAGCTGATGTGGCAACTTTTGGTTCTAGGGCAAGATAAAAGTCCTGTAAATAATGGACCTATACAAAGGATCCTGATTCTCTTCTGTTCCTAAAGATGACCCCAAAGTCTGAAATCACACAACCCTGGGTAGTTCACCAAGGTAGGCCACAGCCTCAGACCCCCCAGCACTGAGTTCAGATCCTGGGTGGAAATCCACTGCAGGGTGGCCAAGGGCCCTCCTTTGCGGTTGTCAAGGAACACTCACCTGTCTGAAGGAGTCTGGCTGGAAGGCAACAAAGTGTAAGGAAGAAGAGCAAGCCTCCCCCACCCCCACCCCGGGGCGGGTGGGGGGAGATCTCCTGTATTTGGAATTTCAGTACACTGGTTTCTGCATTTGCATCTACAATATATGCAAATCTGAATAGCTTCTCTCTCTTTTTGACCCTGGCCACCTCCCTCACTTGGGCACCCAGCAGAAACACTTGGCACCTTCCTTTCTTTCCAGGGTAGCGCCCTGCCCATCATTTTCTCCTTATGGACCCTTTTATTCAGATGGGGGGTTAATCTTCCATGAAGCAGCACCCTGCTGGGGGCAGTGTGTGGTGTGCGGGTTGCTGCGCACACGCATGGACTGGCACAGCGGCTGCTGCCTGGGGGCTTCCTCGGGAGAGGAGGAGGGGTGGCCCCTGCTCCAGCCTCTCCCGCTGGGTGGCTAAGCCCGGGAGCCTCCAGCCGCAGGAGCTCAGCTGCACGTTTGCCCCAGAGCCTGAAGCGAGGGGTCGCGCTTCGAGGAGGGCGACTAGCGTGGCATCAGGCAGCAGCCTGCACAACCAGGCAAGAGAGCTGGGCAAAGAAGGCGCAGCATCAGTTGGTTTGCTGCCCACCTCAGTCAAGGGCCCGGCGGTCCAGGAGGCAGCCCACCCCCACGAGGTGCCCCCCGGCCAGCCACGAGCCTTTTCCCACCATGGTCAGGCAGATGCATTCCTGGGTGCAAACCTATGGCCTATGGCCCGGGCTGGGACGACTCCGAAACGTCACTGAGAAACTCTGCACCGAGAATGGTCTTCACGGAAGAAACAGTTGTCTGTAGAAAGAACAATTTCTTTCCAGATCCAAAGCTCCTGCCAACGCCGAAGAGGAACAGGAAATGGGGAGACGAATCCTGCAATTCTGCGGATTAAATGTCACAAGCAGCACTTCAGTGACTCAGCCTAATTGTCTGATCAGCATCTGGGGCCATTAGCTGCTGGGGGGTTTGGGGGGGGTGGCTTGAGTCTTAGTCATCACCATGGAAGAGCCATTTGTTTAAAGAGAGTCTGCCCTGCTTACATATACAGAGGAGTGAGGAGGAGTGAGGAGAGGAAAGCACTGCAGTGGCTCCAGGCAGTCCATTCACTGCTGGCATGTCCTCAGTCTGCCCCTCATCCCCCAGGCCAGGCCCCAACCCCAGGAGAAAGCCTGCCGACCCGGGGCAGGGCGCCAGCAGGAGATGAGCTGGAGATCCCTCCTCCCTTCCTTGCGTGTGCATCTGTTCTGCAGTCCATATCAGTGATCAGGCTATGGGAAGAAAGGCGGGCGATTCCTGAATGGGAAGCAGGAGCCTGACCTCTGATGCCCCACCTGCCCTCCTATGAAGGGTAGCCAACAGTGGCTGGTGACCCCAGTGTCTGTGGGGTGCTGCCTCCACCCCAGGTTTCAGTCCAGCCTTTATGGGTGCTGTCAGGTGCTGAAGCTATTATAAGCTTTAAGCAGCTGGGGATAGCTCCTTAAAGTTCAGGCTGAAATCTAGAGTGGATACATCTCCCCACTGAGACTGGAGCTATAAGCAATTTAAAGGGGCAAGTCCAGACCCCCTCTAGAGACCCTGCCATTTACCCTCCCCCCAAAAAGAGAGCCAGTGTGGTGCAGTGGTTAAGAGCCTGGGACTGGGACTCAGACGATCTGGGTTCTGGTCCCCGTTCAGCCATGGAGCCAACTGGGTGGCTTTGGGCCAGTCACAGCCTCTCAGCCCAACCTACCTCACAGGGTTGTTGTTGTGGGGACAAGATGGAGGAGGAGAATGATGTAAGCTGCCTTGAGCCCTTTGTAGGAAAAAGGCAGGATATAAATCGGAAAAAAAAAAAAAAAGGTCCCACCCCCTGATTGGTGCAGGGCAGGATTTAAATAAAGAGTGCCCTGCTGTCATGTGTAGTTTGAGCCTTGGATTCATCTCTGTGGGAAATGACTAAGCAGCCTGGATGGCCTCCTGCAATTATCCTCGGGCAGACTGGTGAGAAGGAAGGCATTTGGACCTTTGATCTCTGCCCCTGACTCAGATTCAAGAAGATGGTAGCAGAGGAGAGAATGCCAGGAAAGCTCTTTCCGCTACGACATTATGCCTATCAAAAGAGTCCTCTAGGCCTGACTCAGAGCATTTAGACTGGTGGGTTTATCTTTGCTTCTGTCCGCAGTTCTTTTCATGCTCTGCATTGCATTCCTTACAATTTTGCACCATGATACCTCGGACAATGGGTTGGATCCAAAACTGTGGGAGAAAAAGGGGATGTGCTGTTAATTGCTGGTGGCTGTGTTGGGATATGACGCTTCATTCAGGACGTTTGGTGGAGCTCGCCACCCCTGAAATGACCGGGCTCCTGGAATTCCTGAACGCCAAGCCAGGGCTGCATTTGTTCCACAGTTTCACAGAAGCAGGCAAAAAGGAGATGACGAAGTGAGTGGTGAGTTGCCTAGATTTAGAAATCAGTGGAATGTGACAGCGAAACTCTCTGCAGCTATTGCAGGTGCTCCCTTGGTGCGCTATGTTAAAGGCTAGAAGTCAGAGCTTAGAGGGAAAGACGCCGGGGGGGCAGAGACAAACGGTTCAAGCTCTAGTAATGTGCAGGGAGTAAATAACCACGAGGAGCAGGGAGCCCAGGAGGGCTTCTTTTATCGTTCCTTTAGAGCCTGCACTGCCCAAGGGTCCCCCAAGCCTCTGCGTCCCCCAGTGCCCCTCAGACTCCCGCTGCACACTTTGTAGGTGGGGACCTTGCCAAACCCACTGGGCTACGCAAGACTGGAGCGAGGCTAGACTTTGGAGTTGCCCAGCGAATTACCCAACATGGAAGAAACACTAAGGACCACCGGAACTGGGTTGTGGACAACCTATTTCAACCTAACCCAACCTGCTGCCTTCCAGATCTGTTGGACTACAGTTCCTATAATCCATGCTTGAAGGGCTTCCCATGCCCACTGAAAATCCAGACTAACTAGCATTTGGTCTGATCCATCACAGCTTTGCCTCTGTTCCTGTCTTTCCAACTGGCGTTGTATTTGGATTACCAATTGTTTAGAGCACTCTTTCTTTAAAAGTAGTTGGGAAAAAATCGGGAAAGGTTTAATTTTCACTGGTGAGCAGTTCAGTCTTCCATTATTTTTGCTTCAAAAGGACAAGGCAAGAGGCCATTCAGGGGGCCTAGCTCCTATCTCCAAGAGAGACGGGAAATTTCAGACATCAACCCCATGGCAAAGCACCTTTCTTACTAATCGGGGCTTCATCTGCACAAAGGCCACATGGTGGAGCTGTTGCAAGGCAGGGGATGATGGGCTGAGACAGGCACTTCAGGCTTTTCGCTCAGCATGTGTGGAGTGGGGTCGGGATCTTCAGCGATGGGGGGGAGGGAGGGGGGAGGGGGAGGGATTCTGGGGATGCTTTATGTGATGTGACATTTTCAAGCTCTCAACCTCGAGCTCCAAGCAGCAACAGGAAGCCCGAGTGAAGGAGTGAAGAGGAATACTCTTGCATTAGGAGAGGGGGGTGGGATCCCTAGCGAGGGCCTTCTGTGCTGGAGGTGGGCTGCAGAGCCCCCGAGACCTGCAGAGTCCTGCCAGCCAAACACATCAGCTCTGCCTTGGCTAATCCCCACCCAGGATCCCTAAGGGGGGGGGGGGCATGAATCCGGTGTGAGAAAATGTCCCCAGCCCCCCACATTCATGCAGGGAGGGTGTCAGGAGCCACTCTGACCAGGAACACAGAGGGACCTTATCTGAAGAAGGCTTGCGATTTCACAGAAAGCCCCAGTGCAGCCGCTGAAGCCGTCAGGCAGCCCAGCCCTCCTGACCACTAGGACCCCTTACACAGGGCTTGGCAACTCTCGCAACACTTTCACCTCCTTCCCCTCCCAGCCCCATGGACCAAGACCAGGTGGCCCCGGTGGGAAGCACCGAATGGGGAAGCGGCACCCACCCGGCTGCAAGGAGGCTGCAGGCCAGAGTCTACGAATCAGGAGGAGGCCCCAGACCCTTCCTATCTGGTTGGAGGAGCGTAAAACCCCTCCATGGCTGGTTCGCACATCACACTAAGCCACCCAGAGGGCTCACTGTGGGATGCTGCCCCCTTCCTCCTCCCTTCGTCCTCTTGTTTGCTCCAGCACTGCCCCAGTTCTCTGCACATCTTGCCTTCCTCCCCTGCTCCAGTCACAACCAACTACGTATAGTAGGGGCCCTTTCCCCCGAGAGGCACATCATCCCTTGCAGCTGTGCACAAATGAGCTTTTATGCTTTGTACCAAAAAACTAGAAGTGCATATCAGCACAGCTCCAAAGGACTGGGTAGTATCCATGTATGTAAGATGCACAATTTTCAGAGACTGATTTTTTTTTTTTTTTAAATGAGCCCAACTGCAATTCCTCTGCTCTAAAAATTAGAAAAAGGACAAGAACAAGTGTTTGGCACTGGGGGAAGGGCAGTCACTGCCAGGCTCATAAAAGTGAGTGGCAAAGGCTTTACCACCCTTGCTGAGTGACTTTATAGCCGTTCCCGACAACCCATGATCAAATTGCCCTGCCTGGCTCAGATGACACAATAACCCATCATGGGCTGAACAACTAGAAGAGAATGACTTGTTTCTGAAAAGCGGACTACCCTGTAGGCCCTTCTCGCCCCTGCCCTGCCACTGGGCCTGGATTACATGGCAACCTACCACCCCTGGTTATCCATGGTGGCTGTTGTGCCGCGAGAACCGGGGCGATCTCTGCTTGGCCCTTGATGGTACAGAAGCTCTGCCACAGCGCGGACAGCCCTCCCTCCAGCGGCCGTCTCCCTTGCCTTGGCTCCTCTCTGTCTTCACGCCCAGCTTTTGTGCCCAATCCCGGCTGAATCTCCTTCAGTAGCTTTCATACCCTGTAAGCTTTCTTGGCCTCAGATCGCTTGGCCCCTGCTATGAGGAACCAACCTCAGATGGAGGGACTAGCCAACCTGCAGGCTTCGTACTCCCCGCGAAGCTAGGGGCCGATCAGGCCCGCCCTTCCCTCCCTTCTCTCCTGTAGCCAGAGCGGGACTTGAAGCATGAGCAGAAGAACCCAGGGAACCCACTAGGGGGCGGCACAGCCTGAGGCGCTGAGGCTGCCCCCAGTACAGCCTGGCGTGCCTCACCCGGGAGCATTCCCATGGCAGCACTGCCTGGCTCACCCTCCAGATACTTCAGAAGCAACGGTGGGCAGCCCTTGAGACTGGTGGAAGCATGAAGCTGGGGGGTTGGCAAGGCCTGCTATAAAGAGCCGGGGACGCATCTTCTGCATGCTGTACTCCTGGCCAGAACTTTTGACCTCAGGGACCCTGCACTGAAGAGACAGACACCCCTGGACTGGATTCAGAATGGGATCTAGGCACCCTTGGCGGAAGGCACCATGGTCTCTTTGTAGCTGCTAGAAATCATACCTAAAAGCAGCCCTCAGTTATATGTCATTTTCCTCCACCGACTTCAGAATGCTATATACCATATTGCTGTCCCCCAGATGTTTTGCACTATAGCTCCTATGAGCCTTGGCCAGTGTGGGACAGAACATCTGGCGGCACCACACTGCAAACGGCTGCTGTATAGGCCTAGTTAGCAAGTTACAGCTCAGGTCCCTGGATCCTGTTGCGAAGGCCTTTAGCCGGGCGAATGCAGTAAAAGTTACCTGAGGTTAATCAGCCTAGATGTTGTAGAGAAACCTCATAAAGAGCTGGTCTGCAGCTCACAAAAACTCACCCTGTGAATAAGCCGGGCAGTGTGGGTTGCTCGTGAAGCAGCCCATCGCATGCCCAGCAGAGGAGCAGGCTCACCGTGGGTGGCCCCTCCGTCCTTTCCCACTTGGTCCCCAGTCATATCCCAGGGGACTCGGCTGCCCCGTCTCCTCTCCCTGGTGTGACTGGGAGCCAATCCGCCTGCCTGCCTGCCTGCCTGCCTTCGATCATTTCTCTTGAACTCCAAGCTGAACACCAGCCACAGTTCCTTTGGCTTGCCCAACACTTTTTGTTTTGCACTCTGGGTGAGAGCAAACATGTTCTTTTCTCGTGTACTGTCTGTCGTCAGATTTACACAAGCGCACGCTTGCCCTTTCAGGAGCAGCCTCACCCAGGTGAAGTCCTGGCTGGAGCTGGCTATCACAGTCACTCAGGAGACTGGCCTCGAATGTGAGAAAACCTGCTGCATTTGATGCCCTAGCTCCTTCTGACACCGATTCTCACAGGCACGTTGTCCCTTCTTAGCAATCCTGGCAGATATCAGTATAAAAGCCCTGCAATGATTGGCAGTTCTTTGCTGCTATTACAAACGTGCTACTTCATCCTTTGCTTACCTTTCTATCAATCCGGCACCTCACCTCCTTCTTGTGCACCCCAGGAAGATCAGTGATAAGCTCCACAAAGATCCCCAGCTCCAGGTTGCTGAGAAGACGCACAGGGCACCTGCATCAGAGGGAAGCGCTGCTGCCAAGATGTGCATTCGTGGCAAACAGGCCTAGTTTGCTTTAATGACAGCCTGGCTCTTGTCACAGCATCAAAGGGGCGAGGCAGGGAAAGTGTTTGCTGCCTCTTCCCTTTATACTGCTGCAACATGGGAGGCTCTCAGGGTTCAGGAGCCTGCAATCATTATTTCCCTTACCATAAAAGCTCTGAAGCTTTTCACACAAATATTGTGAGACCTCTGACCTTTCAGAGCACTGGCACTGACTTCATTCTTCCTGCCCCAGCTGTTTCCTGCAGCAGACAGTGAAGCTGCTGGAGGCCCGGCGGCTCCTTTTGTTGGCATTAACAGCACGTATCCTCTTTATCCCCGATCAGGTGGAGTTAAAATAGCTCATAAGAAAACAGCGAGTGTGTGTGTGTGTTTGTGTGTGTGTTTTATTGGAGGCAATGAGCAAGGTCCTTGCCAGAAGGAAACAGTTCAGCTGTAGTAGAATCAATGGATTTTCTTTGTTTACACTAGCCACAGATCCAGCTGTGAGTGGATAAGCCATGGTGCATCCAAATAAAAAGGAAGAGTGAGAGTTCATCTTTGTTTTGAAAATAGATCCACTACATGGGTTTTACAAGGCACCGTTCTTAAAAAAATATTATACCGAGATCACATAGTCAAGGTGTTGTTTGCATAGCAGCTGCCTGTGTCTCCAGTTTGCCTGACTGCCACCGGAAGACTTCTTTTCCGCTGTGACAGATCCCCTTGCAACTACGGGGGTGAGTGCAGTTCCACAATGACCACCGTGGGCCCCGAAGCTGCAGGACAGCTGAGGAGGCAGGCAGGGACCATTGGAAGCACAGGCACGCCTGGCCTGCGAACAATGCATCCAAGCAACCCTACGCCAGCCCAGCGGAGAGGCATGTGCTAGGGTGGAAGAGCTGCTGAGAGCGCAACGTGGCCTGGTGTCCTACTTTACAGAGGGCAGTCCCCTAGTCAAGGGCTGCCCAAGCCAAGCCCAGTTTAGAGATGTAGAAGATGAGGAGGAGGAGGAGAAAGAGGCTCGGAGAGCTGGTGCATGTGCACCTGTGCAGCAGAATGACCAGGTGGTGCACGGGGCACCTGGGCACAGTCTTCCACATGATTGTGAAACAGTGTCCTTCTATTTAGGTTATAAAAATAATGTCTGAAATTGCATCTATCATTTAGCATATGCACATTTTATGCTAGTGGATGTCCTCTTTTGTTTTCTTTTTTGGTAATGCCTATCATCCTTCAATTCTCAGTTCAGTGGCAAACAAACAAGTTGGTTTAATAAATGCAAACACCTTAACTGGTCTTTGTTTCTTTCATGGAAAGTTTTTGGTTTTGTTGTTTAATGAACAGCAAGCTTTGCTGCCTGCTCACTGATAAGACGCTCCATGGCTTGCAGTGACACATCTTTGAGGCTGCTTCAGGCAAGACTCTCTGTGGTTCCCAGCCTCTGGAAGGTGGTCTCTGCGATGTCACCTCTGCTGACCAGACGCCTGCTCACCCACAAGCCGTGGAGCCCTTTATCTGCTGAGCCAATCCCAGCCTCCTTCATGACCTTCACAGGCTCCGATCTTATATATATTCAGCACAAACCCGAAAGCCACCCAACTGCAATTTCCCTGTAGGACTGATTTCATGAAGAAGCAGTTAGTGGGCTGGATCTTGACTTAATCAAACTTAGAGTTGTAAACCAGCTGAAATCAATTTAGTGGTGAAAACTTAAATCTCATTCATTTCAATGGGTTTACTATAAGCATGACTGAGTCTGGGTATAACTCAAAGAAGAATGATTGAGTGATGGATTGTAATGATTTTAATACTGTCCTAGACTAGACATTTGCAGGACTGCTAGATTTAGAGAGAAAAGGGGGTAATGGTTGCACTAGATTCCATTCCAGCTTTCTGAATTTTGTGACCTGAAAAAGATGATCCTTTCTCTGGCATGCAGCCTGATCCTCTGTATGTTTCCTCAAAAGTAAGACCCACTGTGCTTCACTAGGCTTACTCTCAAGTCCACCTGTGCAAATCTATGCACACTTCTGTAGAAACAGACCCAAATGAGCCTTACAGAGAGCAACAAATTCCTCCAAGCAGCACAAAGCAAGGCAGCTTTGATTTCTGATTCTGTATCCAGAATCATTCACAGATGTGGCCCTGGTCAAGAATGCAAGCAAGCTGCCAGGTGTTTGCTTCCAGTGGGCATTAGGCATTGCCGGAGGTCCATGTGCATGGCCAAGCATGCATCAGGTGTGCCCGGACTCCAGACATGGATGTTGCAGCACTGAACAATGTTGTCACATAGCGCAGGGGTGGGGTGGCATGTTCAACACATTTTGAAGTTACAGAGCGAGAGCACATAGTTCTTGGCATGGCAGAGTTACGAGTGGGCACCACTGCCTTAGAGAAGCAATAACGACATTGGATCAGATCAATGCCCATTTAATCAGTGCTCTGTCTCCCACACTGCCCAGTCAGATTCTTCTGGGAAGTCCTTGGAGCGGCCATGACGTTGATTGTCCTACTTCACGAACATGGGGGATTCACTGGGAGGAGGCGCTGGTGGCTGTTACAGTGCTGACCATCGCCTGTGAGGCCCTGTGCAGGGTGGGAGTGGGATACCCAAAGGTGGCCTGTCTATTCACTAGGATATTTTCAGGTGCCATCCTTGTGGCATGGGGTGGGCATGCTGTGGTGCTGCTCTGCCTCTGCCTCCCAACAAGGAATGCACACTGCTGCCATGCTGCTTCCTCCACTCTTTCCAGGAGGTGGAGCAGAGTGCCAAGAGCGGGTGCTCAATTTTAAATGGAGGAAGGGAGGGAAAGGGAGGCCGAAGTGCCCAGAGGTCCAGAGACCAGGCTGCTCACCTGGAGTGAAGATGGGCCTGAAAAAACTTGAACAGTAGAATGTTTGTGTTGTGTTTTCTATGGTTTATATAAGCTGCCTTGAAATTTTAGAGAAAGCAGAGGATATATGTTTTCACAGAAAGAAAAACATCTTATTTTCAGACTGGTTCTTCTCACTTTCCTCATCACAGAATAATGAGAGCTGCAGCCAGTTATATATTGCAAAATGCACAAAAAGAAAAGAGGAAATGCATCACCACAGAAGACAAAAGAAGGCCCTGCTTTGCAGTTTTCATAATCTCATAGATATGCATGGATGCAAATTTAGAAATGCTTGTTATAATTTCAAAAGGAATGCAGTGCATGTCCTGTAGTGCAGAAGCCCATGGCCAAGGGAGCTGTGTGCCTACCTGTCCAGTCAGCTGCCCAGGCGCTCACTGATGATGGGCAGCTTCAGGGTCACTGTTCTCCCTTCTTACAGTTCTTTAGTTTTACTCTGAACTTAGACAGAGCAGCCTTTCAAACAGCGGACACCATCAAAACAGAAGTCAGTCTTCTGAATACAGGCATATCCTCTGCAAAAGAGGGTGCTTGGCCATCCTAGTCAAAACTCTACAATAAGATGCTGGAGGGAGGCTGGACTATCGACCTCACTATAACACCATGTGAGATTCTGGAGAGGGTGCCATATTCCTGTATTCACTCTCCATCTTTATGCTACTCAAAAAGAGCAGAAGATAGGAGATGCTTTGGCATTTCATTTTTGGTGTGAAAATGTCTGAGATCAGCCTCAGGCACTAGTTCTTGGGATCTTGGGATCCTCATGTGATCCATTACGAAATCTAATCCCTTCCATAATCACAAAATGAATCTTGACCTCCCTATAAAAGATCGACAATTTCCAGAAAAATAACATCAGAGTCCTGACTCCATGACAACAAAACCTGGGTGTGGGGGGCAGTTGCTTTGACACCCACCAGAAACATTAGTTTCCTTTCTTTTTTAATGTCAGAGGGATGAGAGAGGTGGTGAGAATGTTAAAATACTCCTACAGTTTGTTTTGCCTTGTGCCAAATGAAAGACTGCAAGCACAATATTTTGAAATGCCGTTTATTGGCTAAATCAAGAACCTGACAACATTTATTCCAAAGTTCTTTGTGACTAAATAAGCACGTGGGAGTGGAATGGCAATTAATATATTTTCTGTCAGCTGATACAGAGTATAGCTCTCTCACGCCTCTTCTGCCAAGCCTGCCTTGTTGGAACAGGCCATAGCATCTTGCAGCCAGTCTGGGTACAAAGCAACGTAGACTGAATTCTTCAGCACTTGTGAGCTCCTTGTGGGAACCACGGCCTATTCAAAACTACACTGGTGGTCTCTAGCTGCATCTGTGAATTCAACGCATAGCAAAACGACATGTCATCCATACTAATGGTGAAGAGGAAGCAGTACCGTGCTTGTGTCGTCTTCATAATATGGACAGAAAAGTTTATCCTGCCGAACATCTCTGAACACACATTATATTTTGACCAGCAACCAGCTTACATTACCTTATGAAACTTCACATTGTATGGTCAGTTAATCCAGACTGATTTTTGGTATGGAGAGTCTGGGGGTTCGGTCCAAAACTAGCCTTCTTGAAAAGTGGGAGCTCTGTCTGCAGAAGGCACTTCCTCCTGATTTTGGCAGATTCCCCCTTCTGTCCCCACTCCCTGCACAACCACAGATTATCCCATTCAGTACAGTCTTCTCAGCCTAGGTAGCACTCTCAGGGGGCAGGAGGGACTGCAAAGGAGAGGAGGGCTGGGGAAGTCCATTTCTGCCAGCGTCAGTCGAGATGTCATGTCACTCTGGATGCCACCCGTGAGCCTGCTACAAATAGCCCAAAGCCCCCTGAGTCCCCTGAAGGAATGTGTGGAGAGTGATTCAGAGGATTATTATTATTACATCACATTTCTATCATTCCCATGGCTGAAGCTCTCTGTGCAGTTTAGAACATTTAAGTCAACCATCCAGACTTCAAGCAAGCCTGACCCTGCTTAGTTTTCAAGATTAGGCAGGATCAAGCACTTCAGGCCATACAGAAGCATTGCTTAATTTTAGCCAGCTTTTCCTGGGTATGTCAGTAAGACAAGGATTGTCTTTTTCTGTCGTGCCTGACTATGAGAAGAGAACATGAAGCTGGGAATCTATTTCCTGTTTCCACGAAAAGCAGCCAAATCGCACAGCAACGTCTGAATGGATCAATGGGTTGAATGCACTGGGCGGTGCAAACAGGTTTACCATTGTCATGGGGCTGGCATTCTCTTGCTCCCAGACCCCATAAGATCCTTTGTCCTGCTTGTGCCAGAAATGAGACACCAGCAGTATCTGGTGAGCTTTTCCTGTTCCGATTTCTACACCAGGCATTTATTGAGCACTTACAAATCCTTGCTCACAGTGTTCTGTGGATGCTTTATGCCATGCTGTCACCCTCCAGAGCCTTTCCCGTGTTTTGCAACCATGATAGCTCCCCCCCCACCCCATGAAGACAGGTTGATAATCTCTGTGGAACAGGGGCATGAAACCCTGGTGCATGAGTGCAGTTCAGCTATACCACAGCGCCACCTACTGGTTGTGTAATGGACCATAGAGAAAGGCAAAGGGAGAAAATCCATGGGGGGGAAGACCCATGCAACTGGAGCTGCTCTTAATCTCACAGAACATCTGGAAACAGAAGCCCTGGTAACATGGCAGGTTAAAAGTCTCTTATGGAACAGCCCTAATACTGGGTGTGATGACTGCTGAAAAGGGACCCTAAGTATGCCTTCTTCATAGTGCTGTTACTAACCATGTTCCTGCAATGGGAACGATGATGCTCAAGAGTAGCGCTGAAGAGGCAAGGAGGCGGAGCACTGCCAGTGCTGCAACCACTGCTGGGGTGTTGCAATGCTCCCACTCCCATTTTTTAGAGGGGCCCTATGCCTCCTTCCACTGGGTAAAATTACATATTCTCTCACTTTTCCTGTTTAGAGCTGGCCAAACTTGCCTGTACCCATTTTGGAATTAGTTTGGATGAAGTCAATTATTTACCAGGATGTCCACCTAATTTCCAGCATGAAATGGCAGGCATGGGGCTGGTGTGGCACAGTGGATGGTGTGCAGGGCTGGGATGCAGGAGATCCGGGCTCCAGTCTCCGCTCACCCATGAAGCTCACTGGGTGACTCTGGGCCAGACATAGACTTTTAGCTTAACTGACCTCACAGTTTTGTTGTGAGGGTAAATGGAGAGGAGAGGGACCTTGTTAGCCACCTTGCATATCCTACAAGAGGAAGAAAGGCAGCATATGCAAGGGTTTAATGATAATCCAAAAGTCCATTCCTGCTAAAAGCACATCAAGACAAAGAATTGCCCTGCTGGATCAGAGCAAGGGTCCATCTAGTCCTACTTTCTGTTCCCATGATGGCCAAGCAGCTGCTCACAGGATCCCACAAGCAGGGCATGCATGCAACTGCAGCCATGGTTCTGCCGCTTACTGATCCTAGGAGAGTTGGAAGGGGCCTATAAGGCGATCAAGTCTGACTCTCAGCTCAGTGCGGGACTCCAGTTAAAGCATCCCTGACAGATGGCTGTCCAACTGCCCCTTGAATGCCTCCAGTGCGGGAGAGCCCACAACCTCCCTAGGTAATTGATTCCCTTGCTGTACTGCTTTAAGAGGAAGTTTTTCCTAGTGCCTGGCCAGCATCTGGCTTCCTGTAACTTGCGCCTATTATTCCATGACCTACACCCTGGCATGACTTAGAAGAGATCATGGCCCTTTTGTGTGTGATAGCCCTACTGATGTTTGAAAGGTGCTATCGAATCTGAATCTCCCCCCAGTCTCCTCTTCACAATGCTTAACATGCCAAGCTCTTTCAATCTCTCTTCATACGTAGGGCTTTTTGGTTTCAAGACCCTTGATCATCCTTGTCACTCTCCTCTACACCCCTTCAGCTTGTCCACATCCTTCCTGAAGTGTGTTGCCCAGAACTGGATGCAACTGATAACTGCTCCTATAAAACAACTTCCAATAGAGAGAAAGAGACTTTGGGGAAGGACTGTATGGCATCAGCTTGAAATACCAGACACTGTCCTTTCGATGCTGGGACTGCACAGATATCCGCTGCCCTGGGCCATGGTGTGGATTGCAATTTGTGTTGAATTCCTCTGCTCAGAGGACCATGGTGAAGCCTTTTGTGGTGTGAGTGCATCTGGTTATGGCCAAGGTTTCTGCTGAGAAACAGCCCCATATGCTTCCCATTGCTACTTTAAGACCCAAACAGCTGTATATCTCCATGTTCATGCCCAGCAATTAGTACCCCTTTGGAATAATAGGCTTTATTTATAGGCTTGATTGAGAAAGCTGTTCATCAAAATGTGTCACCCTGCTTTAGGGTGCAGTAAGCGTAGATGCAGAAATATATAACAGATGGAATGGCATGAAAGAGGCAGCATTGCATTCTTCCTGGAGAGCTGTACAGTCCAATGTGTGCTAAGCAACACAGAAACAAAAATAACAAACAGGCTGCTTCACTTTCATCATGAACCTCACAGAGATATGCTTGAAAGCAGTCTCTGGCAGCAGTTAAGTCGCATCACTTTCCTCTTTCAGAGAATAATCAGATAAAAACAGCAGCCTCCTTACCTAAAACAGGATCTTCCACCAGGAACCCTTGGCCAATTGCAGCAAGCAGGGTTGGCCTGTCCATGGAGCAGAGTGAGGCCTCTGCTCAGCTGGTGGGCTGGGGAGAGGGGCAGACTGAGCCAGAAATGCTGTCTCCTGCAGCACCTTCCCATTAGGCCACTGCACCTCCCCTTCCAAACTGACCGCAGCAGGCGCGTCTCAAGGAGCAGCTGCTGCTCCTTTTGGTCTTGGAGCTGTGTGAATGCTGCCTGTTGCTGCCTGCTTCCCTGGCCTGTCCCCCACGACCCCCACCACAGGTTCCTTCTGCCTGCCTCTGATCTCTCCAGTCTGCCTCCTGCCTTCTCTGCTGCCCTGGCTGGGGGTAAACACTGGTGCGTGTGTCTCATTGCTCAGGTTGCCATTGCTGGGTTGAGGGGCAGGGGCAATTCTGTGCAAGCAGAGGGGCCCTGCTCACTTTTCAATGGGTGTGTCTAATTCACAAGGCGAGACTACGAACAGGATATTAACAGGGTGATCCTATGCTTGCCTTATCTTGTTTCATCATTCCCAGGTAAATGGGCAGAGGCAGACTTAGGGAGTGGTCCACTAGGGCTGGAGCCCCAAACCTTTCACCTGGAGCACCAGGAGGCCCTCTGCCCAGACTCCTCTGTCCACGGGCACTTGCTGAACTAAGCACACGGGCCCCCCAGTGATCTCTGTGGAATCTCATCCCCCTGGATTAGCCAGGTTTTTGCCCACATGTGCTTTGCCTCCTGCTGCCCCCCACCCCCCAAATCTTTCTGCTTGTGGTTCTTTATTCTGGGTTTTAACCAAATGTTCTCCACTCCCCTGTCCACAAATCCCTCTTGCAAATCCCTCTTTTTGCAGCCAAATGAACCTCACAGGGTTGTTGTAAGGATAAGATTATGTAAACTGTCTTGATTCCTTTAAGGCAGGATAGAAATATAAGAAATAAAAACAGGATGTCCTTAGCATGCAGGCTCCTTTAAAGCCACACCTGGAGAGACTTTACCGCATATGTAAAATAGCTTATGCAAAGTTATGCATCTTTTTCAGGATGCTTTAGGTACCTAGTACTTCCCCTACAAATGGATATGGGCTCTTTGGCAGCCTAAAACAAATATTAGCCCTATGAAATTGCTGGCATTCATATTTAAAATGTTACATAGCTGATACAAATGTTAATTCTGGATATATAAGCCACTGCCACACTTCACAATTCCCATAGTGTGTCCCAATCCTGCTGATATTTCTGATCTTCCTACCCCATCTCACCCATCCAATTTATGCTTAATTCAAAGAATGCTACTATGAACAACAATAAAAGGAATCATAGTTGTGGCATGGAGCTAAAAACAACAAAGAAAGGACAGAAAGAAAATTGCAAATGTGAACTCCAGAGAGCATAGTGGAACAGCTGCAGTTTTTAGGGCTCCCCGATACCCCCACCCACTTTACTTGTCAATGTTTGCACTGAAAACAATGCCCAGCTCACAACTCCTAGATCATGACATATGACCAGAGTGAGCATTTTCGATGCATTCCTTTTTCTTCACCCCTTTACATGTCTCGTTAGGAAGTGAGGGTGTAGAGCTGTGAGTGGTCAGCTGCCTGGACATCATAAAACTGATTTACATACTCTTAACTGAGTGCTCTCCCCCTCATTACTGAATCACTCTTGAGGGGGTGGTGGTGGTGATACATGCATCCCACCTTTTCTCCTTCAAGGACCCAAGGCAGCTGACGTGATCTTCCTCCCCTCCATTTAAGCACTGAGACTTGTCCTTGGCAGTTCCCTGGGCTGCACCCCACCAGCCAGACCCAACAAAGACATTACCTCACCATAAGAGAGCCAGTGCAGTGTAGTGGTTAAGAGCATGGGACTGGGACTCAGACGATCCGGGTTCGAGTCCCCGCTCAGCCATGGAGCCATCTGGGTGACTTTGGGCCAGTCACAGCCTCTCAGCCCAACCTACTTCGCAGGGTTGTTGTTGTTGTGGGGATAAGATGGAGGAGGAGAATGATGTAAGCTGCCTTGAGCCCTTTGTAGGAAAAAGGCATGACATAAATCGAAAAATAAATAAAGACAACACCAGTCTTCTGGGTTCAGACAACACGACATGCTACCCTGGCTTACAAGCCTCCATAGCTCACTGTGTGAAGTCACTTTAGGGTGGTTGCTTTTCGGTGCCTTACAGCAGCCTGAATAGAAAGTGTGCTTGTATCTGTGGATTCACTAGAGACACCTCTTGATTGTAATGCAAAAGATAAGAGGCATATGGGTGGTGCAAATGAAGAGCAAGCTTCTGTCTTACTCAAATACTGAATTTAGTGTATATTATACAAGTTTGTCTGACTCAGTTTTGAGGATTTACTACACATTCTGTTCATGCTCTGTGTCCATGCTGCACATTCTCCCATTTTATTCTCTGTTGCCTGGCCAAGTTGCCCTGGGTATGGTGGCGGCATGGCCCTTTGGTTTGCCTCAGGCACCAAACGCTTGGCACTGGCCCTGGCAGCCAGCAGCAGGTCCAGTCCTATTCAGCAGCCTGAGGGGACCACTAGGGATGCTGGGAGGCAGCGAGCATCGGCGTGGTACTGGAAGAAAAGCTTTGCGTGCTGTGTCGCCTGCCTGGCACCGCTCCGCTAGCCTGCTGCCACCATGCGCAGTAGGGGTACTGCCCGCTGCCTGTATGTAAGTATGATGCAAAGCAACCGGTTCTGCTCAGTGTGTCCCAACTGAACACAGCAACTGTGCATACGGTGGACGCCTTTCTATACTGCAGCAGCAGCAGCATCACTGGGGTATCTTTTCCACTGCGGCATCCCATAACACTGCCAGTCATCCTGGCATCGTGTGAGCAGAGCCAAGCATGCTGATTCTTCTCACTGATGAAGAAGATACATCAATGGCTTGGCTGACCTGATACTGGGCTTGTGAACATTACAAGAATGATGTGGGAGGAAGCCACAGAAAAGCAGCTGCAATGTCAGAAGGAACCCGGGGGTGAGAAGGCATTGATTTAGGAGTCCAGAAACAGGTTTCACATAGGAATGAGAAGATGTTAATGATTTCAGACATCTTGGTGTAGCCAGGAAGAAATAAGTCACAGATTTTAATAGGTTCTTACATGGTGTCTCCATCACAGAGAACAGAGAACAAATCAACCTGATCTACAGAAGTAGGTCCAAAGAGCTGGCCAAATACAGGCTGGGTAGAGGAACTGGATATGTGCAATCGTCATTATTTTAGGGTGGGCTACAAGCTACGTGAAAGTTTTCATTAGGGAATAAAGATGGTTGAAGCGCTTCTCTGGTACCTTTCTGGTACCTATTCTGTGTATCTCCTTGGCCTGTAATTCTTTTCTAAGACTGTTTCAAATAGTTGAAAGTGAGATTAGTTAATCTTAATTAGTTTCTAAAGTAACTACTATTAGAAAAAGAAAAGAAAAGGCAGCCATGCTGGTCCATGTGATACAACTGAGTTACATAAGAGATTCCTGACCTACAGCCAGCCAGTAAGACTAATTCCTTCCTTCTACACACCCATGTGCAGAGAAAATCTCTCTCACACACACACACAATGGTCAAAGGTGCTCTGCAGTTGGATGAGTTCCAACTTAGATGAAAAGCTGAAATAAATCCTACACATTCTGTACTGACAGTTTGTTTTTCTAACAAAAGTGGAATAGCTATGAAGAAATATACACACATTGGTCACAGTCTCATGCACAAGAATGTGGATTTAAATTCCATTGAAATCAGTGGAACTCAAGTGTGCATAATTTTGTAGAGGAGTGCAAATGCAAAGAAATAATCTACTTTTAAAAAGCTCAAACTTTTCCAATGACTTCAGTATGGGCATTCTAGGATTGATTTTTCTAGTCCACAGATCAGACTCCTGTGAGGAAAAGGAATATAGGGGGTATCTCAGGCCAGGGGTAAAGCCACACAAGCTAACCCAACCCCAGTAGCTAATACAACACTAGGTGTCCTTGCACAGAAAACAGATAGCATTTGAGCACACAAGGAACACACTGAAAAAGATGTAAATCCAACAGATCACAAGTTGGCCTTGGCCTGCTTCATAAATAGCCAGAGAAACGCAAATCATTCATGACTTTTGAGACAAGTATGGGGAATATTTCTTTGGAAAGACTTACTCAGGGGTTTCCAGCCAAGTCCACAGATGATTAGAAACAGATCGATACTTTATGAAAGACTTCCTCACAGGCTTCTTTGAAATAGATTGGCAGTATTTAAAGATGGCACACACAATAGGATGCTGGAATCCCTTTAATCGCACTGAGAAGGCAGTAGTACCTAAGCTAGAGAGGGGTTGTGTATGCCCTGCCTGTACAGGCTGAGGTCTCCTGGCTTTCTCTGTCATCACCACAGCAGTTGCTCTGCTTTCCTCATAATCACTTCCAATTCATCCCGCTTTATCATTGTGTCATTCCCTTTTTGCAGCTGCAATTTTCCTGAACCCTTCTAACTGGAGTATGAAGCTATGAATGCAGGTTTCTGATCTTTGAACCTTTGATCCAATTAGCCCTCAGGGCTTGGATCCAAACTGTGGAGAGGCCAGCATTTATACAATGATCTACGACATCCATTCAATGCCTATTAGTCACTGCTCTCCAAAGTATTCAGACACCCACTTACTTCAGAACCATGGCCTCTGACCTTTGGAATGTTACCCTGAACCTTGTCAAAGGATTCAGTAACAATAGTTCTTCAATCCCAGGAGCCCCACAAAGAATATAAGAAAAGCCCTGCTGGATCAGGCCAAATGTCCATCTAGTCCAGCACTCCATTCATATGGTGGCAAACCAGCTGCCCACAAGATTGCTCAAGCAGGACGCGTGCAAGATATGGGCTGCTCAGAGGGCCTATGGCTAGTGGGGTGGCATACAAATAGAATACATGAATAAATCTGCCCAAGCTCCTCAGGAACTGGTATATGTAGACACGTCACAGAGGTAGCTAGCAAGACTAGTAGCCACTGATACTTCCTCCTCCAAGAAGGTGGCAGATAGGAAACCAAAGGTGGGGATGGCAGTAAGGCAGTGGGGGGAGGGGGGTCCTAGTGTTTATCTGGCTAGTCACAGTGCTTTACATTTATTTATGTATTTACTACATTTATATCCTGCCTTTTTCCTACAAAGGGTTCATTGCAGCTTACACCATTCTCCTCCTCCATCTTATCCCCACAACCACCCTGTGAGGTAGGTTGGGCTGAGAGTCTGTGACTGGCCCAAAGTCACCCAGTTGGCTCCAGGGCTGAGTGGGGACTAGAACCCGGATCTCCTGAGTCTCAGTCCCACACTCTTAACCACTACACCACACATGAACACTCAGTGGTGCAGCTGGTTAATTTCAGACCCTGGACCTAAGGATCTTGAACCTTGTGGAATTCTATGACAAGGTTTCAAAGTGGCTAGATGGAAGGGACACTGTGGGTGTGGTTTACCTGGATTTCAGCGAGGCCTTTGACCAAGTACCGCGTGATATTCTGGTTGAGAAATTGAGGCATCTGGGGATAGACCAATGCACTGTCCGATGGATTAGGGCATGGTTGAGGGACTGAAAGCAAATGGTAACTATTAGGGGGAATCACTGGGATGGCAGCCGGTGATGAGCGGGGTACCCAGGGTTCATCGGCCCCATTGGTGAGGGTGTTTAAGGACAAGCTGGACATGCACGTGGTAGGCATGTCATGAGTGGAGCCAGCTGGAGCTGAGAATCAGACTAGCTGGCCCAGGAGGCCCCTTCTGACTCACGTTGTTTCTAACTTATGGTGAAGAGATAAGATCATATGTATTCCTACACCTGTGAAGCAGATGAACAACATTTCTCTGCCATTCCATTCTCAATCCATGATTTACAACTGCTTCTAAGCATCAGCCCATGTGCAGTTTTGCCTTTTGAGCTTGCTTAAAACTTAGCTACATGATATGGGGCGAAGTGGAGTTTCCTTCAGCTGCTTGCATTAGCTGCTCTCTCTGGGTGGTCGGTCAGAGGAAGCCAGGCAGCAGGGCCCTGGACTTCAGTCTGAGGACAGGAATGACCACACAGAGACTCTGCACAGCTTTGCTTCCACATGAGAATGGAAAACACATTCTCCACTTGAGCTTATGGCCTGACCCTCCCCAGACAGGATCAAGTGACTTTCATTTCACAAAGATGACAACCACACACCTGGAAAAGAAGCTCTTAGCCTTCTCTGTGACAGCCATTTTGGATGTATATTCACAAAAGCATGAGGGATGATGGGAGTTGAAGCTTTCAGAACTGCCTTTGTGTCTGCCTGTGGAGACCTGCAGGACAGGGGTGTGGAGAGAAGGGCTCTTTGCGAACCCTTTCTCCTGAGAGATTCCATCCCTGACATTCAGCCAGACTGTGAAGAATGTGAACTAAGTCTTGGCACTTAGCAATAGGATGAAGCACCTCAGGACTGACTGAGGAATGAAAGGCATGAAGCATAAAAGCTCTTTTCAAATATATAAAAGCCTCCTACAAAGAGAAAGAACAACCATTTGCTACAGAGGAAAATGCAGGAGTAAGTTTTAGGGGGGGAGCTGATTTAAGGTGCGTATTAGGGAAAGCTTCTTAATCTTTATTTTTAAACAACTACTGAGAAATGGATCCTGATGATGTTGAAGAAGTATACCCTAGATGATTCAAGAAAGAGGCTACATATGCTGCTAGGGATGACTTAAGGTTGGGAAATCCATAATTTCTGGGACTCTTCATATGCTTAACAGACATCTTCCCACTCAAATTTGCATCCCACTGTGCTGTGCAATGACCGTGCATGTGTCTACTTTGCTATATTGTGCTAGTGGCAGCAAGTTCCTGACTCAGGTATACAAAGCAACATAGAAATGTGTACGCTCACACATGACAGTGTATATGCATACATTCCACTTTCACCTGTGTACGAAAACCATCAACAGCTTTCAGTTAGCCACCTCTCTTAGCAGTAAGCAGGACAAGAATGCGGAGCTGATCTCAGTGAACAGGACTGCTGCTGGGCAGCCATCGACGAATAATGCTGTCGCATAAGCAGACTGCTGTCATTCTGCACATGGAAGCAACCTTTGCTGAGATGCTATGGAATGGCGAGAGGCTCTGTGCCCTGCAGTTGCTAGGCAACTCTGCTGGATCATGGCAGTTTGGATGTGCCTCGCTAACTAGGGAAGAAATGCAGAGGAGCAGCATTCTACTTTTATTGGGCAACATTGACAGGGATAATAGTTCTGGTATGCTTCCTGCTTTTAGGTAGTCAGAAAACAGGGTGAAGGGCACAGTCTTCTGCTCTCTGTGCTTGTGTGTTCATCTATCACGCTAATAGTTCACTCCTGCTCCACTAAGTCTTCACTGGTTTACCATCCTGCAGCCAACCTGCAAATGGCATTATGATCAGGGGTCCCTGTTACCTCTTTCATCAAGGGGAAGGAAAGGCAATGGCATTAAACCTTTGTCCAAGTTTTGGCTCTTTAGCTTGCAGTACACCTGCTCTCTGTCTGTGCTACCCGCTGAGGCATGGATTAAGAAGGCTGGTTTTGATAGCAGGTGGGTGGGTGGACCTGCCTGTGGGCACAGGATGGCTTTCATGTGTGCGTTCAATTCCCCCGTTGCCTGCAGATGAATCCCTCATTTCATCCACTCCATTGGCTTGTGAATCTGCTATGATTTGAATGGACCCAGTTGAGTGTACCTTGTGTTTGGGGGAAGGGATTTGGGCAACAGCCCCAGCCTACATGACTGAGCAGGTGAAGCCGCAGCACTCTTTCAGCAGGGTGAGGCCTGTCTTCGTGACATATGGTGTAGAGGTCTGTTGTCCCCTTGACGTCATCTTCTTCTCTTTTACAGGAGCTGCGAAGGAACAGCTGGTTATTGCCATGGGAAGAGTGGCTACTCTAGGCCCTGAGTGGAAGCCACTAATCTGCCTGGGATAACAGGGGTGTATCGGGTGTCTCTGCAACACACGTGGAAAGACTGGGTTCGGGGGTTCAGCCAAATACAACTAAGCACTAAGGGCTGTTTCACACAGAATGTGGCAGCAGCAAATGCCAATGCGCAATCCAATTCCCCAGCAGCATTTAACAGACAGAAGCTGCCAACCTGATGCTGTCTAAATAGATGCTTTCTCTTGACTTTACACTTTGGCTACACTGATATCATAAGAAGAGCCATGAGCCAATGGTCCATCGAGTCCAGCACCGTGTTCACACAGCAGGCAACCAGCTGGTCAGAGGAAATACACCAAAAGCACAGGAGAGCAACAGCACCCTCCCACTCATGCTCCCCAGCACCTGGGTATGCACTTTAAAAAGGAAGTGTGAAGTGGCCTTGGGGAGGCAGCAGGGTGTGCTCCCTAAATGCCCACAACCAGCACGAAGACTCTTGAGATACTTGAGGCCTTGAATGGGCCAACATCGAACAGGAGGCCACAAGCCTGGCTAGTTCAGAATGCTGTTCACAACAGGCCCTGGTGGGAAGCCCAGACACAGGGCATGAGGGCCAGAACGCCTCCCACCTGTGCTCCCCAGCAACTGGCTGCCAGGGGCTGATTTTCTGTGATATTCAAGGTGGTATGTAGCACTCATGGAGAGTTTTATTCTCCGTGAATTTGTCCAGTTCCCTTTTAAAGCTGATTAGGGTGGCAGCGATTCTTACATGCTGTGGTCATGAATACTATAAATATGTACTATTTCCCACATGGTCCTG
Organism: Varanus komodoensis; assembly: GCF_004798865.1. Lineage (NCBI taxonomy): Eukaryota > Metazoa > Chordata > Lepidosauria > Squamata > Varanidae > Varanus > Varanus komodoensis. The sequence continues at coordinate 9,262,972 of NW_025336479.1, read as the reverse complement.
CACCACCCTTTCTGCTTCACTAGGTAAAGAGATGGAATATCATGAGATCACAATGTAAACTTCTCTCAATCCTTTTTATGAATCTTTATTACTGGGTCTCCAGCAGGGTGCTATGTGCGCCCATGTGCCCATGCATGCTTCTGTTCCCATTTGTAGCCTGTTTCACTACTTTGATAACAATGTGCATGCTCAATTTATTCCTGTCATATATGGTGATAAATGTGCATGCATGGATATGCGCACAAGTGCTCACCATCTGTTGAACAGGCAGTGACCGCACACATTTTCCCACAAATTAACGAACAAAAGAGGACATTAAGGCAATGCTGGCTAGGCAGACCAGTGCGACCAGCTTGATTAGGGAAGATGCTTGGCTTGCTGTTTGTTTCAACTGCTGAAAGAGCACGAGTGGATGGGCTGGCAGGGACGAGGTCATTTGCAGGTGCAGGTGATGGCTGGTTGCCTGGGTTGCTTACTCATACATGTAATCCAGTCCATACACCATGATTTTGCAGGTGCACAAGAGAAGCAGAAAATGTGGAGAGATATGCAGACACCTGAGAATCTTAACTTCCATTTTTTAAAAGACGAAGGGATACTAGTCCACATAGCCTCAAAGGTGTGCTTGAAAGTGTGTGGACAATGCCTGAGGAACTCTCAGAAGTCAAAAAATAAGCTCTTCATGAGTTGTGAGTAGTACTTCAGTGTTGCTGCCCCTCTCTTCTCCAAAGCCAAAAAATGGCAAATACCTCTGAACATATCTGCAAGGCTGCATGAATTCTGCAACTTGGCTCAATTTACAATTAATACTGATCACAGAATGCAACTTTTCTTGGTGCGTTTTTTTCTGCTTAGTGTGACGAACATGCAGCCTTGTCAATAACACGCCCACACCCATGCCCCAGAGCAGTGGTAAGGAAGCTCCCTACACCTGAGTACCTACCTGTTTTCAGAAGGCAGGTTTTAGACAGCTTGGTCTTCAAAAACTCTGCCATTTCCTTGTCTTCTTCTCGTTCTCTGTGAAAGGAAAGGGATTGGTTACTGCCCTGTGGGTGGGAACTGAATCATGGCAAGACCAACCATTGCTTGTTAAGAGTCATTGCAATCCAGGTGGATGCCTCCACACCATTGCTTTTTGGCCTGTCTTTAAAATATTTCAGATCTCCAAATCCTCCAACACTGTCACTCAGAAGCATAGACTCAGATAAAGATGGCTGATGAAGAAGATTGGATTCCTTGAGAGTGGACCAGCCTCCCCATGAGCAGATTAGGAGAAGCAGCAATTACTTTCCACTGTCACTGGGAGGGCTGAGGGGTGCACTGCCAGCACTGGTACCTCTTCCCTGCTGTAGCAAATGCAGTGTAGGAGCAATGGGCAAGCAGGGCTCCTTGGAGGTGTGTGTGGAGGGAAGGGAAGCCACCAACACCACAATCTCTTGTGCTGAGCCCTCCCCCAGAGAGAGAGAGATCAGGCACGTAGTCTCCCTGGAGAGACATGGCAGCAGTATGAAGCAGCTGATGTGTCTCTCTGAGGAGGCTGGTATCCCACTCTCTTGTTCAGAGGGTTCTCCTGCCCAACCTCACAGCGTGTCCTTCTATATGTGAGCACATAAAGAGTCGCAGCTGGAAGATACCTTGGCCAATCGCCTTTGAGGGGTCGTTCCTTAAAGCGAAGCATTGTGAGGTGGCCCTGGAGACTGCCTGGACAGTCAGAATACACATTGAGGGGTGTTTCAAAATGCCTCCCAGCACAAAGAGCTGGTGAATGCCAGGTTGAGTACAGATCCCTTCTCTGCAGTTAAGCTTCTTAAGTGACTCTGGGCTGGCTACCTTAGCCTCATGGCTCATTGTGGGAATTAAATGGGAAAATTTTATGCTCCCCTGGCTTCTGGGAAGAAGGTTAAAAGAATGCAAACACCAGCAGTGCTGTGCCTCTGGCAACACTTGCTTGGAGACAGGAAACTGGCATGCTTGCTTCCATAGGTGTACCTGAGCCTTTCAAATTCCACATCATCCACAAGGAAATCCCGAGTCTCCACGAGTTTGTGAATCTGCTGCACTAGCTCTTCCTCCTGTTGCTTGTCTTCTTTTGATTTTTTATTCTCTGTAATATGGAGGGGGAAATCATGCAACAAAGCATTCATCAGGCGGGTGATATACTGGGGCCCACAACGTCTGAGGCAATGAGTGCCCTTTCTGGCACTTCCCCATGTGCCCCCCAGAAAGGGTTTGCTTGGCACCAACCTTATTGTCCTTTCAATGATCAGCAAAGTTCTCTTTATTGTCATCAGCTTTTTAGATACAATTTGAATCCCATGGCCTGATTTAACCTTTTTAATGGTTTATTGCATTTCACTCATTGCATTTTTTCTGTATTTACCTTTTAATTTGTTCATTATTTTTTCTTAAATTCCTAGGGATTGTGACAGTGTTCTTAATAAAGAAATACTTGATAATAATTGTCCAGCAGTGGTACATAGCACTTAACTATCCCCTTCATAAGGACACCCCTTCTCTAGATCTTTGCACATTGCTTTCATTGTCTTCCAGGTTCCGGTTAGAAGGATGGGAAACAGAGTCAAGGGAATGCAGGTTGCCCTTCACTGCAAATGACAAAAAACCAGTGCGGTACAGAGAAATCTGTCTGTTCTACTTTCTGTAACATTTGAATTGTTTGAAGCACAAGGTCATCCTTGCCCAACCCTGCATCAGTTTGCCACTTTCATTTTCAAAAGTTCATGCAGGTTTTTGTGCCTACAAATATTGGAAGACATATCAGCACACAATTTCCGCTAATACACACATTTTGTGCAAGCGAATTACTCTAATGTGTGCATTCTTTTGTGGTATTTTCTTTAATGTACCCATTCTGTGCACCTGTATATTATGTGAGGAACTGCAAAGTGGGCCATTTCATACTAAAATGTAAACCAAACATGTTTCTCCAGAATCCCTAAGGGCAGCAGAACAATATTGCAGGGCACCATCCCACGAACAGGAGGGGAACTGTTCCTTAGTGACATCATGCAGAAAAGGACTTGCCACACCAGGGGTCTGAGAAACTGTGGCAAGACTGTGGCTCAGGATACAGGGATGCCAGAAGATGACTCCTGTGCAGCAACTCACAAGCTGCCAGGAGGAGGTCTCTTCCTCCCCACTTCGCTCCCCTCCAGCAGGCTTAGATGAGATCTTAGAAGCATAGTTGTTTTATTAGAGCATAACAGGTTACCAAAAAAACTTTAATGAAGGCAGCAATCTCTTTGAGATACAGGCGAAGCATCTGCCCATGTGAAGAGTGGAATTCACACTGAAACATCCATCCCCTTTGCCTTTGCCGCCAGCCAGCACTGGAAAGTGACCCTTGAAAGAGCCAACATGGGATTCAGCTGTCAGGCTGAAACTGTTTCAGCACTGCTCTAGAGGATATGGCACTGATAGAGCTCTAGAGGGAAAATAAGACCCTAAACCACTCTGTTCCTGGAGAGTTGCTGTGTCTTACCAGGCAGTGCAATCAGTTTCTGCAGTTCCTTTTTCAACCTGCTGATTTCCTTACAAAGCTGGATATCATCCATCCTGCAAAGACAGAAAAAGAAATAAGCATTCCTTTCTCCAAAAGCCCATCAGTTGTTTTCAGTATGCTTCTAGAAACAACTCTATGGTGGGTTGAACAGGGTTAGGGTTAAGGTTGAGCAGTTTTGCTAAACTGTGAGCCCATAATATTACCTCGCAAATTACTTTGGAGTATTTGTTGCTGATTAATTTTCACTTTCTGACACATATTGCATGCCTTTTGCATTTCAGAACATCTTCTGAAATATTTCCACAATCACCTAATTGCTGGAGAACTGCAGTTGGAGCAAAGCACATTCCCATACATGGACTACAGCAAAGAATCAGTTAAGGACCCTGCGGAAGAACATCATCATTGGAGGGAAGTTTACCTGTGGTGGAGTAGGCACCAATCCAAAGCACCGATATTGTGGAGATCAGACTCCACCAGTCTAGTAAGATGCCATGGACCAATGATAGGGACTGGATGGTATTGGACAGAGAGATCTGCCTACACAGATAAATTATTACAGAATCAAGGGCAGTCTTTGGGAATTAGGCAAACCGGGTCACTGTCTCTCAGCCTAACTATATTACTAATCTGTGCTGTATGCTGAAAACTGCTATAGAAACAGACAATGTTCTCTCTCTGCGCCCCTTAGCAGGGATCAGCCAATGGGATTCAAACAGTTTTGTTCCTCCTCTAGATAAATAAAACCATGGATTCCTATAATTCATCTTGGTCCTCAGCAACTGTATCAGAAGGCCACCAAATCTGCTGGCACCTTTTGCTTCCCCCTTCAGAGTAGACTGGATTGCCTTGGTGATGCAGAATGATCCATTTAGGATTATCTGAAGCATGCTTGGGTGCCGTGTTTCTCCTAAGGTGAGCTGATAGCCTGAAGCACGCTTTTTCTTAAGGAAATATTAATTTAAGAATTATATGGTTGTTTGGTATCAGGAACTGAACAGCACATGGGCAGAAAAAGTAAAAAGCAAAGTTCAAGGATTCAGCTTAAGATACTGAATTCATCTTTATGAGAGCAAAGGTAGAGGAGACTGGTTCATATACCAGATAGGGAGCTGGTGGATTTCCATGCAAGCACAAGCTTCTTTCAGGCAAGTTATTTGAAATTTTGGGTGCCAGTTCAATAGATATAAATATAATTCCTGGTTGGGTTCAATTCAGAGCTGCTGCAGGCAAACAATATCTCTACTGATCTATGCTTGTTAGCTCATGGTCACACTAAACATTATCTGTGGCCAGCAAAATGTGACAAAAATGAAAGGTCTGTATGCTGAGAGCAAATAGGATGGCTGACAGTCCAAGTTTGCCATCTCAGGGGCTTCTAAATGATCCAGTTTTGCCCTTGTCACTATGCAAACTCTCCTGATCTGAGGCAGGACTATACCATATTTCAAGCAATTTCAGAAAGAATGCAGCAGCAAGACATGCTTAGCCAAACGGCATGTGGAAGGGTAGGAAAAGGGAAGGGCAACAACTACTTTTGTGGCCTGTAATGCTGCACTGCAAGCAGACGGTTTTAATTGGACAATTGTTTAATTGGACAGTCTTTGCATTTTATTGTATTTTACTTGACTTAATGCCTTCCCTGTTTTTGTCATGAATTCTTGGGAGCTATTGCTTTGAACAAGTACACATTGTCCACCAATGAATTTGGTGCAACCCTTTTTATTGTGTGGTTGTATGTGTAGTTGGCTTCCTGCTGTCTGCTACAGAACTACTGCGGCATTAAGAGAACTCTGTGTGTGGCATATATGGGTTAGAAACACCACAAAAGTGGCTCTAATTCTATCATATTTTAAAACTTTCCCGCTGAACTCTTTTTTCCAGGGTATTCACTTTTTCACTGGTCTTTTGATGTGCCAATTAATTCACCCAACCTCATTCCAGCCATCTTTAACAAGCTGTGATAAACACAGAAGGCCTAAATGAATTACCTATCTAGACACTGTTTAGTTCTGAAACCTTTTAAAGTCACCTTTCTCGTTCTTAAAGGGCCCCTCTCCCACTACTAGTACCTTAAGCCAGGCCTGAGAATTCAAGTTGCATCTGATCAGATTTCATGATCCTTTGCAATTAACCTAATCAAAGCCAGAAATATATCACTGGCACACAGTTGACTTAAGAGTGCAACAGTTCTGAAAGATATACTGGTTTGGGAAACCGAGTGCCTGAGACTCACTGAAAGTATTTCTGGGAATATCCCTACAAACCAATCTGTTATTCTGAAGTGGCAAACTTCTATAAACCTTCTATAGCCCATTCTCAGCTATAAAGTGCAAGGTAATTACATTCAGATTTAAGGGCTTTTCTACAAATGTTAAAGCCAAATAATTCCAAATCTTTGTAACATCTTTCCTAAAATGTTGAGCTTCTATTGCAGGGGTAGTACACGTTTCTGTCCTCAAAGTGCAATAGCTCTTAACTGCAGAGAGAGTGAGTAAATCTCTCCCCACTCTTCTCTACTGTGAAGTGCAACTGTGAATGCTGTTTGGAATATGCCTGTGCAAACATGTGCCAGCTGGAGAAGATTGGTGACATCACTGATGAAAACATGGCACTTCCTACCCACTGGTTCTATTACTGGGATAAAACTTTTCTCTTTTCTCTACCTTTCTTCCTTTTTTTTTTTTTTTTTTGCTTTTTAAAACAATATTTAAAGGCTGACCACTATCCTGCTTCTAATTGATAACTGAAAAAAATAAGAAGAGCACACTTATGAAAACTATTTTTTAAAAGTACAGAAATCCATCTCTGCTATGTCTCATGAACTCTTTTCTTGCATTGCATTGCATTTCCCCTTCCAAGCACTGGAATGCACATCTTTACATTAATTTATTAAAAGTGGTAATCAGCAGCATGGTAATTACTACCCCTGTTCCATTACATGCAACAACATACTTTGCCACTCACTAATAGCTCCCCTACTTTTACAAATGTATCAGCAACGAATGCGGGGTTTCTTTTGTCAGCCAAAAAGGGCCATGAGCTGACTAAGAGAGCTCTCCATGGTCTTGCCATCTCACTGAACCAGGAAGATGAGCCGTCCTGAGGCTATGCAAAGGACAGCATAGAAATGTTTTAGATAGATAAATAAATAAATAAAATGAACACCCAGGCATCATATCTAATGAAATTACCCTTTTCAGGCAGTGGGGCTTGGTAACTAATGTCAGTGGGATGTGTATCCATTCCAGGCAGCATGTGCCATGTACTCCTTTTAAGGTGCTGTCGATGCTGAATCTCCCGCACCCCCCCCCCGCACATGCACACACAAAGCAATAGGTTCAGCACTATGAACAACTTCTTTAAAGTTCAGACTATAACCCAAAGTGGACACATGGCCCCATGGACATTAGAGCCATTAACCATTTCTGCTTTCAGGCATTGCAATTCACCATTAAAAACCAAAGAGACCAGTTTTCATGCTTACATTTGCTTTTAAATAGTACATTGGCCAGAATAAAACTTTTAAAAGTGCCTTCAATGTGCATTGATTTCCCAGCTTTTGTAAAAGTGTGGTTACCACCATGGTTAATGTGCTTTAGTAAAGAGGAACAAATCTCCCTGGCAGGGTTTTTTTTTAAAGAAATCCTGAGAAGGCAGCAGCATGGGATGGAGTGAGGGAGCTCCTGGGGAGGGGGATAGTTTATATTCTGCTGGTGTAGGTGCCCCATTTACTTTTGTCCAGCTCAGCCACCCTCTATGGATTTCTTTTTTCTTTAATGCTTGGGAATATTTGTAGAAATTTAAAGGCTGGGAAGTACATGGAAGGGAAAAATGCACACTTGCAGCAAAAGCTCTGAAAACAGCTGTGAAACCAGAAAGACCCGGTATTTCCTGGATTTTCTGGAGATTCAGAGAAGTGGTGACTGGGAACAGGACACAGAGAAATGTCAGTTCAACACTTAAAAGTGAGAGGATTCTATTATTGTGAGGGAAAGACTTTTCCCCTTGTGATACACGTACTGCTCTCACTTTCTTCCCAATTTTCAGAGCTATTGGATGCCTCCTTCCTTACTGCTATTTCTCCCCTATTCCTTCACAGGTGTGCACAAATTAGCCATGACTAGGCAAGTGTACACACACACTAAACAGGTGAAAGTGTGCTCTTGTGCGCTTGTGGAAGAACAGAAAAATATTAAAGTTATGAAGACTGATATCCTTCAAAGGGCATGCACACACATAATTTAAAGACGGTGAATGCAAAGGGGGAGCAGTTGGAGGAGGAAGGCAGGTGAGGGGAGGAGACAAGACTGGTTTCTGCTACTAAGGCCTTTGGCTATATCTCAGAGCCAGCCCAAGGACTGAGAGGGAAGGAAGGGAAGAACAAGCCATGGCAAATTCCATCATCTGTCAGCCATACCATGGGTTGTTCAGTGAGGGATTAGCATGACATCCAAACCCGCCCACTTTCTTAGGAATGTGCCCAATAGAGATTCAGAATATAATTTTGACACTGGCTGTCCATGCTTCATTCCTGCCTCTGTACACAGCAGTACACAAAAGGCTTATGTTGCATCCCTGCACAACACCACTCTTATTGATGTTGGTGCCATAACTTCACGAAGCAAAGGGTCTCCCCTCTCCTGCTAGTAGCTGCCAAGACTACTCCATAAATATTTCTGCATAGGAGAGAGTGCTTTCAAGGAAGAATCTAAGGCAGCATTCTCATGAAAGCAGTGACCTGGAGTGCCTCACTTCAGTCCATAGCTGCGGAATGAATGCTCCTTCATAAAAAAGGACAGGAAACACAGCAGATCCCACTGTACAAACCCCAGGAAAATGTTTTTATGAGCACTGTCTCAGACATACTAGTTTCAATGTTCGAGAATTTGTGTTTAAGTTTCTGTGTATTTGTGTGATCAGATCTGTGCCTCTGTTTCTAGCTCTGTGCATGAATATGAGTGCGTGAGAAGAGAATGGCAGATTGGAAACTGTATCTGACACTTCGCATCTTGTGGAATCAGATTTTTGATCTGAAAGACACACTGCCATCTTAACAACAAAAGTGACACCTACAAAGAAGTTGGATGCTCCAACTCTGCAGCTGTGTTATGCTGTTCCAAGGGCCAGACTGTTTCCAGAGAATATAAAAAGAGCTTTCCACCATGGGCAAAACCTTCACCGAAGAAGGCAAGGATTTTTTCCTGCAAGCTTTCTTTCTGGTGGGAGGACAAGACCAGGCTGCTTTGAAAGTGGTTTCTTTGTTAGAAGACAGAAATGCACAGGGTCACTTGAAGAGTCTCCAGTGTGGGCAGCTGTGTGGGATCATTCATTAAATGTCAGGAATACTTGGGAGGAAAAGGCAATTAATGCATTAGCAGGACTGCATTGTCGTAACACCAAATTCAAAAATGCTGGTGGATGATTTTGCTAAATCTGTAACGACCTTGCAGGTGGGCAGACACCAACCAACAAATCTGTTTGGATGGAAGAGACAAGAACTGTGAACAGTGGGATTTCTATAACCCACTGCCATCAGATTAAGAGCCATGGCATACTCCTGGGCCATGTATTCTGTATTCTGAAAAGCTAGTTAGAGCTGTTATCAAATTTATCTTTTTCTACTTTCAGTCTTTCCCTTTTTCAGACAGATGAAGCCTTACTACATTGAGCCATGCTTCCATAACATCCAGGCTTGATTGCTGCACTGCAACCTATATGAGGCTGCCCTTGGTGATGACTCAGAAGCTTTGCCTGTACAGGACGTCTAATAGGCACAGAAGGAGATTATCATAATCAATTTGTTTCATGTCAAGACAGTTCCAATGACTGTCAATTTGCTTCTGAGTTCAATGTAAGGCATTACCTTTTACATGCTTTGGGATCATCATGCCTCATGTACTATCTCTGCAATGCATTTGCTTGTCAAGGTCTAGTCAGCAGCTTTTCAAGTGTGAACATCAATAGATCAGCAGATGATACTTTACAGTAGTCACTCCAAACTGTAGAGTATTAAAGGCAGGACAACACTCTTGTTCTCTTTTTGCAATGTCTGAAAGACCTGTTTTAAAGATTAGCTTTTGAGTGATGATATTTTGTGGCTGTTTAGTTTGGATTGTTGAATGGTATTGTAGTTGCTTTTAACCTATATGTTTTTAATTTCTTGTTGTAAGCCATTTTGAACAATGGAAAATGGTCAATAAATGTTTTAAGAAATATAGAAATTAAACTTCTAAGGCTAAGCCAACTTGAGATACTTGACTTAAGATAATATCTAGATCTAGAAAAAGGCCTTTCTCTGCCCTTCTAAATAAGGTCTCTTATTCTCCTTTCTCTATGCCAAGAGTACTGTTATCTGGCGTCTGAAGTCTGTGCAGAACATGTATCCTTGGGTACAGTCTCAAGGCCTCAGTCAGTGCTACCATGGAGTGATTCAGTTCTTGGAATAAAATAAAGACTGCTCTGGCTTGGAAATCAGAGCTATAGAAATGTCTCATCTCCCCGCTCCACTGCTTTGAAAACACAACTCCTGCTGTCGGGTCAAAAATGGGGGGAAAAAGGCCATGACACAAAATAGAATATGGGAGGTCCTTCCATCCATCACAGAAGGGCTTGATGCTACAGGTGGGTTTATCCTCATCTGACTGACTGTGTTCTATCATGATTCTCATTTCATAATTTTTTAAAACTTTCCCAAAAAGGCAAAGCTCAAGGAGTCTGGCTTTGGTTCCTCTTGAAATTCCAGACCTGCCAAAGATGCCTATAAAATTGTGGATGCTTCTACCCTGAGATCATGGCCCATGTTTGGCTTTGTAATTGATAACCATATGAAGAACTCACATTTTCTACCAGACAGGAACTAGAATGGAGTCACTGTTAGCAGAGTTGAGGCAAATGGCCTCTTGAAAATTCTCCACCCTATTTTTGGGCAGACCAATATGGGAGGACAATTGCACCAAATTATCTCAGGGAGAAATGAAATTCTTCAGCAATTTCTCACAGGCATGGTTCACCAGCAAGATTTGTAGCACAGCTTTCTTTTTTCTTCACTTCTCTCCCACCCCAGTGTTTTTATTTTTTGCACTTTCAACTGCATTGGCAACCTAGCCCCCATTTTGCATCCCCCATGATACCCCAGAACTAACATGCTTCTGAGGGTTTGTGGAGAGGTAATACAGTCACCACAAAAAATAATGGAGAAGAAAATGTGGAGAAAATTCTTACAGTAGCCTTCTATTTCTAGCAGGGTAAGAAATGAAAGGCTCAGGATCTTTCTGAGAAAAATGTCTGAGAAAATTTGTCAGTTCCAGTCGTTCTTCAGGATTCAGCACCTTCTCCAGGCTCTTCCAAATGCTAAACTTCTGAGGGTTGATTGTGGATCCATCTTGTCTTTAATGCAGATGTGGATTATACTGCTCCATTCCTGCAAGCTCTGCAGCAGGTGTGAGAACATGGCGCTGTTGCATCCAGCTCTATGGAAGAGGCTGAACTACTGCAGTGCCAAAACCTGACCTCTAATTTCCTAAAAGTTCTCCTCTTCCACTTTTTTGTCCTACTCTCAGGGCATTTTATAATTTACGATGAATTAATTTTGGTGGTGCTATTGATGTTACCTAATCCCTGTGAGGTGCCACAGGGAACTTTGTGTGTTTGACTCTCTTTTGCACATTTCTCCATTGGTCCTCTCAGGCTGCCTCTCCTTCCTAACCTGGAACAGCCCTATGGAAGGAACTTCCTCATGTAGTCTCCCCCTAGGTGGGAAGCCGAGGCAGCCACAGAGTTTATTGTACAATGAAAGGCAGGGCATTCATGCAATTTCCTCATATGTAAGGCAAGTGAAAGAACCCTCAGCATTTCTCCAACATGTCTTCTCCTCTGAAGTTCTTTTTAAAAGAAATTTCTTTTCTTTCAAATTGAGTGATCACAAATATTTGGAAGACTTGCTGGCACATCACTAATTATTTTATCACTACTACTTCTGTGATTCTGATGTCTGTGCCTTGCAACTGGCCATAAGAGCCCAGTGCATTTGGCAAGAGGGCCATGGCATTCTTAAAGGGCTAGAAGGGTGGAATGAAAAAATGCTTTGAGAAGGTAAAATGAAAGAGAGCAACACCACCTCTGATGAAGACCATGCCCCTCTCTGACACTGGGACAGGAGTGCAAAACTGCAGTCTACCAGCTTTGCTTAGCTGAGTCATTCTTAGCTGCAGTAGGTTTGGCACAGGCTAGGCTAGCCACATGCATTAAAGCTCAGAAGTTATCATGTGCATGAATCAATGCAAAGAGCCTTCTCATTGGAACAAGGTGAGCATGAAATGCTTTCCCCATCTCTGCACTGAACTTTGCAGTCTCACAGACAGGTCTGGAAAAAATGCACAACAAGTCTTAGCGTTTGATATTCTAGCTAGGTCATCAGCTTGCATGTATTGCCCTTTCCCAGTGCTTGGGATCATTATGTCCCCAGAGCAGGAACCAAAGCTGCCCCAAAAGACATGATGATGGGCATGCAAGAACTCTATTGGTGCCTTGTAGGGATGGATGAAACTTGGGTTCATTTTCAGTAATATCCACATCACAAATTTGTTTTGTTTCTATCCCATTGCCCATTCATTTGTGGGGAAGGGGGGATATGAGTAAATTCACTCAGTTACAAGAAATTCAGGGCTGAAAAGAAAAGTTGTACTGTCAGATACTGTGATGGCCACTAGCTTAGACGGCAATGGCTCAGTCAAATTCATGGAACACAGACTGTCTCAATGACTGTAAGTGCACAACAGCCAACTAGAACAGCCATGGTCTACCACCACATGCATCTAGGAGTGCTGGATGCTTTACCTTCCAAACCCATCTGCGTTAGGACAGGTTCTGGCATCCTGGTTTTCAGGTTGCTTCTGAACAAGTGGGCAGGGATTGGGTCAGGGAAAGCCCTGAGGCCTTTCTGAGGGAAGGCACCTGTCAGCTTACCAGCAGTTATAACTTCCTTCTCCACCATGGAAGTATTGAAGATAATCAGAATGACAAGCTTTAAGAGGAAAAGTTAACCCATTTGGAAAAGAATTTCACAGGTCTGATATGTTCATGGAGAGAGGGTGAGAGAAAGCACTAAGAACTAGAAGAGCTAATATGGATACATCGATGAATGACAGGGAAGAACTCCCAAGTTAACCCACAGCTTCCTCTGGACTTAATTTTGCTCTTAAAGAGAAGGAATTGTCCAGTGTGACCTGGACGGAAAAATATTAAGTATGTCAGAATACTAAACTCTGTGGCTCATAAACATGGAAGGGGTCACCAAATAATTTTAAACATGCAGGGGAGAGGCCCCAGGTACAACATCCACATGATACAACATCTCTGGGTGTGCATGCACAGGCTTTGTGAAGAGGTTCAGAGAAACACGTAAAGCAGGAAAGAGCAATTTGTGCCCCTCCCAGTGCTTTGGCCTACAAATTCCATTATCCCTCACCACTGGCTACGCTAGCAATTTTCAGATGTTTTGGTATACAAGTTACCCACTTCTGATATATACCAACCCACTTCATGTGTTCGTAATCCGCAGAATTTGCATGACTGAAGGGTGAATAAACTCTCCAGTTCTTTTCAAACCTCTCTGATCTCAGGAGACTTTTCCACAGAAACTCCTATATGTACTTCATTGCACAGGTTGCCAGGCTAAGATCAACATGGCCATCTGACATTTTGCTGCGAGGAAGCTGGCATATGTAACCTAAGAAAACCAGCAGACAGAGAGAGAAAAGGAATTTATCTGGTTCTCCTGAGAAATTTTCTCATGCAACAAAACCTGCAGCCTATTTAAAGAGAGTGTTTACAGGCTCAGATATCTTTGGAAAATGTGAGAGTTTGAAGATGGTGAGACAGAAACTGCAAGTTCAAAAGTGCAGGTGGGATACCTCCAAGGAAGCTGAGCAGAGCTGGAAGGAAGGACCACTCCCACAACTACCTACCTTTTGCTAATTTACAGTTTAGTGGGCAAGAGATAAGATTGCACCTGCAGAAACTTTGCTCCTTGCTGGACCCTTTCATTTACACCCTGTTGTCCTAATTGCCAACTCACATGTATCTCAGCTCTGACTCTCTCCGCACCAGGACTTCCCGAATCCTCTCAATTTTGAAAAGCTCTCCTTCAATGTCATCAATGGTAGCTGTGGAGTCAGCCATGCATACTATTTCATCCTCTGAATGCAACAAAGAGAAAGTTCAGTTAGCAGAAGAAATGGGAAGGGGAAGGAAGAAAGACCCAAGTGAGGGAGTCTGGAGGTTCAGCTGAAAACATCCTCAATGAGTATAATGGCATCGCTTCACATTGACCCAAGCACAGATAAGAGATGCAGGCTGGATTATAGTCTGTTCAGTCCCACCTCACATCTTCAGCAGGACCTAAGATGAGGTGCTTGCAAAGCAAATAAAAATTATTATTATTATTATTATTATTATTATTATTATTATTATTATTATTATAATAACATTTCTATGCCGCCCCTTGCTGAAACCTCGGGGCGGCTTACAACACGATATTATTATTTCAAGTAATAATCATCCATGCATGAGATAGTGCTGAAGAATCTTTTCCTATTGCCTGAAAGTTCATCTTAGCCTTTCCCCCCAGTCCCACTGCCCCTCTGCCAGATGAACTCCCTCTAGTAGCTGCACCTGGAGGGTTCACATGTCCTTTGAAAAGTGTTATTCCTCCTAACATCTTGACACATTTGTCAAGGGATTGGCAGTCATGCCAGAGCTTCAGCAATCTTACAATGATCGCAATGTTACATGCTGATGTTCATTTTTGATGATCACCACCACCCCTATCACCACCCCCAAATGGGGACTCTCAGAAACAAAACCAAGGTTATTGGAACACCTGCGCATGGCTTTTCCTCTCAGGGAGGCGGCATGGGGAAGAACAGCAAAGGTGCCATTTCCTTTTTGTCTAAAGACCAACAAAGCAGCAAGGAAAGCCAACAGAGAGGGGCAGTTATCACTGACCTGTCATTTCCCTTTGCAGGAAAGGGCAGGTCTTGTGGCTGCTCTCCCCATGCAGTCTCTCTCTTTGAGTTTGGAGCTGCTTTTTCTGGAAGGGACATAGCTTAGTGGCAGAGCGCTTGTGCTGCACACACAAGGTCCCTGGTTCAATCCCCAGCGTCACAGGTAGGGCTAAGGAAGTCTCCTGTCCAAAACCCTGAGAGCTTCCGCCAGTCAGTGTTCATAATGCTGGGCTAAGAAGGACAGAAGATCTGACTTGATTCAACTGATCTGCCATGAGTCTGCACTTTGTGTCCCTGCCCCCGTGTGCCAATATTGTTATTGAAATTGTTGTAAAGCACCCCAGAATCAACTTTGACAGAAAGCGGCATATGCAACCATATAAAATTAGCAAAATACTTATGCAAGCAAGTAGAATCCACCCACGTCCCCAAACTCAGCCCACCTCACAGTGTGTTCTGCACTACCTGGCTCAAGTAGTGCCAGATATGATTTAGTTAGACAGAGGGGCAGCCTTGCAACTGCATCATGTTTATTCAGACCGATGAGGCCAGTTGTGCAGCCCTCCCCACTCCGTCCCCTGGGAAAGCTTACTTGGCACCTTCGGGCAGAGCAAAGTGACAAGATCAATACTTCATTACTAGAGCCAAATGACCTCCCAAAAGGTCTGTGCCAGTGAGTCAGGCCAGAGGAAAGAGCAGGGCATTGAGTTAAATGATGCTGTGATCATTGCCTGGAAAAAGAGTATTGCTAATGGAGAGAATGAAAGCTACGTACAAACAGCCATCTATAGCTACTAATAGCACAGCACAGCAAAGCCTTCCCCAGCCTTCTATCATCCAGATATTTTGGACTTCAACTCCCATCAGCTTGGCCAATGGTTAGGAAGGCTGGGTTTTGCAGCCCAAAACATCTGGAGCGCGGTTTATAATTCCTGAACCATGGCCAAAGAAGAAGTACCCTGTCTTGGGTGACTTCATTGAAGGTGAGTCCCAACCCAAGTGACTCTTTCTAGTCCAAACATTTTAGTGTGAGTCCTCTAAGATGCCAAGAGTTGCAAAGCTCCTACTGATACATATGCAGCTGAAAAGCCCTCAATCCCAAATCAGAAAGGACCCATGCATACACAAAATAAAACTAGCAGAAATGTCTCATCTCTGCTAACAAATGCAACTGGAATTCTCTCTCAAAGCATGCTTGAAAAGAACACACCCTTAAAAGATCCACCCCACAAACAAAATGCTAACCCCATAAAGAAGGTATCAACTAGCTAACCTGGGGGAAAAGTTATTAAACCATTAGATGTTTCTGTTGCTGTCCCCAAAGTCTAGGCCTCAAAGCTATTTGCTGTCTTACCCAGGATAGGGTGGAGGCAGAGGAAGAGCATTCTCTAGGTGAGTTAAGAGTGTGTGCAAGAATCCCCTTGGACATCCCAGAGGTGGCTCAGGGCATTCCCAACTTGTGTGACAGAACAGCAGTGCTGCTTCCAAAATGGGAAGGAGATGGTAGAATATGAACTGAGCCCTCCTGGATGACTGTCTTATCCACCTGTAAGGTTGAGTTCACCCTGAACTCAGTGGCTCCTGTGTGGAACTGCTGCCACTCAGCAAGGTGCCCAGACCCCATTGAAAATGGCAGTGTGGAATGCATGCAGGGTCTTCTTTGCCACACATCTAGGTGAAGGAAGTGCATTAGGAAACAGATTCCAGAATTATACGTGCCATTTTACTTTCACTCCACTTCTTCATATTTAATTAGCAAGACAGTGGATGCATGGGAGGGGGCAATGAGAGAAAACCCAGCATGCAGTACTACACCACAGCTTTAACCACTATCCCACACTCCCCTGAGGGGTCCACTGAAGGAGTTTGCTTTGTGTTTTTAAGGCACAGTTACTTCTCTGTGACAGAGGGAGAGACAGATAAAAGCAGAGGTGCAACCATCAGTTCTGCACTGCCATTCAAGAATAGGAAGTCTTGCATTGGCTCCACGCTGCCTGTTGTCAGAGCTCCCTTGTGGCTTGCCTGGTTGTGTCCATTCACAAAAACAAGGAGCTGGCACTGAAGGTGCTAAGCTGCGTTGCAAGGAAATAAATCCTTGCCAGTGTCTTCCCTGAATACTGCTCAAAAGCTACGTGTTAAGTAAATGAATTCTTTTTAGAGAAACACAGGTTTAACCTCAGGGTAGCACAGTTTCATCCATGAGGATTCTGCCTTTCCTGGAGACACAAACTCATTCGTTTTATCTCCGGAGGCAATCATGGCATTGCTCACTCTCCCTGTGTCATCCACATACCTTCCCCTCAAGGCATACCCCAGTGAGCTGCTGGGGCTTTGCCAGCTCAGCATGCCCAATACTCCATCCTGCAAGAATCCATGCCAGATTTTTTTTGTTTTTGTTTTTTGTGAATGAACAGACTCAAGCTCTTGGTCCCCAGCCAGATTACTCTGCTCTGCATGTCACTACCAGAAACACACTCAATTTCTGCTGCCAGTGAATTAGGCAGGTGGCTCTCCTTACCCCAGTGGGCATCCCCAGGAACAGGGTGGGGGAGAAGGACTGAGCAATCAGTCTTCGCTCCACTGCTGATCAACTTTCAAGGAAGATCAAAATAAGCAGATCATGGGCTGGCAAATAATACATCTCTTTTACACATGGATACAACACAGACTTACATGCACTCATCATGCAGAACAGCCAAGATCTGAGCCCCACTGAAGAGGGTAAGAAGTGACAAGGAGTTGGGAGTTGACCACCACTCCCCAGGCATGCAAAGTAATCTCACCTGTGCCCGAACTGACTGCTGTCCACTTGGTTGACTCCAGGGATCCATACTGGGTGGATGCTTTGCTCTCCTTTTCCATCCTCACCCCTTGCTTTGGTTTTTAAAATCCCCCTTTTTTCTTTTTGTTTTAATCGTCAGAAGTCTCTGCGGAGCACTTCTAAGGAAAACCACTTGCCAGGAAGCTAGAGCACATCCTTTGAATGAGAAATTAGCATTTAGAAAAAAATCAAAGCAGCACAGAACACAGCTAAGTCCTGGTACCTGCCTGGCAGCTGCCACCGCCTGCCAGTTCCACACCAAGATGCGTTTGCACAGCTGCCTGGAGATAAAATAGAATCAGAAGCTGCAGGAGTCTAGATATAGGTCCATTTGTGACACAGAGGGGCGCCCTCTGGCGGAAGCAAGGGCAAACAGCTCAGTTTGACCCTTTCCAGACCTTTAGAAAATGAACACCAAAGTAAATTTTATTACCACCTCACAAGCTTCATTTACAAGGTACTCAGCTACTCATGCTGAATGTTTCCTTTCTCTATGTGCAACTGTGCTAGGTATGAGCTGAAACTATATTACACAGTTCTTTCAGAATAAGCTTGGCATCCTGTTTCCCAGAATGATCAATTCAATGGATGCGGAAAGCCCACAAGCATTTCTGCTTCCTACTCCCTATGTTTTGTTTACTCAGGTGTGTTTTTCTAAATATGCTTCCCATTCAGATTGGAATGGCAGAGGGATGTCCATTGTTTCAGTCAATTGCTTCCTTTAGTTGATGGTATGTTACCTAGACTACACTTCCATGTCTGTTGTCTGACTAGAGTAATTTGAATTCATTAAAGATACAGCAGTGCAGACATTATTAGCACATATGGTGTGCTCCTTCTTGTTACAACCAATACTTTAGAAATTAAAACCAACTCTCTGGTTTTATTTACAAGAGGCACATTTTTAAAGGTGCATCTCATAATGAGCTGGAATAGTCCCTGGAAATGCCACACTACTTTGTGTCTTCTCTTCTAACTTGCTATTATAATCAGTTTGGTTTTTCCAAGGGTGATTTTTCAGAGTCCCCTACAATGCAGCCTGACTCATATATGGTAACTGTTCCAGCTAAACTGGTGGAAAACATAGTTAAGTTGGCTTTGATAGGAAATTAGGCAGAGGATCAGGCTCTCGATGGCATTAGCCATGATGGCTATATGCCACCTCTAGATTCAGAGGCAGCAAGCTTCTGAATACCAGTTGCTGAGAAACCACAGTGGTTGTGGGCTATTGCCTATTAGATTCCAATATCTTTCTAGTTGGCCATTGTGATTTTTGGTCTGATCCAATAGGATCTTTCTATGTTAAAGATCAGAGGGCATCGTAGAAGGGACCAGAACTGAGCTCAGTACTTACCATGCTGCAATATGCTGTCCTTGAAAAATTTTAGGATGGAGTCTTCTGGAAAAGAAGGCTTAAAGCAATAGACGATAAGTTCCTCACAGGTGATCTTTAGCACTAACAGCAGAATTCCAGCCCTGAGCAGCAACTTGAAATCTTCCCAGAACATCCTATGATGTCTTACTACTAATTGAGCACACAGCTGTCTGTCTCCATGCCTTGATGTCTCTATCACTTCCTGCCCTTTCTTATATTGTTTGCTATTTTTTTACCCCTAATGATGCCTTTGAGAAGCAGCAGTTCAACCAGAACATCTATTCCTATCACACACTTTCCATGCTGGGGAGAACTGCAGCTGGCGAAGTTCTACATGCTATACTGCTCTGATGCTGCTAGCATCAGGATACAGGACTCCTTAGCAGAAATATTGCTAGCAACTCACACCAGAAGCCATACAAACAGACCAGTGTCCTAGTGAGGTTCTTGAACAGGTTCAATGGGGATTTCTTTAGTTGATCCAGCAACTCCTATTACAAGATATACTGTCTCTGAAAATGGAAGTTGCACGTTCAACTATCATGGAAAACAGCTCAGGCCTGACAACTTCCTTATATCCAGTACCTGCGGGTAATCACATATGCTAAACATCAATCGCATGCTTTGGGGCAATGTCCTCCCCAGGATGATTGTGTACAGTGTGGACTATTTGCTTTTGTATGTACTATTCTGCCTTTCTGTTTCAGAGAACCACTAAACCTATTTTCATTGTGGGAGGGAATGATTACCCACTATTTAATCTTGCCGTTTGCTAAGAGTTTGTAGGCAGTGGAGCATGAACAGCTGAATTACGTTATACAAGGCATGGCAGCATTTTAAAACAGGTATTTCATGCCAATCATGCGAAGTCCAATGTGGGAGGAACCCAGGTTCCAGCTCAGGTTCAGAAAAAAAGTTGATTCTCCACTCACCGTTAAGAGTCAGCCTGGAAATAGTAGTGTGGTATTTATCATCCATTTGCATTCTTAAAAAAAGAGAGAGATCTATAAATCCATCCTTAGCATAGTTACTAAATTTAATACAACTAATGTAGACAATATAAATCCAAAGTACTAACTGCATGCACGTGCACACTCTACGAATATGTATACACACTAGCAATATATAACCTCTTCATAATTAGTAAGAAAGGGCGCATGTAGTATTTTGGGGAGAAAGTAGGAATTTGGAATTCAGAAGTTCTTGTACATCTGCTATCACTTCTTGATTCGGTTCAACATATACTGTCTTTTGACTTTTATAAGAATCAATATTTACTTTTTAAAGTTACAATTTCTCACATTATCAGCAAAAGGAATTTCAACGTATCCAGCTTATCAGGAAGAATGTAAGGAATCCAGCCATAAATTCTCTAAAGAAATAGCCAAAATCCTAATACTTGAATACCAGACAGAAATTCTTCATTATTTCACATAATGAAGAACAATCCATATAAACTTAGGTTCCAGTGGTCCTCATCACAAGGGCTTCATATACTGCTAAAATAGAGTGTGACTCTACAGTTCAGTAGCACTGAATGCAAGGATTTAAGTGGCAAATAAAAAGCATGTTCTTTCACATTTTAAAAATTCCTCATTACAATGTATTGACATAAACCAAATGGAGAAATTACACATCTGCTTTCAGGTGTTCCAAAGAATGAAACCAATTTGCTAAAAGCAGAACTGGGGAAAATCTACTTATCCAGTATTCATTTTCAGGTTTTTTTTTTTTAATTTCCTACTGAATCTCTTTTGTGGAAATGTTTTCTGATTATGTCAGATCTTTTGAGGAACCTGGAATGATTCATACACCTTTAGGACAAATGCAGAGAAACTAAAAATCTCTCCTCATCTACACTTGTTAACACATTTCTATTTGTTGACTTGGTATTAAGACAATCTGTGAAACTCTAAACAAGTCACAGAATATTTAAATCCCACAATAAAGCAAATCCAGTGGAAATACTTAGTGAAACAATACGTTCAGCCTTGCACAGTTACAGTAAAAAGCCAGAGAGAAAGCAAATACCTGGGAAGTGCTGCAGAAGGTGATTTCTATCGTTACAAATTCATGCATATGCCTTGGTAGAAGATGATACAACATATCGACCACATTATAATTTGGTTAAACTGAACTCTAACCATACTCAAGAATGTTTTGCAATTTGGAATCAAAACCAGGTATACTTAGCATAATTTTCAGATACAGTGGTACCTTGGCTCACAAACTTAATCCGTTCCATGACCCTGGTTGTGACCCAAATTGGTTGTGACCCAAGTCAAATTTCCCCATAAGGTTCAATGTAAATAAGGTTAATCCGTTCTATAACCATTCTATAACCACAAAGAACAACAAAGATTGTGGCCATCCCCCCCCCCCCCACCCCAGCATGATCATGGTCATCTCCCCCCTCCCCTGAGCACGACTGTGATTGCACCCATGCAGGGAAGATGGGCACGATCGTTCCCCAATGCGGAGTTTGCGACCTGAGGCAAAAATTTTCTGAAATTTCTGTTCACAATCCGGTTTGGTCATGAACTGAGGTGTCTGAGAGCCAAGGTACCACTGTACAGAGCAGTGTGAATAGATGACAATTTACTTGAAAAGGAGCTGAAGTAATTCGGCGATAAAAACACAACTGAATTAAGCACATATAATCAAGGTACAAGACTAGAATAAATTCAGAATCAGGATGCACAATATTTATGTCAGTAAGTACTGAAAGGCCTTGTGATAGGGGAAAATGGGTCAATTAACAGTGAAGGGAAGTATGGAAAAGGTGATTTGAAAGTGTCTTTACTGTTTTGGAAGCACATACATTTTTAATGGCCTGAAGCAAGACACAGAAAGATGATTCTGCATATTTCTAATAAGCTGGAAATAAGTCAGAAACTTCTTTAAAGTTCTTAGCATATGAGCCATGGACACTGACTAATACCTGTGAGAGCGGCAAAGTAATAGCTTACAGTTCTTACTGTGGTTTTGTAACTATTTAAAACACATTTATATCATATTATATTCCCTTCTATATATAAATTTGGTCAGAACTATCAACACAATTCAGCTGAACTTAAGCATTTTTAAGTTCCGCTGACTTCCTAAAGAATTAACCATGTGCTCTGCAGTACTGCACAATCTTCTGCATGTATACCCAGAAAAAAGTTCCACTGTGCTCATTAAGATTTACTCCCAGGAAGGTATGTATAGGATTCTCTGTTCTCCACTGCAAAATAATAACAATAATAATAAATCTGAAAAATTTCTACTGGATCTTTCCCAAATATTTTTGTTAGTTAAACTATTCATTTTGGATGGAGAATGCTGGGAGCTGTAAGAATTTTTTATCTGTCTGAACATCCATACAATTGCAACCTAAACCAATGTAAGTCATACTAAATATACCAGTCATACGTTCGAACACAATAGTCATCTTCTTCAGAATGCCTTCTGAAATTATTTGTATGGATGGATAAACATGAAAACATTTTATGAGAATGAGTCACCCTGCAATTTGTTTGAGGATGCATTCCTACAGCTTGATACAAAAGATCCAATTCAATCTTTCCTGAACATACAGGGTAGATGATACATTTCAACAAAATATATGTACTCACTTCCCAAATTAATGTCAAAAGGCATCCCATGGACATAATGTAAGAACTAATTAACACTTCTCATATTCCACTATAACTAAGACAGAACCCTGGGGTAAAGTTATGTCAGTGAAGGCCAGGTTTAGTCATACAGGGAAAGCTTTGGTTTTCAAGAGCTCCCACTGAATTCCATGGACAAAGAAAATCTGCCACAATCTGGAACACAGCTGATAGGGAAAAATCAAACATGGGGTCATAGATACTTAAGGCAGGAAACCATTTAATCAAGAACTATACAGTAAGACAAAGTAAATGAGTGCTATTCAATGGGAATTTTGAAGAGACTAAAGTCTGTTTTCTGTCCAATCTGTGAAGTATACTGCTGAGGTTTCACCATAAAGATCCATGGGATACAAGCCAGGAGTGGGCAGCAGTACTTTGGGAAAACAAGTCACAGCAAGCTAGTATCTGATTGTCTATGGGAAATAACATGGGTTAGGAAGTGAACAACCAACCCACTGTGGCTAATATTCACCATGGCTTATCATTATGGGTAAACCAGCTCAGTATGATAATGATTTTACATTATCGCAACCCTAGGACAAATCTATTCAAAAGAAAACTTTTGTGGATGGCAAAAGTAATTTGTGTCAGAGAGAACTCTTAAATAGGCAATCTGAAATGTGTTTCTCTTACTGATGAATGCATTAAAAAGAAGATTGCTTCCCATCTCCCCTAAATACCATCCTCTGTAGCAACTTTTAATTGAAAACATGCCATCCGAATTTCCTCCAATCAAAAGGCAGTTTGTTGGCAGTGGTGTACTTTTTACTAGGCAAACAGACTGTGCTTATTTGCTACTAGCTGCAAGATGGGGGCAAAAGGTGAATGCTTTCTGTTGTGTGGGTTTTGAAAGAACAGCCTCCCTTCTATAATAGCCCTCTGAATTTTGATTCCCCTGTGAAATGACTATAGAACCCTTCTCCAGCACATATGCACATATACCTACTATCAGTAAGAGTATATTCTCTAATTAGAACATCACAGTGGGAGTCAAATGCCTTATTGTGGGCTTTGTAACATTTTCCTCCCTTAAAAACAATAGTGCTTCAGGCAAGCCTCTTAAGTTTGCAATCTCATTGTCTCATTCACATAATTTTACAAAGGTGTGGGTGTTTCAGAATCACTGTTTTCAATTTATAGCTCTCTCATGTTTTCCCACTGCTTCTTCCATCCATTTTAAATTGGAAAAAATCTATTAAGAAAAGCTGTACAATGCCTTTGGATTGTTAGTGCTGGGAGCCCTCCATTTGGAAGTGCTCTGTGTCTGAGCCTCTTTTATGTACTTACACTATGCATTATACAAGTGATTCCTAATATGAATCAGCTAAGTGAAACTAAGTCATACATCCTAGAAGCCTCCCTATCTCCCTTCTGTGCCTGTGCATTTTCACACATGCTACGTAGATTTTATATTTGTTGCAGATATGTGAAATGATTTTTAAAATGGCTTTCAGCCAATAAAAGTTTTCTGACTGATGATTGGCATTTTATCTTATGGGGTTTTTAAAAAACTAAGCAAAAGAAAGCTGGCTGGTTTGGCAAAAATAAAACAAACATCTTCCACTGTAAAATCCCAGCCACTTTCTTAAAAGTGCTTTGTTATCCCCAAAGAACTTGGCTCAGCAAAAGGCAAGCAGAATATTCCTTCCTTGGCAGTCACTGCCCAAATTTTAAGAGTTAAAACATTATTCAGTTGCTATGAACCTACACCCTGAAGTACGGCTAGCTATGATTTTAAAGCTTAACAAAACATCTGGAAGACTAAAATGATATTAAATTCAGCAGAAACAATTTGAAGTCCCCTTTGCCTGAATCTTGAAAACATAAATTTTAGAAAGCGAAATTGCTGCAAGTACTTAATAATAAATTAATCTTAAGAAAATAAAGTATTTATAAAATCTTTATAATTGCTTCCTGAGCAAGTATATACACCAAAAGTATCCCACAGTTAGCAGAATACCTCCTTATAATTTCAATGTGCATCATTTATAATAACTTCATCCTATTTCTTTGAAGTCTGTTCTTTGGTCTGTTACTGATGAAATGCAAGACTTTTACCAATTCCTATTGAAGTTCTCATCTTTCATAGCTTTTACCAGCCAGTCCCTTTCCTTATCATAATAATCATCATCAGAGTCACTCATATCACTAGAATCCGCAGCTAAGAGACGGGAGTAATTAATTCTTTTCTGGCGTGGCAACTTAGATTGGACAATCATGAACAAGATTAACCAGAGCATTAAAGTAATGGAGCATGCCCTGTAGAGTACTGCTAGGCCAAAACTGTTCACAACAAACCCCCCTGCAAAACTTCCCAGACTGGCTCCACATCCACAAGAGAGGCCCTGTAAGACAAGATGCAGTGATCGCTCTGTGCCGGGAGTGGCAATGTCATCTGCCAGCATGTTCACAGCCCACCACAAGGCTCCATTGCTGAAGGCACAGAAGATCTGGATTGGCAGCACTGCCCAGGCGTTCCATAGGAATGAATAATAGAGCAGCTGTGCTGCTAGGCAGCTTAAGCTCATGGCAACAGTTCCACCACCTGAGAGAGCCCTTAGTAGTTTGCTTTTGAAGAAGTAGAGCAGAATTTCAGCAATCAGTCCAATGGCCACTGAGAGGCCCATGTATAACTCACTGCTGCCTTGGTCTTGCATTTGCCAGAAAAGAAAATTCTGCACAGTTGACCCAATGGCACCTGTGAGGAAGACAGTGACAGCAGACAGGATGGTTCGGCCATCACTCCCAATAAGGTTCAAAGCTTTGCCTGTTTTATTGACATGTTCATTTTTTTTGGACACATGGACTGGAAAGAAAACACTAACAAGTAATGTTAGAGTTATCAACAAGGCATAGCCATAAAAATGAACTGAAAAACGTGGAATATTAGTGCTCAAAAAACAGTCTAGTTGATCCACAAACACTGCTATGCTGCAGACTCCCACAGATGCACCTAAATAACTCCAGATCCAAAGGTTTCCATATTTGTCTGCAGCATCAACAAAGTCAAGGTATTCATAGAGGCTGTCATCAACCATCCAGCCAAGAGGAGCAGCTAAAAGCTCCCAAAGCACAACAGCACCTAGCACCATAAGGAAGACCTGATGCTCACTGTCCAAGAAGTCAGTACCTTGCAGTAACTGAGAGCTTTCATCCTGTTCTATTTCCCAGCGTCCTGAAAGGTTTTTTAATATATATGGTGCCTCCATTGGGGGTACTGGGGCTGTGTGAGATACGAAACTAATATTTCTTCTTGATGAGCCATTTTTCTGAGCATTTTCTCTGCTATTCATGATGTCTGTAATTGAGCTTCTAGCTGCCTTCACAGGCACAGGTGCCTCTAACATTTGTCCTCCTGGGGAAATTTCTTTCCAAGAAGTACCAGATGTCAAGCCTGTGAATTGCTGTGCACCTATAGTAGTATCATTGAGTCCACTGTTTATCGCAGAAGGAATATTTACAGACGAATACATATTCAATGGCGTAACTGTTACAGCTGGTTTTCCAGTACTAACCAGGTCCTTTGAGACCATTCCAAGCAATTCAGTTGGTGTCATTTTGTCATTTGGAGCAGGACTGATATTCAATGTACTCAGACTGATCATACTTCTATCAGGTACCTGAGTTGCAGTCAGTAGTTTACCTGGATGTTGGCTCATGTTACAATAATTATGGACAATGTTCTTGCTCAGTGGTGGGACAAGACTAAGAAGTAAACTAGCTCCAACTGAGCACAGCAGTGATCCACTTATGAGGAGTTTCCTTTTATTATGTGTTTTTGCTAGATAGGAACAAAGTGGAGCCCAAAGGGAAGTTATTAAGTGCTTAAGTCCTATTATAATCCCTACTAATGGTGCAGTCAGGCCAAGCTGACGAAAGTATAGAGTTAAAAATGGAAGCGTGCAGGCATTTCCTGCACTGTAAAGAAAATGGAACAAGGTAGCAAGCGTTACAGCTTTGTTCACATCCCACTGGCTGTTTATACTCATGGCTTCAGCTGCAGCCTTGAATCCCAATTTTGTACTGAAAATAAAGAAAGAAAAGAAAAACTTGTCAGCATAGTGTAAAACAGATTAGAAGCATTAAAAGAGACATTTTTTTCTTGATAGTGCTGCAAAACGTAGCATTAGTAATCCAACCAGAAGTGCAGTTTTAGCAACTAATAACAATACAACAACAGCTGGTTTTGTTCATAGAAAACTCCGAGGTTTTAGGAGTTTATAAACAAGTTAAAAATCTAAATCAAACAAATCCTTCTTTACCTGCTGGTCCCCATAATCCATGCATACACACTTATTTGAACATAAAGCCATTTAACTCAATGGGATGACTTCCTAGTAGTCATAGGCCTGTGCTGTTAGAGCCTTTCCAGATAGCTTAAGAAAACAATTTACTTTTAGCATTACATTCATGCTAAGCAATATCCATTGACAGATGAGTGGCATCCCTCTCTTACAGAATGAGTCAGGGAATAATCATTTACCACTTTTACACAAGTTTTTAAAAATCAAATGAGATCTAAACATCCTATGTGCAGGACTGTAGTCTAAAACTTTTAAGGTCACAAAAGGCTTAAAGAGTCCAAAAGCAAAATACAAATTTCAAAATAAAAACCCACATTCTACAGTTAAAATTGGGAAAGAAATTATACCAATCATCTTTAGTGATGGCATAGGAAGTATGTCCATACTATTCAAGAGCAATGGATATGCAAATGAGGAAAGAATCATACTTTCACTGCTGCACTGAAAAAAAATGATCATGCAACGGAAGTAGTGGCTTAATGAAACTATCTGGATTCTATACAACAAATGAGAAAATATGTATTGTATGAGAAACATATATGATTAAACTAAATGCCTGGAAAGACCCAAAGATTTCTTAAAGTACACATCCAGGCTTTGATAGTGCTTGTATTTTAAAGAATGGTGAGGAGTGGACCATTCTGGTCCCCCCACCTTACAAAATCTGGTTATAGCAGACATATTTTAGAAATTGTGTTGGGTAGTATGATACTTTTGGATAATTTGCATGCTTAAAAAAGTAAAGGTAAAGGTTTCCCCATGACAGTCCAGTCATGTCTGACTCGTGGGGGCAGCGCTCATCTCCATTCTCTGTTTCCTAGCCAAGGGAGCCAGCGTTTGTTCGCAGACAGTCTCCATGGTCATGTGGCCAGCATGACTAAACACCGAGGTGCACAGAACACTGTTACCTTCCCACTGAAGGGGTACCTTTTTATCTACTTGCATTTGCATGCTTTCAAACTGCAAGGTTGGCAGGAGCTGGGACGGAGCAACGGGAATTCACCCCGTTGTGCAGATTCGAACCGGCGACCTTTCGATCAACCAGCTCAGCAGCACAGCAGTTTAAACCACTGCGCCACCTGCATCCTTATCAAGAAATAAAATGATACATGTTAGGGGGAAGAAAGGAATGGCTTGGGAATATAACAGAACTGCTAAATTTAGGTTTCGATGTCTATGGCAGAGATATTGTACACATTTTTTAAAGAATTCCTGTGTCAGATTGGGAAATAGCACAAAGTCCACATATTAGTCAGCAAAAGGAGCTTGAGTTATACATTGCCAATGATATAAGAGAGGACATCAGGTGTTAAAGGAAAGAGTACACTGGTACCTCGGCTCATGAACTCCTCAGTTCACGACCAAATCGGGTCACAAACAAAAATTTCATAAAAATTTTGACTCAGGTGACAAACTCCGCATTGGGTGGCAACCACAATCGTGGCCATCTCCCCACCCCACCCCACCCCCGAGTGGGGAGATGGCCATGATCATGCTGGGGGCGGGGGAGAGATGGCCAAGATCGTGCCCGTCTTTCCTGCACAAGTGCGCCCATAATTGCGCCCATCTTTTCTGCATGAGCACAACCGCGATCTCGGCCATCTCCCCTCCCCAGCACACCCGTGTTCACTCCCATCTCTCCCTTGCCCCCGCCACAGTGCACTGGGATGACTGGGCATGCAAGGATGATGGACACGATCACGGTCATGCTGGGGGGCGAGGAGATGGCCGTGCTCTTTGTTGCTCTTTGTCACATTGCTTCACATTTTTCTGGTTAAAAAAATAGTTACAGATTAACCTTATTTATACATTGAAATTTAACTCGGCTCATGATCAATTTGGATCATGACCAGCGTCCTGGAACGGATTAAGTTCGTGAGCCAAAGTACTACTGTATTTTCCAATCTTCACCCCCGCCCCTGCACCTCTCTCTCTCAGGGGAATCATTTTAGTTTTATGTTTTGTGTGTGCATCTCCAAACCCAGAAGACCACTAGCAAATATCTCCTTCCCAAATAGGGTTCCTGAATGGGCAATGGCCAACCAGCTCCAGGCATTCTTGGTTGAGACATTATCTGGATCCATTTTAGTTGGGATTGAAACCAGGTTTTGGCACAGAAAGAGCTTTGGTTGCCCTGTATGATGACCTATGCCAAGAGATAATGAGAATGTGTGACCCTGTTGGTACTCCTGGATCTCTCAGTGGTTTTTAATACAATTGACCATGATAACTTCTGAGATGGCTGACTGCAATGAGAGTAGGAAGTGTTGCCATGTAGGTTTACAAGTGTTATAAGTGTAGGTTTCATTCCTACTTGGACAACCAGATTCAAGAGATGGTGACGGGGATGTTGCTCTGCGCCTTGGATTCTCCAGCATGGGGTTTCGCAGGAGTCTGGTCTGTCCCCCATGCTATTTAACATCTACATAAAACTGTTGCATGGGGTCATCCAGAGTTATCAGTATGCTGATGTCATGCCACTTTATTTCCCCTTTTCATTTTCAGCAGGTGAGGTTGTGGATGTGCTAAACCAGTGCCTGGCTGCAACAATCGACTAGAAACTCAAAGCAGACAAGACTAAGATGCTGTTATTGGCAGTTCTGACAAAATGTAGAGAGTTCAACCTATTCTAGATGGGATCACATGCCTCCTGAAGGAGCAGGTTTGTAGCTCATTAGTGCTCAACATTAAGAAAACTAAGATCACAGCGTCTGGTCATCCCACTTTCTGGCAAATAGATGGGGAAGAAAGGGAGGTATGACAGATTTTATTTTCCTGGGCTCCAAGATCACCGCAGATGGGGACTGCAGCCAAGAAATTAAAAGATGCTTGCTCCTGGGGAGGAAAGCTATGGCAAATCTAGACAGCATACTAAAAAGCAGAGACATCACCCTGCCAACAAAAGTGCGTATAGTCAAGGCTATGGTTTTCCCAGTTGCAATGTATGGCTGTGAAAGCTGGACCATAAGGAAGGCTGAGCGCCGAAGAATTGAAACCTTTGAATTGTGGTACTGGAGGAGATTCCTGCGAGTCCCTTGGACCGCAAGGCGATCAAACCGGTCAGTCCTAGAGGAGATCAACCCTGACTGCTCTTAAGAAGGCCAGATACTGAATATGAAACTCAAATCCTTTGGCCACCTCAGAAAGACTCACTGGAGAAGACCCTGATCCTGGGAACAATAGATGGCAAAAGAAGAAGGGGACGGCAGAGGATGAGGTGGCTGGATGGAGTCACTGAAGCAGTTGGCATGAGCTTAAGTGGACTCCGGAGGGTGGTGGAGTACAGGAAGGCCTGGAGGAATTTTGTCCATGGGGTCGCGATGGGTCGGACATGACTTCTCGACTAACAACAAGTGCTCTTTAAGACACCATTATCACCTGAGGCCCAGGTGGCTTTAGTGGCACAGAATGCCTTCTACAAGCTTCAGCTGGTGACTCATCTATGCACCTATCAGGACAGGGATAACCTGGTTTCAGTAATCTATACTCTGGTAGTCTCTAAACTAGATTAGTGCAATATGCTCTACATAGAACTGTTTAGGAGCTGCAATTTATGCAAAATGTAGCAGCCAGATAAATAACAGAGGCATATAACACCAATTCTGGCCTACTTGCATTGGCTGCCTATATTCAAAGAGCTGGATTTAACCTATAAAACTTTATATGGCTTGGGACTGCAATACTTGATCGAACACCTCTCTCTACCACAATCTACCCGAATACTGTGATCAGGATCTGGGACCTGCCTCTGATTGCCCCCTGCAAACGAGGCTTGGCTGGTGGTAACAAGGAAAGTAGCCTTTTCAGTGAAAGCTGAATTATAGAACAAGTTCCCCACTACAGCCTGCCTGGCTCCAGGTTTAATATCTTTTTAGCACCAGGTTGTGAGTGTCCTCTACCACAGGACATTTAATTAGTTTGCTATTATACTGGGGCTTATGTTAGCAGCTTGAACAGGTCTTATGATTTAATTTGTTTAAGCTATTATAGATTTTAGATCTACTTTATATTTGGCTTTTAAATCTTGTATGGTATTTTTTATGTTTTTATTGTTGTCTGCATGTTATATTGTATTTTATGTGTGTTCTAAACCTCCCAGAAAGTCCTAGCTATTGGGCAGTACAGAAATAATATTTAGTAACAAATATTTTGAATGGATGCAAGTGAAAATTAGAAGAGCCTTCTAGTTATAATTTGGTTAAATTATACTAGGGTTTTAGGGAACAGCAAAGGAAGAATTAAAAGAACTGAAAGATGCTGAGATTTTCCTTGATAGCATGCATAGCAGCTGCAATGTGTAAAATATTGGTGCCAAGAAACCCTCAACAGCAGTAGTTACACCTGTACTCTGTAAGTTTTGGCTGCAGGCAGAGCACTATCTTTTACAAGGCATAGAAGAATTGAAAGCAAGTGCAACCCACACCTATAGCAGATTTTCTACTCCAGGGAGAAGTCGTGGGACACTGCAAAACTATTAGGCATAATCTCCCTTAAACGTGTTACCTGTTCATAATTATTAAAAATAATTCAAACGTCAGGAGTTGTGCACTTCAGAAATGGAAAATGTACAGGCAGTTTCTCCATTTTCGTGTTAAGGCATACAGGTATCTGTAAACCTTTCACTCCGTCCCTCTTTCAGTTTCAGACATTTAAGTTTCAGAAGAAAGGGTTCTTTAAAAGTAAAGAGTTTCTAAGACTAGGAAAAGGGGAAGGTGTTTTCTAGAAACGTACTGAACAGTGTAACTCTTGTCCGTACTAACCATTCTGAAAATTGTAATGTTGTGCATAACAACAATATTGTTGTGCACAATAACGACAGTAGTAGTAGTGATAACCAACTGGCTCTAATGGCCACCAGGCTTCAGTGCCCTACTTCTCAGCTCTCCGCTAGACATAACCAAGTTGCTGCGAGCGGCTGAGCCGCTGCTATTCGGCCTGGCTAAGAGGCGGAAGCCGTTGCGGGGGTGGGGGCACGGACATGCGCTATTCACACGGGCGATGCGTTCAGAAGTACCAGGGCAGGCCGTTAGGGTGGCGCTCCCGCCGGCCAGCCATCACGAGCCGCTCGCGCTCCGCGGTCCGGCGTCAGCAGCGCAGCACGACGGGCGGCCCCCTCCCGTTCATGCCGCAGCAAGCGGGGCCTGGGCACCGTGAGCCGCCCATCCTCTCCCCGCACCGCAGGACGGCTGCCATGGCAACCGCGACCGCCCCTCTCGCCACGCGCACGGGGTCTCCCGTACCTGAGGGGAAGGGGCAAACTTCTCCTTCCGCCGTCCCACGCGAACCACAGCCGCAGCCTACTGGTAACTGAAGATGTGCATCGCGCATGCGCCAAGGAGCACCTGCCCGTGCCGAGGGAGGCCCCGCCCTCTGCACCTGTAAGGCTTGCGCTTCGGGCTACCCCCGAGGGACCGTCCGCCGGCTCTCTTCTCGGATGCCCTCCTCCTCTTCGAAGGCGGCCAGGGGCTCGGCCCGGGCTCCTAAGGGGGAGGCAAGCTGTTGCTAGGACACGGCGGGTGGCCTTCAAGATCTTCCAGAAGGCTTCCCGGACGAGCCGCTGCCCACCATCTCTGGTCGTCTGAGAAGACCTTGCCTCCGTTCCACCTTCTCCATCCCGCTGATTGCCTCTTTTTCCGTACTTGGCAGAGACCGGCGTCCCTGTCCAAGTTGTTCTAGGGCAGTCGGAATTACAGAGAAAACCTCTATGTGTCTACTCAGAAAGCCCACTGGGTACAGCGGGCCCTCCAGAACAATGGATATAGCATTGCAACCTCAAGCCTGCAGGGAGAGCGGCTTTAGGAATGTGCCTGGTGTGCTTTCCCGGAAAAAGGAACCATTCTGTGCATGTTCTAGGCACACTTGACAAAATATGTTTAGCCTTTTCCTTTAAAACAGGTTTTCATTTCATTGGATATTTACTGCACAATCTTAGGTATACCAGGACACCTAAGCAGTGGTGTAGTGGCAAATTGAGAAGTGGGGGGATCCCTTCATGATAGAGCCGCACTCCAAAGCCACACCCGAAGCCTATCCAAACTATGATTATACAATAAAAATGAACTTTGTCACTTTGTTTGAATTTCTCTTGAATAATGAATGAAAATCTGATCAGATCAGTCAATCTCAAAGGAAATCAGCCCTGACTGTTCTCTAGAAGGACAGATGCTGAAGCTGAAGCTCAAATATTTTGGCCATCTAATGAGAAGGAAGGGCTCATTGGATACGACCCTGATGCTGGTAATGATTGAAGGCAAAAGGAGAAAGGGATGGCAGAGGGTGAGGTGGCTGGATGGAGTCACTGGTGTGGTGGATGTGGGGTTGCTGGGCTCCTGGGGATGGTGGAGGACAGGAGAGCCTGGTGTGCTGTGGTCCATGGGATTGTGGAGGGCTGGACATGTCTTTGTGACTAAACAAGAACAAATGAGTGCGAGATGAGAGTATCTTCTTTTTGAGGTGAAACAATAACAGCTTCTAGAAGTTATTTCTTAGTTATTTTTAAACATCCATACTCTGCTCTCCAGCCAAAAAGCTCCCAGAGTGACTTATGTGGAATTAATAAGGCAGTTCCTGCCCACAGACTTACTATCTAAAAACATGACATACAAGGGAAAAGGTACTGGGAAGGAAGAGGAAAAAAGGAAACTCAGGCAATAATTACCCCATTTATAGAAACATGTATTTATTTCTCTCAAGAGCAGCAGTCTGGATTGACAGTTCTCTATTTGGTTACTTTTAATTTGTGTGTGCAAATGTGTGGAAGAGTCAGAATATGAGTCAGAATCCATAGTTTAAGGGTTCCAGTTTCTCAAAATAATGATCTTCTATTGTACTCCCATTGGATCCATGCAGAATCATGCATAAAATATCCAAACTGAAGTAAGAGGAATGTATAGCTATAGCTAATCTTGCCCATTGATTCTAGTGAATATACTCCAGTTACAATACTTTTTTTCCACTTTAGCTGTTATTCCTTCCAAATAATTGTGGTGCTAAGAACTTCTAGAAAACACCTATTCACCTCACAGAGCTACAGTTTCCAGAATGGTTTATCAGTCCATGCCTCCTCCCCAGGAATTCTGGAAAGTACCTCTCCGTGTGAGGAATAGGTGTCCACTAATGACACTCAGTACCCTTGACAAACTCTGGTCCCCAAGAGTCTTTAGGGAAATAAATCCTGTTTAAAGTGGAGTAAAAGCATTTCCAAATGTGTGGTGTGAATGTAGTGGTGATGGGAGGTCATTTTTGGAGCAGTAAAGGCAAGCTGACCATGAGGGAAAGTCTCACATAAAATACATGTGCACACCTGGCAGGCCTCTCCAGACAGGTAGTTCCCAGGAACTGTTAGGAAGTGCTGAAAGAACGCCCTGTTCTTAACCTATTAAATTCAGGACACTGACACAGTGGCAGCTGTCAGCCACAAATCAACAAAATTAAGTCTCTTGAGAGGCAGTGGGGGAAAGACAGTGACCCTGGCTTCAGAGATCCAGCAGCATTCCTGAGGGCTCCCTCCAAAATAAGTGGAGGCACTTCATTACACCCTTGCACCTAGCAAGGGCCAGTGTGGTTTAGTGGTTAGCATACTGGGACTTGGGAGAATCAGGTGCTAGTCCTTAACACTGTGAAGAACACTGAAGAATTTGGCTAGTCACTGACTCTCAGTCTAATGTGCCTCACAGTGTTCTTGTGAGGATAAAATGATGAGAAGAAGGATTATGTAAGCTGCCTTGAGTTCCTTGCAAAAAAAAAGGGTATGAATAAAGTGAATCATGCTAGTCATCATTAAAACAATACAATGAAGACCAAATAAAAGACAACAAAGAGCAAATAGAAAGTTTCCACAGTGGTTTAAAGCATTTTGAAAGACTGAGAAAATTAACAGGTCTTTGCCAGGCATCAGAATGGCAATACAGGGCCCTGTAGAGAAGATTTCAAAGTCAAGGTGCCACAGCGAGGTAGGAAACTGGGACACCTGAATTTCAGATGGTTTAGCTGGAATAAGGAGCTACACTAATTCTGTTTTTTCCTTCAGCTAAGCATAATTACAGCAGGCTTTGAAAACATGAAACTTTATGTCATCATACCTTTGATTCATTTAGAGAATTCTGCAGTAACTGTTGCTGCTTTATGTTTATTATGTTTATTAAAAATGTTTAATCTTGTAAAAGCAAGGTTTAGGATCAGGTAGTAAGGTACAGTACAGTACTTTCTGTTTCAGTGGAAGGTCCTTGTAAACTTTCCAGGGTCAAAATTCCTTGGGCACAAATAATTTGTTTGGAGCATATTCACCAAGCAATACAAGTGGCTTTTGTTTTTAGTACCTGAATGCCATCTGGGGGAGGGGGAGCCTATAAATGCTACAAAATAATATTCATTACATTGCATAATACAACAAGAATGTAAGAAATCTGCTAAAGAAATATTGTAGGCTTCTCCTAAACTTTTCCAGTGGCATCTATATGAGTTCCCTAAGTCCAGGCCCATCGCACCAGACGATCTTCAATGTGACCTCTCCAAGCCATCCTCCTTCCTTAGTCAATACACACAAGCACACATGACATCAAACTTCTTTTAAAGTTATTTAATGAAATTAAAGAATTCTACTTTCCAATATATAGCATGTATTAGATCTATACAAATAATTTATGATTCATTTACATAATGTACATATATATTTAATACGGATATAACCAATACAATTCGAAGAAATCAGTCATAAACTCCTTGTAAACATATTGCTGCACCATTGTGCTTAGAGAATTAATTAAAAGCTTACGTAGGACTTCAGACCAGCTGTTATCTCTCTCTTTTTAAGGCACTGTTTTCCACTATACCCCATGGGAGGATCAGTGTCATTCTATCTGTGGCTCATCAGGTATTGCTTGACCTACATTTTAATGTTTCCCACCCCCCAAATCCTGTAACATTTTTCCTTCTTTCCATATTTCAGCTTATCTCTAGTCTTCATACTTTCTGCCCTTGAACTGAGCATTATAGTCCTGTGCATCAGTTACCTTATGTTCTAACAATAGAGGCAGAAAGGCAAAGCTTTTCTGTACAAATATCTGAATACAGTGCTGCACAAAATTTCCCACTGTGTGCTGATTGTGTGCACTATCCATGAAAGGTGAGGAATGTATTTTTTTTTCCCGGTGCAGCATTGGCTAAATCCTCAGGTCCAATTAGGGAGCTGGTTGTGTGAAACATTAGAAGAGCAGGGTGCAGAAGAAGAGCAGACTAGCAGCAAAATGTTCCATGATACCTTTGGAAAGCAATTAGTTTTTTAATTTCCTCCTCCTATTACAAGTTTTAACATCTGGCTCCAGTTCTAGCTCCCTGTCTTCATTTTATTGTTTATGCTGTTTGTTGCTTTAATTTGATTATAAGCCAAAGACGAAATACATTACGTCAATAAATAAAAGACACAGGAGTGGCAGGCATGTCTTTAGTCCTGAGTGCATCACAGGCAGACCCCACAGGCCTTTCTGCTCCTGTGCAGGAGTGCCACTAGTTCTTTCCTCCATGCTGTCTGCACTGCATGGTTGACTTCATGGACAAAGCACCCTGGAACTTCATCAGTGCTGAGATTTCATGGAAACATGCCTGACCTGTGTCCATGGAATAGTTTGTTCTATGTATGATATTTGTCATTTGGTGCTATTTCACACAGCCTGTTATCACCATGCCTGTTCCTGTTCAAGCAGTGTTCTAAAGCTACAAATAGTTTTCCATTTCCTTAACTTTGTCACATGATAGGAATTTGTGCACCTATTTGTATGGCACGCACCCAATAATTTTCTAACAAAAGAACTACTGGATGCTGCATCATTAACTCTTAACTCCTTAATTTCTGGACAGCTGCTTACCTGCCTGTGAGAGCTATACAGCATAACTGCACCTTTAATATGTTTAAAGATTAATACATTTGGCCAGCACCTGAGTCATCACAACTGTGATCTTGACTAGAATTCCTGAGGACATTAAATAATTTTAATGAGAAATTATTTAGCATTCATTATCATTTCATGTGCTGTGCAAATGTGAAAACGAACACTTCTCTCTTTGCTGGATAAAAACAGAAAACACTCCACTTACAAAAGCATAACAGAGAAGCCTAAAATGTCGTTTTTACTGTTTCCTCTTGCATTGGCTTCCTGGGTCACCTGCTGCTATTACAGAACCACACTATGCTTCTGTACTGAGGAGAACTTTACTTCTTGCGTGTTGAGTGATTTTCTGGCAGTATTCTTTTGCTTTTCCCTTTTGCTTGGAGCCCTTCATATTGGGCCCCCATCACTGGAATGTCCCCTAATGAAATCCAGAAAAACATGTAATACATGTAAGTCCTTTCCTTTTCACTGGATAATGCCTGCAAAGGTGTTGATGGGTAGCAATAAAGACTTGGGTAAGTACTTGGCCAGTCCTATGTCTTCCTCCTTCTCTTCCTGCAGGCAGTCCTTACTGGCTCTCATCTTTTGCAAGCAGTAGCTAGGTTCTAGACATGGAAAAACTTCAATACTACAAGAGAAGAAAAGACATTTTCCATTAACCAAATACATACCTTGTAGGTTAGAATGGTGTTTACCCATTTCGGATATAAAGTTGGTTTTATATAAAACTCCTACATTTGTGGCTATTTGAAATCCAAACACAATAGTCCAGTGTTCAGATAGTTAGCAAAACTTTCTCATATATCCTGAACACATGCCAATGATTTACCTTGAGACAAACATCAGTTGGCAGTGATTTAGGCTAGTATAAGAGCTAGAAAGAATAAAGCAGCCTCAATCAATTCTCAACTGCTCAACATTCTCCCACTCATATATGGTTGTTGCCCATTCTTACAAGCTCTCGGTGACAAATGAAGACCATTTGGTACACTTTTCGTCCCATTTTACTCTTAAGCAGTCCATGCTGTACGATTGTTTTATTGGTTTTGTATTCTTTGGGATCATTTTAACATGAACAGTGAGTGGCATGTTTCTTTAATGAAATCATACATTATCTTGAATCTGATATAGGAAGAACACAGCTCAGTGGACAATGGGCGATACCCACTATAACAAGATCCAGGACTGACATCTCAGGCTGCTAGTGCCTCCTAAAAGCAACTGCAGAAATGCCTGTTGCTGGGAGGTGATAGCTGAGCTCCCTTCTGCAAGGTGTTGTCACTCATTTCTCTGATTCAGGATCTGTTAGCTTTCCTTTGCACTAGTGGTGGGTCTGTTAAGCTGATCAGTTTATCAAGAGTGCTCTCACCATGCTCAGGAACTGACTCTGAGGAATGAGAGAGAACTGAAATTAAACAGCAGAAAGGTTAGTAACAGACAGGTCACTGAAGAACCCTACCTGATCACATTCTTGTAGACTCGTCTGGAATCCTTGTCCACACACACTGTAAAGGACCTTTGTTCTGTACTTTTAATTTTGATGTTGCGTGTTCTAATAGTGTTTGTCACTAACTGAAACAAATATGAAACAAAAAGCTCGGCTTACAAAAACTGAACTTTTCATGACCAAAAGCACTGATGCAACATGGACTGACAGTTCTTACTGATTTTGTATGTACTGAGGCATAAACCTCAAGTCTCCACTTTAGCCAAAGAAAACACAAACTTGCTACAGTGTTGTAGTCATGGTGGTAGCTGCAAAAGAAAGCTCTAGGCTTCTCTACATTGAGGAGTTCAACCCACTGCTTCACTGAAGCGTCTTTTGTTTTCATTATGGGAGGAGAAATGCATCCTTTACTTCCTCCTCCACCACCAGTTCATATTCTCTGTTTTTCAATATATTCTATTATCCAACTACAAAGTGACACTGTGGTTTAACTGCAGTATAGCAGATTTGTGGCAGTACACAAGGCTTTTATTTCCATTTGTCATAATTTAAAATGTAATGCCAGACTTTCCTCAAATGTTGAAAAAAATGTTCAAAAGAAAAAAAAAGACTGGGAAACTCAGGAAAGGCTCTGGAGTGCAACAACATTGTGAAAAGGACCCTAAACTTTCTGTGAGTGAGAGATCATCAAGAATTAACTTTTCTGTCTCCCAACTGTAATAGATCTTCTCAATAAAATGTCTGTATCAGAACTATTGGAGTATTGGCTGTTGTTCAGTTTCATCTATAACGATTAAATATAAATTGTCTACTAGAATTCAGAAACCTGCAGAATGATGTAATTATGGTTACAAGATCATGATATAATTCTGACATTGTGAAATGGGAAAATTTCAATGTTTGCTTGATCGGAGTCATCAGCCTATTTCATAATGTATGAAAAAGAGAACTCTTTGACAATTTCCTTTTCAGTTTGGGTAATTATGCTACTGGCAACGGAAGTACTGTTACTGCTGCAAATATACGTTTGTTTTACTCCCAGTTCTTCAGTTCAGTAGGGATTCTTGTTGGTAAAGGAGGGATAAATCTGAAGAGGAAAGTAAATGTTTTTGTGTGTGTACATGTGCAACTTCTTTTCTTTCGTAAGAGTTAAAAATATTTATCCAACTATATGTTTAATGCTTTTTAGAAGAAATTTCATTTAGAAACTAATAAACTAACCTACACATTCTACAGGCCTTGGTGGGAATGGAGCAGAAGATGTTGCTTTGCCTTTGCAGTTATATTCCTATGAAATTTTAAACAGGTACTTACTGGGTTGGATTTAGACTTAAGTCATACTCAGTGATCCAGTCTGGATCCAACCCATTGGAAAAGTAGCAACTGCTCCAGAAAAATACTGGTTTATTTAGCAATGATGAAACAAGGAAGAAAATATCTACATGGAACAGCAACACAGGCTGATAAACCACATGAAATTTCAGAACAGTTGCCAAGCAGGATGTCCTGTGGAAAGGAAGCTGTGGAGCTGTTGGTCACTTTGCCCAGTTGAAAATTAGCATCAGGAGATACATCCAATAGTAGTCCAGAGACAAACCAGGCAATACTCAAGAAGCCTGAGCAGCTTGCCTTCCCCATGTATCCATTTTCCTGCAAAATCACTCATTTCCAGATGAACAGCTTTTTTACTGAAAAGGCTTGTGCACCATTCAGTTGTGGGAAAGGGAGGTCTGAAGCCCAGTTCAGGAAGGCAGAGACTCAATAAGAAGCACAGACAATTTGAAGGGACCACAATTCAAATATCAAATATCAGAATAGGTTCAACACCCACAGTTCTTTACAGACTGTTCAAAAGACTTGCATCTGTACTGAATGAAATTACTGTCTTTAAAATCCCATTTAAACACACTGTGGTATTGGAGTGAAGGGAATCAAACAGAAAACTGATGGTTGTATAAAACGATGTTGTTGCAGTTGTGATAATGGTAGGCATTGTCTCGTTGCAATTTGGCAATATTTCCAAAAGCTCCCTTCACACAGAAGCACATACCCTAAGTTTGTTTGCTTGTTTTTTTAGAGTGATGGCATAATTAGAATATTCAATCTGATCAAGCTGTATCTACTATTCTAATGAACATCCCTCAAAGATTCTTCAGATTTGCTCAGCAGAAAGATTTGAAAAGTTACAGTTTTATGTGGCAATCCAAAGATAATTCATTAATGGGCCAAAGGGTTGCTTGATTTTTGCTTTGGAAATTTTTTGAAGCTGCACTAAAACAGAACTTGCACACCTGGTGGACTTGCACGTGCCAGGGAGAGTCACCCATATTTTGTAGGGACTCTGTTAGGAAGGGCATCATCCACCCAACCAGCACATGCACCATCTTTCCCTTCAGCTGCAGGTCAGCACGACTAAATGCCTTTTTCTGAAAGATCAGGGTGCCACTTACAGAATATGATCGTCCTGAGAGGTTGGAGGTTTTTACGACTTCAGCGATGTTCACACTCAACCGCACCAGATCTGCAATGGAACAATGAATGGACAGTGAACAACTAGGGGCATTCCTCAGCCTTTGTCTCGACGGAAGCATTTATGCTCCCTTAGAATGTTCAATGGCAGCATCGGCCCGTGCTCTTCATGAAGAAAGATGGTGTACATAACTCTCAGTGGCAGCAAGAGGGAGCTCTGGAACTGAATATGGTACAGTAGTATTCTTTCTCTAACCTATACAATTATTTATTTTATTTAGCAATTAGGAAAAGTTCACTTAAAAGTTTGCTCTCTCCTTTCCTTCCAAGGACATTTTATGATGATGCATGGAACTGCTATGGTGGCGGCAGTGAATGTTATCCACTGCATGCACATGCAGTTCTCTTCTTAAAGAAACTCCTCAACTTGAGGCCCACCAACATATTCCCATGGCTCAAAATTACTGGAGAAAACATATGTATGTGTCCTCCATGAAACCCATGGTTGCCTGGTCTTCCTTGGTGCTGTGGTATGTATCCCCCATAGTTGCAATTGTTTCATCAGCAGCTATTAGATCGTGGATGTAAAATCAAAGGTGGTAACCAATACAGTTGTCTCTTCCCGTGTGTGTGTGTGTTTGTTCCTTTTCTCCCAAAACTTGGTTTTGTGGCTTGTCATACTCTCAATGTAATAGTGTGCTTAGAAAGCAGACATGCAGCAAAATAGGAGCTGCTCCATTCCGAAAACATCATTATTGTCATCATCATAATCATATCACATTTATATTCCACATTCTTCCTCTTGCAAAGCACCCAAGGCACCTACATTTTTCCTTCCCTTCATTTCATCCTCACAACAACAGCCCTGTGGGGTAGGTTAGGCTAAGAGTCTGTGACTGGCCCAAAGTCACCCTGTGAGCTTCATGGTCAACTGGATCTCCCAGGTCTCCAGTCCAACACCCTAACACACCACATTACACTGATTCACAAATTTGCTACAAATCAGAAAAAAACGAGGGAAAGGCACCTGCTAAATGAAAGATGAAAAGAAATCTCAGGTGTCTGTACAAAAAATGTTTATTTTGTCCAATGCAAAACACATTCCCTTCCTCAAGGGCATCTTATCTTTCTAAAAATAATGGTTCCAGTGTTAATTTCCTCTTTTAATGCTCAACTCGTTGCACTTTCTTTACACATGACATTTTCTT
Organism: Varanus komodoensis; assembly: GCF_004798865.1. Taxonomy (NCBI): domain Eukaryota; kingdom Metazoa; phylum Chordata; class Lepidosauria; order Squamata; family Varanidae; genus Varanus; species Varanus komodoensis. Next base: position 9,221,276 of record NW_025336479.1, on the reverse strand, counting down.
TGGAGAAATGGGCTTGGAACACCATGGCAGTTCAAGTAGAAAACGCTATAAGGAACACTGATACAATGGGCAGGTATGAGGTAATGAGGAACCAAATGTGCAGAGGAGCTCATCACCTTAAAACCAACAATTTGGTTCATTTTTTCTCTAAAGGCATCACATGATTGTTTAAATATATACACAAGCGGAACTTGACAGAAACCAAGCAGAAGCAGACTGTCCAACAGAAGCTGGAAGGTAAGACAAAACTGATGCACTTGAAGAAGCAAGCAGATGTGTTATTTGGAGAGTGAAAGCATGAAAGGCTTGTTCCTGCTTTTATGTATGTCCGCATGTACCTGTACACTCAGGAGCACAGCAAAGTAGAGGGTGAACATGAGCAAGAACCCTCCCTCTCCCAGAGTGATTCACTGGCATTTTGTGGCCCTAGTTTGTTTCTCTGCCTTGATTATTAGCTCTGATCTCTCCCTTTTCCAAATAGAATGGATGAAGTCTCAATAACTACTTTTTTCTTGTTGCAGCAGCACATTGGCAAAAGGAATGCCTGTGTAGCTCAAAGCAAACAGATGCCCATGCACTCAGAATTATTCCATCCTGCTCCATTACTTGCAGCAAGGGGAGCATGCAGCTGCAGCTATCCCAACTAGGGTGCAAGTGCATAATGGGAGTAAAGTAATCTTTTTAAAATCACACCCTCTGTCTTCCCCCAGAGTGGTATGCAAAACATAAAATGCATGAAAATGGTAATCATGAAAATACGTTGATATGACATAAGTAGCTGTGAACGAAAAGATGCAAGCATGCATGCACAGACAAAAAAGTTAGTTTTGTGGACTCAACATTTTGAGTGGAAGGGTGGGGTCATTTGCAATTCGCCAGCTCCCAGCTAGGAATCCACAACTAATAAATAGTAGGAACCTAGAAGCTACACAAAGACGTTTGTGCCACCCCTCACAATGACCATGGCCATTACCTTCAGTTTCATTTGAGGGAATCGCTTTCATAACCAGGCCTGTGGATCTCAAAGAAACTGCCTCATCTTTCTCTCGGTTACTCAGCAAAACCTAGAAAGAAAAACTCTCACAAATCACTATTACATTTCACAGCCATAGATACGTTAATCCTTAACATAAGCAGTGGTTCAGTCATTCAGTACACACCATTCATATATGTAAACTATTTCCCTTTCAGTTTTCCATAATATCCCAGCCTCAAGCCAACAGATCCCAAGCCATTTGATTTCTATAGTATTTGTACATTCTTTAAAGAAAACAAAGTGACTTCTAAATTCAACCAGCTTCTGCTCTGGGGCACATGTGAATTTTAGACAATGACTGGATTGAGACAACACACCCAGACATAAGGGTCAAACATGTGTTGTTGTTGAACCATGGGATGTCACTGAAGCATGGGTTATCATGTTGTCTGAACCCGGCAAGCTAACAACCCATGGATTGTTAACCATGAACAACCCATGAAGAGAAATTATAATTCGTTGTAGGCTTGTGAACCATGGTTTCGTTAGTGCAGCTGGGTTCAGGAAACATGCTAACCCATAGTAGTGACAATCCATGTTCAAGCCTTACATGTAGGGTATCATGTCATGTGAAACCCAGTCAAGGTGGTTGTTTCTGTAACAGCATAAATTCGAAGCATCCACCTAGCAGCCTACAGCAAAGAGTGGGCAGCTTGTGGCCTTTCTGAAATTTAGCCTGCAATGCCATCATGCCTCACCATTTGCTGCTCTGGCTAGGACTGATGGGAGCTTTAGGCCAAAGCATCAGGTGGGCTACCAGCTGCCCAATCCTAGAAGATCACAAATAACCAGTAAGGAAAATCTCATCATATAAAAGGCAGCAAAACAGGAATATTGATTTTTACAGAAATAAAATAAAACTGCATTATGAACCAGTGGGTAAGGTAAGGCAGTGTGCTCTGTTTCCCCTGCAAGTCCTCAAAGCACAGTTACCATTGCTTCTTTGAAAAGTGGAGTTAGGAGAGCAAGATTACCAGTGCAGGAATGCCTGTTGCTGCTGCTTCCCTCTACCACCACATCTTTCTCTCCAGCAAGGATCATGTAGTATTATTCCATTACCAAGCCTAGGATCTGGGCTGGTAAAAGAGCAGTTTTAGGGGAAGGTGAAGTTGGTAAGGAAAAGCAGCATCTGAGGAAGCATTAAGTGCTCTTGTCCCACCTGCCAATTCTCTGCTGGAAATCATGTCCCTCTGACAGTGCTTTGCAAAGGAGAATTGGAGGCCAGAGTTTAAAGGAGTATGGATGAAGCAGAGCATGAGTTCCAGCCTAACTTTCTGCATCAAATTCTCACATCCTGTTTCCCAAATGGGAGTCATGATGGAAGCCTTCTGAAGGCATCTGGATTACAGAAAAGGATTTTGGAAAAACAGCCTATAAGGGTTCTGGCAAAAACAGATTCTTTTGTTTTCTCCTCAAGGGAGGAACCAGCAAGTTGCTCTCTGTCTTTACTTACTCTAAATGTCAAGTGGGGGGAGGGTAAGATGGTACTTTGCATAATTCAAATGCCATGGGGTTAAACAGAAATCCCCTAATGCTACTTTCTGAAACTGACGCTGCAATTGTTCAGCACACAACAGAACCACTGTATTACTGTGTTTCCCAGACCCAGCCCACAGAGCTGGTCTAACAAGATAGCATAGTTGATGGTATCATAAGGCACTGAGAGATTAAGGAGAATAAACAAGGTTGTACTCCATTCTGTCATCCATCAGGTGCCAAGGCTATTTCAGTGCCAAACCCCAGCCTAAACCCAGAATGACATGGACCCAGATAATCTGTTTCATCCAATAGCACCTGGAGATGGATCAGCATTACTCCTGCCCCAAACAGGGCATTCATGACTGAGTGATAGTAATTGCAGTCTTCCAGGCCTACTGAAGGTTTCTTAAGGAGTGGTTCTGTGATGGTGAATGTAGGACCACTTCCATTCCTACACTCATCTCCTGAACCCCACAATCTTCCACCAGATGTGATAAGCCAAGATGGACATGGGACAAATATGCAAGTGGCCAGATGAACCTCCCTAAGTACCTTCTCCAAGACCTCAGGCTCCAAGGACTCAGACTAAAACTGATTTCATATAACCAGGCACAACAATGATCTGGATTCTTCCTCTCAACATGTGTGAATTATAGTGCCAGGGCCGAAGTAGATACAAGGAACTTTACCCTCAGGGTGCCTTGCAAATTCACCACAAAATTATATGGGAATAAAAGACCAGTCTATCTAGAAGCCTCATCTTTTGGAACACTGACACCACAAAAATATGAAGCATGGCATCTTTAGTCCCTGGACTGTTGATCAAAACAAATTAAAAGTTCTGCCAGCATTCTGAACTCAGTTTTTAAATGTGGATGGCATCTTTTGCAGGAGCTGCATTAGGATTCCTAGAACTCGGTTCCTGTGCATACCAAGAAGGTTCTTCTCACCTTTTTGTATATGAGTGAAAGTTCTGCACCGAGAGCTTCTACTGCTGGCTTCTTTTTTGCTGGTAGACATTCTGGAAAAGAGCAATTGAATGTGTAGCAACAGCAACACTGGTATTTGCCACTTGAGGGGTTGGATCCATGATCAGGCTTCCACCCATGGAAGATGCCTTCACCTGTTTCTCAGGGATTCCTCCCCCCACCCCGATTCAGCAGGGTCTCCTGATCCTCTGATCAGCATTTTATTTATTTATTTATTTATTTAAACATTTTTATGCCGCCCCATTCGCCGAAGCCTTTTCTGAGGAGTGGAGGGACTGTTGTGGAGAGAGGCATTGTGGTATGCACAATGAAGAGACGAGACAAGAAAATCTGTATCCGCTAGCCCAGTTAGCCATGCCCTAACTTGGATCCAACCCAAGGTTAATTGAAGAAGAAGGCAGGAAGGAAGGATGTAAGGACATATGACGTAATCCTTTAGGATTAGTGGACGGCATATACATTTAAAAATAATCAATCAAACAAACAAATAAATAAATATTTCCCTTCAGGTCTTTCTAACCTAGAGCGCTCTTTGCAGTCAGAATGGAAATGATACATAAATTTTACATACACATAAGTATGATGGGGAAAAAAAGAGTCAGTGGTGACTCATGTCATCACTGAAGAACACAAACCTTAATGAATAACACCGGCACAAACTACTGTACTATTCCATAGCCTTCAGCAGACATGTTATTTGCTATATACTGCCTTGGGAGAGTTCCTCCCCTGAACAGTAGCCAAGAAACACTTGGATAAACTAATTTAAATTAAATGTAAGGTCCATGGACCAAGTCCAGCCTGCCTGGGGCTCTGGCCCAGCCCTCTAGGGCTCCCAGAGGGCCCCTTCCCCTGGGCCCACCCTTTCCCCTCAGCCACTGATTGCTGGTTTCCCAACTTTTGTGCAATTTTCCCCCATTCTGAAAGGCTGCAATGCTTTTCCCAAGGCTTCTTTACAGCAATAAGAACTTTAAGCGACAATAGGCTAGTATTTGGCGCATCCAGAGATGTGCAGTGACTGGACGGGTTAGAAATACCCAAATATTTGGAGCATTTTGGGTATTTCTGCCCGTCAATCCTACCCACTCCTAGAATGTGGGCCAGAGAGCTGAAGCTGAATTAGCCCCAGGGGGGAAAGCGGCTTGGCACCCTGACCTGCATGAAGGAGCCTGGCCAGGACCAGTGACGCCAACCAAAGGGAATGCAAGCCTTACAAAACACCAACCAACAGGAGCTCTCGAACAGCTCGGGGGGCATCCTGAGATGAGGTACAGACCTCCAGAGGGGATGAACTCCTCAAGAGTTGCATTCAGTTCCGTGAGGAAAATATCTTCAACAGGCTCCAAAGCTGCATTCCTGAAGAGAAACTGAAAGGGAGAAAAAGGGCCTCAGGACTCCTGCCTGGGTGAAATGTGGCAGGGACACAACTTTTGTCCAATCCCACTGCAGTGCTTTGAGGACCGGAAGCGGGCACTGACCTTCACTGCATATACTTGGAAGAAGACTGGCTGCAAGCCCAAGCGCACGTAGTATGCAATCGCATCAATGATGAACAGATCGGAAATGGCAGGCTTGCTTGTAGAAGAGGGCTGTGTGGGGTCAAAGATGGTTGCATCAGCCTAAACATCTCTACAGGCAGCTGCTGTTTCTAACAGGTATTAAGGGAACTGGGGGACCAAGAGCAAGAACGGTGCCGGCTGAGCAATTGACCTATTTCACCCAGCATGTGCATGACTACACAAGAGAGATGCCTTTCCTGTATGAAGCCAGGACGTTTTAATAACCCAGGAAAGACAAAGATAGGAGTACGTGTTGGGAAGAAGGAACTAGTCTTTCTTCCCCACTGATGTAAATGGAATTAGATGTCAGTGTAGAAACAGGATTCCTTGGTAGCCTTATCAGGTGGAAGCGTATTTCTGAGCAAGTACCAGCCTCTGTGATGGAAATTGCTGCTGGTTTCTTTCTCTATTTGAGACACATGCCAAGAAGTCTCGCGGATGTTTCTGAGGAATACAAGCAGAAGAAAGGGCTCCTCTCCTACCATGGTGGCCAGCTTCGGGATCATGTGACAGAGGGTGTTAATGTTGCTCTCGTACCATGGATCCGCTCTTCCAAGATAAGCAGCCAACTCACAAGGCTCTGTCTGGTCAGGCAGAGCACTCTCCTGGAAGAAGAGGGACAGGGGCACTCAGCACCACACGAGCTCAATGCACTCAGAGCGCAGCATTGTGGCGGGAAAAGGATCTCCACCCACCCCACAATCCAGCCATGCTCTTCTCCACACGGCCCCAATCCACTCACCTCAGCTGGTGAAGAGGTGGAGTGTTCCTCCAGGACAGGCACATAGTAGAACTGGACTTTTAGCCTTCGTGTAAGGAACACACGCCGGCTCTCCCGCTTCCTGGGAATGAGGGGACAAAATGGCCCTTAAGGTCTGTGGAGGCCATCTGTGGGGTGTGGATTTTGGCCTTTGGGTTGAAAATCCGAAACTAAAGAAAGTCTTTTTATCATTATTTATTTGGGGGCAGGGGAACAGTTTGTCCTGCTTTGTCAGTGGGAAAAGTTGCACATGGAATGGAAGATCCATTCACCATCTTTTGGGCTAAGAAGCGCTAATGATAAGAAGCAGGTGTACTGGAAAGAAGGGGACTAGCAAGCAGGAGATAACTTTGGCTCCCTGTTTTGTATGGAACAGGAAAAAGCTTGGGGATGCCTAGCTGTGATATTGTAAGGGAAAGGTAAAGGTTTCCCCTTGACATTAAGTCCAGTCATGCCTGACTCTGGGGGGTGGTGCTCATCTCCGTTTCCTAGCAGAGGGAGCCAGTGTTTGTCTGCAGACAGTCTCCATGGTCATGTGGCCGGCATGACTGAACACCCAAGTGCACGGAATGCTGTTACCTGCCCACCGAAGTGGTACCTTTTTATCTACTTGCATTTGCATGCTTTCAAACTGCAAGGTTGGCAGGAGCTGGGACAGAGCAACGGGAATTTACCCTGTTGTGCAGATTCGAACCGGCGGCCTTTTGATCAACCAGCTCAGCAGCACAGCGGTTTAAACCGCTGCACCACCTGATACTGCAGTTTTCGTAAAAAGACAGATGCTGGGATGACAGTTGGCGTTACACTTACCTCATGGAGTAATAGGCCTGGGCGAGGCGACCCAAAACTCTGTCATCGCCCAGCACCAAGACTCGAGCCGTGTGCCATCTTTTCATGGGTGCCATTGGTTCCATGGTGCTACCACCCGATTTCCGGTGCAGCTTCCCAGAAGGCTTTGTCCCCTGCCCATTGCAGCCACTCTGCAGGAAGGCAATGCTATCCAGTGAAGAGCCCCTCTTCTTCACACAGCCCTTCCTCTGGAGCCGGGAGTGCTCAGCCTCAGCGCTGCAAGAAGCTGGAATTTCATCCCCTGGAGTGGGCAGGTCCCGCTCAATTCCACTGTCCGTGGAGAGCACCGAGAAACGTGTGTGCTCATAGCAGTCATAGTCTGGCATCATGTCTTGAAATTCAAAGCTATCCAGTTCTGGACTCAGAGAATCCTGTTCGCAGGACTGGCTCGGTGAGCGAAGGAACAGCACCAATTCCCTCCCTGAAACAAGAGAATGGCTGTGAGGTGTTTTGGAAGACCCACACTAAAGCCTGGAGCCTGGCAAGCTACAGTGTGGCCATGTGCCAGCAATCTGGTTTTGACCACATCCCCAGGCCAGACTCAGGACTGGCAACCAGCAGCAGCCAGGGCGGTGGTAAGGGTAGGCATGGTCAAGCATCCACCGAGAGCCCCTGCCGAGAAGGGATTTGCTCCCCCTCTTGTTCACCTGCATCTCTGCTTTGCCATCTGGCCCAGGCAGCAGCAGTGGTGAGGAGGAAGAACCCGAGACGCCCCAGCCTCTGTGCTCCTTGGCTCCGTGCCTGTCAAGTGATGATGAGGGAGAGCAGGAGGACCAAGAGCAGCCAGTGAGAAGGGCAACCCGCCAAAGGAAGCGCTCATTAGGGGCGTCTTGTCAATGGCCCTTCAAGGCTTGCAGCCATGCTGGGCCGGGTGATTGCCCACTTTGTGCACATACACAACATGTCTTAATCTAGTGTAGCAGCAAACCTGCTGACACAAAATACCATTTTATTGATTCATGCCATTTATGTTCAGATTGTTAGAGCTAATCAAAACATTCAGAGAGAAAAACATTACCCTCCTTCCTGGGACTGTAAAAGGTTTCCAGGTTTATTATCTCCCCCACTTTGAAAGGGAAGGACCTCTTGGCACATAGAAAGCTGCCCTGCCAGGATAGATTTCTATTTTACTCTTCTCCATGAAAGGCTGATTTTCCTATGTTTTTCTATGTTTCCTATGTTATAATAAGCACACTATTTTTTCAAGAGTGCTTATACTGGCCACTACTATTTATTTGCCCTAGGCCCCTGCAGCTGCTTTTTCTTCAAAAAACTGTTTAAAGAAGCATAATTGGAAACAGGTAGTTTGGCCCTATGCACAAAAGAGGGCAGTGGTGGTTTTTTTAATTGATGGGTGCAATAAGGGTATAGAATAAAATGACTAAACTACAGTAAGGGTGTGATTATTTGCATGTTTAGGCAGAAAGAAGTCTGTAAACATTTCACCTATGGTGTTTCCTAGTGTCCACAAGGACTTTATACTTGGAATAAAACTACCCTTCATCTCTGTCACAGAGTCAAAAGGATGAAGAGCTCCTCCCAGGGGAAATGGAAATGTTTCCTTTTCTGCTCATTGGCTACAAGTCATGAACTGTGTCAGCCTTCAGGCACTTACAGAGCTGGTCTTCATCTCGCCACAGGTGGAAGCTGATGTTAGGGTTGGGTAGAGGGATGCCAGGACTGCCTTCTACTGCAGTCGTCTCTACACCTGTAGAACACAGAGAATGGATCATTAATTTACCCATGTTGGGATGTTTAATGCAGACCTGAGGAGCAAAAGCGGAGAGTCAGCACCACACCAGAGGGAAACAGGTGTGAAGTTAAAGTACACAGACTTCTGGGAAATGCTGCTGTTCAGCTGCCCTGCTTTGTCCAATGAAAAGCCTCATATCGAGCCCCCTATAACAGGGTTAATGTAGGAAAATGTGAACCAGGGGCTAACAAGTGGCCAGTGAACAGCTTCTTTCATGCTGAGAAAGCCCCTAGGTTTTATTTAGCACAGTTGCCTGATGGACAATCTAAAAGAGCTATTACATGATGTTAGCATACAAGAGCGATGATATTCCAAACTAAGGGAGCAACCATATGCATGTTTAGACAGAAAAATGTCATAGAATCATGGAATAGTAGAGTTGGAAGGGGCCATGAAGGCCATCGGGTCCAACCCCCTGCTGTTGCAGGACACCACGTTACACCATCCCACTCAGGTGGCTGTTCAGTCTCTGTTTGAATGTCTCTAGTGTGGGAAAGCCCACCACCTCTCCAGTCAACTGGTTCCACTGTCGTATTGCTCTGACAGTGAGGAAGCTTTTCCTGGTGTCCAGTCTGAATCTGGGTTGTCACAACTTGAATTGATTATTTCATGTCCTACACTCTGGCATCAGTGAGATGAGATCTTGACCTTCCTCTTTGTGACAGCCTTTGAGGTACTTATAGGGGGATATCATATCCCCCTTCAGTCTTCTCAAGGCTGAACATGCCCAGTTCTCTCAGCCTCTCCTCACAGGGCAGTGTTTCCAAAGCCTGGGTCATTTTTGTTGCCCTCCTCTGGACCCTTTCTAATTTTCCTGCATCTTTCTTAAATCTTGGTGCCCAGAACCAGACACAGGTCCCAGGTTTCCTAGCCAACAGTACTAGCTGGGGAATGCTGGGAATCAGGGATATTTTTTTCTGTCTGAATATGCATAGGATTGATTCCTTTGAAGTATGTACAGGAAACATATGATTTCCTCCTTTATTGATTTGGAGGCAGGAGTGTGCACGCGTGTGTGTACACACCTTTTCATCATGCGTTTTCATCACACACATTTCCATCACTTCCTCCTATGCACTTATAACCAATCTATACTTTGCACCAGCTCCATTTACTTCCTTGTCTCAGATCTGTGCAGCCTTCCCCAACCTGGTGCTCTCCAGATGCTTTGGAATTCAACTCTCACCAGCCCTAGACAGAATGGCCAATGGTAAGGATAGCTGAGAACAGTAGCGCTACTCAATTTGTAAGGCTACATGTTGTGGAAGGCCACTCCCGAGAGTCATACATCTTCCATTCTTTTGCCCACCCTTTCTGGTGGCAGGGGCTGCAAAATCTCTACACAAGGGGCCAGTTCTGAACAGGATACCAAACTAAGATATGAGCTTTTGAGTATGCAATTCCTTTTCCATCCTCTCAGTTACTACACCAATGCCCTCATTAACTGGTGCATCACTCCCCCTGCACCGAGTTAGAGACACATGCCAATATTCATTGCTTCAGACGCTGGGAGAAGGTAAGCCCATGGCAGAAAGCATCAGAGTTGCCCAGGACCCAATACTAGGAGAAAGCAGGGGGCCTCTTTTCATCCCGGTCTGTTCAAGCTCTGCTTACCTGCCTCTGAAGCACTCAGCAAAGTACTGTAGATTTTTCCCAGTTCTTCCACATATCGACTGCACTCTGCGCTCATTTCTCTTCCTGTATGCTCAGTGGCTGCCATCACTTGCTGAAAATAGTGCTCAGTCACATCTAATGGCTTAGCCTGTCACAGGGTGAAGGAATCAATATTAGTAATTGCTGGAATAAAGTTCATAGCTGCAAAACCCATTTGCTTGCATTGTTATGTTTTTATTTTAAACCACCAAGCAGATTTAGATACTGTGCTTCAGTTACTCTCCCAATATTCAGCTTTGCCTAACCAGAAAATAGTTCTGTCACTGGACCGGTATGAACACATGGAAAAGTTGGTGAACTTGTAACCTCAGACAACACAGCTATCAGGTTTCTCAAGGTAATTTTAAAACTTGTTTGTTTGCTTCAGTTGAAGTATTTCTTTGAGAACCCTTTTCTTTTTAACGACTTTTATGACTTGGGAAGTAATTTCTACATGCTATTTTGTAAGCTCCCTATCCCCAGCTATGCCCCAACAAATCTTGTTAAAATACTAATCCTTTCAGGATAATTGGGGATTCAAAAAATCTGGCTTAATGAAGGCAATAAATGCAAAGGATTCAGCTTTAACAGAGCAATCCTTGATGGGCCTATTCAGATGCAATGGAGTCCAGTGGCCTTATTCCAAGGAAAATGGGAGGAGGACTGGAGCCTTAAAGTACTCCCATATATCCGCAATAAAACCACAACAGATTTGCAAAACAACTCCAAAGACATGTTGGTGGGATGAATCAAGATGGAGTTGTCCACATCTGGTCACATGCTCTGACAGAGACATTTTGGGAAAAGCTCTTCAAAGGAATCAATAATGCAACAAATCAAAACATCTCAAAGACTCGAACACATGCAAGTCTGAGTATTTTCCCAAAAGGTTTGCGGTCTAAACTGCATAATGGCAGGATCTTACACGCTTTCCCAGTGGCAACAACCAAAGCTATTGGAAAAGTTCAGTGGTTGGGCAGAGCAGTCTTAATCCCCTGATCTGCTGGGGGCAGGGGGCGGGGGGGGGTGCAGGCAGTAGGATGGGGCAGTCATACCTTTCACAGCCTAGCTGGACTGCCAGAAAGCAGCCCACAATTAGGCCAAAACTAATGTCCAAATGCCTGCTGCCCCAGAAATGAACTACATGTAGTTCAGACACAGTGCAAACCATTGCATGTTTAGACAGAAAGAAAAGTGCTGCTGGCTAGAGCATGCTGGCAGTCGTAGGACTTTTTTCTGTCTAACCATGCATGGGATTGTGCCCTTAATTTTTCATCAAGTGACCTGACAAAATCTAAAAATCCCAAGTTTTTAGATTCAACCCAGATTCAAGCTAGATATCAGGAAAAGATTCCTAACTGTCAGAGCAATACAACAGTGGAACCAGTTGCCAAGGGAGGTCATGGGCTTTCCATACTACAGACATTCAAAGCAAAACTGGACAGTCTTCTGAGTGGGATGGTGTAAACTGGCAACATGCAACAGCAGGGGGTTGGGCTTGATGGCCTTCACGGCCCCTTCCAACCATACTAGTCTATGATTCTATGAAGCTGCCACAGCGGTTCTGATCTCTTGGCATTACCTGAAGAAGGCTGCGCAAGCTCCTAACATCACAGCGTTCCTTCAACACAGCTTGGAAGGCATGTTCTATCACATACAACATGCATGACTTGGTACTCTGGAACATCTGTGCAGCCCTGATTTCATCAATGAGTGCCCGGCATACAGCCTCTGAGAGCAAATCTGGAGCAGCAAACATGAAAACCCTGGGGAAAGGAAGAGTTAAGTTACATGGCCTAAGAAGAAATGGTTAACAGAGAAGATAGTATGCACTAGGCAAAAGTTAATAAGCCTGGAAGAAAAGCTGTATGTCCATCTTACAACAGAATGTTGGCTAATTCACAGAAATCAGAACAAGGACAGGTCCTTACATTAGGATGGCCCTGGGGCTGGATTGGCATTTTTCTGCAGTGAACATGCGGCATAATACCTGTAAAATTACACACATCTCTTTAAATGTGTGCACATGCATCTTGAATACCTCATTCATCCAGGGTTCGCTGGTGCTCACACATGTTGCTGTTTTAAAAGTGCAGACAAGCACATACGCCATCCATATGGCCCTGCTGCAGGGAAATTGGCATAAAGCTGGTATTTCCCACAGCAATCATGATGCACAGAGCTGAGAGGTGTATTTAGAGGTAACCTCAGTGGCTTCTTTTAAATGAGTCTGCTGCACAGCAGATTCTAGCAACTGGAAGCTGCATCCCTTGGGGCATGAAAGTTAAAGGCCAGAACGCACGCCAGTGCACTGTGCAAACTCTTTGCCACTCAGCCGTGCTCCTAAGGGAGGTCCATATATGTCAGGATGTGCATCACGCAGGGTGTGCAACACACATCATGAGGCATGTTGACATCTCTTATAGACATGCATGAAGTTCTGGCCTTGTGCTGTTATTCTATTCTGTGCACACTTTCCAAATTCTCTCTCCAGCAATTAGAAATGCCCAATTCAGGACAAAGCAGACTTGGAACATTTAGCTGCAGAATTAAACTGGCACATTGAAAAGGCAGGCGGGATGCTCAGTACTTACTTTTCCTGGTAAGGGAAGGAGTCGTTCTTAAGACTTTGCTCCGCAGAGACCATTCTTTGGTACAATACACCTAATGAGCAAAACAAACAGTCAGCTAGCTATCAAAATGGAAAGGGCTGAGCACTGGCTGCTGCCATATTGAACAACTGATAAAGCTATTATTGTGATGTTGACTTAAAAGGAAACCAGGTCTAAAACTGTGGGTGCAAGCTGCTCTGCACCATGAATACGGAAAAGCAATTTCGAAGGAAAGATACCAGTGCGCAAAGGGAACACGGCACGGATTTATTTCAACAGCCATAGAGAATTTACCAGGAAACCCTTCCACATGATGGCAAATCTAAGTGAACTTACTCAGGCTCTTAACAAGAAAATCCTCTGGATTACATATTTTGTGCCAACACAGATGTCCCTGGCTGTGCTAGTATGAAAACTTGGGAGCTCCACACAACTATCATCTCCATAACCATGCGGAAGCATTTCCTGACAGGTTCCACATTTCTTGAATGCACAGTTACAGGTTGCATTTCAGGTTACCTGAAGGAGCGCTTACGTCCATATGTGCCCACCCGCTCACCCCTTGAGATCTGCGGGAGAGGCCCTTCTCCGGGAGCCCTCCATGAAGGAAATTAGGAGGGTAAGTACCCGGAGGAGGGCTTTCTCTGTGGTGGCGCCCAATCCATGGAATGTGCTCCCCAGAGAGGTCCTCCTGGTGCCGTCATTATTTGTTTTTTGGCGCCAGGTGAAGATCTTTTTATTCAAACGTTATTTTAATTGTTAATATTATTTATTTATTTCATTCTTTGGCCAGGGCGACTTAATTTATACTGTTAAATTATATTGTTTTATAGGATGTTATTTATTTATGGTTGTGAGCCGCCCCGAGGCTTCGGCGAATGGGGCGGCATAGAAGTTCCCTAAATAAATAAATAAATTTCCCGAACGAACAGTTCTTTCCTCAGCATTCTAATGAAATGATCTTAAGCAACATTTTTGATCCAGTGCCAGTCAGTGACCTGGAAAGGAACCACTCAAACATGTGCTTCCTTTTGTTTCCTCCAGAAATGAATCAGCAGCAGGTTTCCACTAACTGGCAGAAGGCTATATTGTAACATTTGGCCAGAGACATTTTGGTGTCTATGACAGAAAATCCAAAATTGCACTCCACCACCACCCAGTGGTAAAAATACAGTACACAAAATGAATGATAATTGGTTGATCATTAACAGAACCCCAACAATCTGTGAACTAGCCATACATTCAGTTCGTAGCATCACAGAATTCAAAGGATTGTGAATTTTAATCCTTCAAGTCCAGCCCCCTGCTCAGTGTAGGGATTCACTTTAAAGCATCCCTGCCTAATGTTGTCCAGTCTGCTTGAATATCTCAAATAATAGAGAATTTGCCACCTTCCTAGGCAGCTGGATTCATTATCTGACTGCCCTGACCCTTCTTCTTGATAGTCAACCAAAATCTGCCTTCCTGCATCTTTTGCCCATTATTTCATGTCCTTCCGTCTTGGGTAACAGAGAATTGGTTTGATGTTCCTTGCTGTGACAACCCTTTCAGTATGTGAGAAGCACTATTGCTTCCCTCTCCATCTTCTCTTCTTCTGGCTTAAGCTACTCAGTTCCTTTGATCTTTCCTTGTAGGACTTAGTCTCCAGAGTCCTTTGAAGAAAAGTCTGAAAGAATGTTTGGTTCTACCCTAAGAAGAAAAGGTTCTTTTACTCACAGAGCTTGCAGCACACTTCCCAGGTCTGAAGAGTGCACACTTGTTTATTTGACTTCATGAGCATGCCAAAGGGTAATCCACCTCCTGTTAGAGCTTCCCTCCATAGCATGCACCTAAAGCTGATGTGTGATTTTTAAAAATATGGGACTGTACACATGTACATTTCCTACAAGAAATGGGGTGCTGCTAGCTGCCATTCTCCATCTCCCATTCTATGAAGCCAGGGGGATCCATACCCCACTCCCCTCCATCTAAAAGCAATTCCCAAAAACAAGCGCAGCTCCTCTCCCATGCTGACTTTCCCAAGAACAAGCACCACTGAAGTCCATGTGGTTGACTTCACAGTAAGCACCACTGAAGAGGAAGCCATTTACTTCTGAGCAGACATGCAGTTGTTCCCAACAAGGGAGGGGAGGGAAAGCAGCACTGCATCTACCCTGCAGGTCAGCGGGAAGGGTAAAGAGAGACAGAGCGAGGAAAACTGTGGGCAGAGGGTGAGGGAGGCAGAAAAGGAAACCGAAGACTGGTCAGGCTGGACCTTGCAATCCCACTCATCTGGTTGCTGAAGCCACTGTTCCTCTCACACCCCAGAACAGAAGTTTAGTCCACACTGGAGTATGTACCTTGGAAAAACTGCCACATGTAAAACAAGTCATGACATAACCAGTCTGAAGAAATCCAGGGCATCATAACAGAAGCAGTGTGAGGAGGAGTCTGGGTGAGCATCATGTGGCACGCCAGTGAGTCAGGCATGACAATGCCAATAAAAACGCTTGGCCTGGGTCTCTGTGTCAAAGGGCAGTGCTCCTGCACTCCCTGAGCTCTGAAGAATTGAAGAAATTAAACCAAAAGGAACATGGAATACTGCAGACCTGGAATTGTGCGTTCCAGTTTTAGCTGCCGAGCGTAATCCAGGCCAATGGTGCAGTAAGGTTTGGGCAGCGTGAGTAACTTCTTGCAGAAATCATACACCCTCTCGTACAGCTCATCAGGGATGCAGGGTGCCTGGAGCAGCAAAAGGAGAGAATTTTTCAGCAGAAATTGGTTAACTGGAGGCTTTGAAGCCAGAGAAAGTTCTACAAGAACAACTACAACAGAGCTGAAGGCCAGCAGCCAAATTCACCTGATATCAATGTCTCAATTGAATAATGACCCTTGAAAACTGAGCCTGTTCATACATGCTGTTGGACTAAATCTGGATTCACTCTAAAGGAACAGAGCAAATGAATTATTTGCAAACTCATTGAAATTATTTGATCAGGGTCTATAGGCTTGCTTTAGCAGAGAGATCTGCAGCATAAATGCATTTGTTTTCTCTACCAGTCTATTCTCATTGCCTTGGGGAATCTTACATTATGATAGGAACTATATGAACAAAGAGCAGTGGCTAAAATATGTAACCCAATGCTTCCTTGTATTTTTCCCTCTCATGGGTAAAAAACAGTCAGCCAGAGATCTGAATAATTATGACTAAGAGCAGCTTGTACAATACGAATGTACCCCACCTCTCTCCAAGATCTTAGGTTGCAGAATTCAGTTACAATTCACTTGTACAGAACTAGGAAGCTGAATGAACTAGGAAGCTGATTTACACAGACCTGGAGGAACTGTGGCTTTTGTGCACTGTGGGAAAATAAGCAACAAGCATTCAGGTGGAAGGGGAGGAGATGGTGATCGAAACAGCCACACTTCTCTATCATTGCCCCTCAGCCAAACAAGCAGTTGCTGCAGCCGTAGTTTAAAAAGAGGCTGACTCTTCCCCTCTTCTGGGACATGGGCCCAATTGCCACATCAAGCAGTTTGCTTCTAGCCAGTCCCCACCCTTTCCCCCCCTGGGCAAGAGTGTAACAGAGAGCAGGCTTCAGGGAAAGTCAATGGCCCACTCAAAGGAGCTGTTCCGGATCACTTCTGAAGGGCAGTGCTCAACCTTGAGTCACTTGCCTCTGAACATGTGCAGATTTCCAAACAGGTTTGTTTCTGGATTCCTTTTAATACATCACCAAAGAAGCTCGTGTCAGTCCTCCCTTGCAGTTTTATCTCCACCCCTTTTTCTTAACATCCACAAATATGGAGAGGGCAGAGATTATGTGCAATGCTTCCTTCTATTTGCTTCAGATCACTGCTGCCTCTGCGCCAAGTGTTTCCTTATGCTAGACATGGTTTATGTGTCTTGCTGTTAGTAGCACATGAATTATGGATGTTGTACGCATGCTGACAGCAGATTGAAGTGCTATAGAATCTCCGCTTATGAGCAGGCAATCTGCCATCTGGTTTCCAAAGCCGTGCTCTTATTCTTTCCATTTTACTGCTTAAGGTTTTAAGGAGATCATGAATCAGTTCTTTATAAACCATGGCTAGAATAGCAGAGGGAAGCACAACCAGTCAAAAATATCTGAGTCCATAAATGCAAGTACACAGTGGGCTAAACTACATTAAATGCATAGCATGTAGAGGATTGTAATAGTTTTTATTGTAATGGAAGCATGTGGACCATTGATCCACACGGAGATTCAGCTCTGCCACCTAGCTACTTGTTTCTTTAAATGCCACTCCACCTCCCCCCCCCGCCCCCACTGCATGTGGGGACTGTAGAAAGAACAAGAAGTTCCTTTGCGTGTTCCCACCTGGCTTTCAAAAGAGTCTCCAAGGCAAACGCTCAGCAAGTCAGGCCATGCTGATTGGCCACACCCCAATCTGGCCCATCCACACCAGCCCTGAATTTCCGGGATGCTACAGCTCCATAAAACGAGGTCCTCACCTTTATCAGTGTGTACATCAGCGTGTGAAGCAAGGGGATGATGTATTGATGATAGTTGCATCTTTCTGCCTGAAGAAAGCAAACGGTTATGCATAGCATTCTCCAGAGAAGAGATCCTGGATCTGGCCACCTGACTGCTTACCCCTAGTTCCAGATCACTTAAGATACATTCCCAAGCATCAGTCCCAATACAGATCCAGTGCAACAACGTGGCATAATACTCAGTGCAAAACAGAAGTCTGGCAAGCAGCATGTGCTCTTATTTCCACTCCTTTAACGGCTGGCATTGCGAGCCTCAAGACACAGCAGAGGAGATGAAGATGCATTGAGCTAGGCTGCGACCCTCCTCTGGGTGGATGGCGGGTGCACGGCGAAAGCAATGAGTCCTGACATCATCACTTACATTTGAGAGGCTCTCACTTGAAGAGCAGGTTAAACTCTCTTTGGAGAAAGCATACATAAAGCACCTAAAAAATTCCAGACCATGGGACTTGTGATGTTCAGTCCCTTGGTGGTATTCTAAACATACTGGAAACAAAGGGAAACAGGCTGCTCATCGCAGAAGTCAGTCACGGCTGGGCCTGCTTTATGTTTGGGTGGATGGAGCATGTCGAAAGACCTTTGTGGGCTGCAGTGGAATCCAAGACAACATGACTGACTTTTTCCTATGAGTTGTGATGCCCAAATAACTGGACCTACCACCAGCCTGATGCTTCTCTGAAGCAGCAGAACAGTGGCCAAGTCATGAACTACAGTTTCATAGCCACAAGAAAGAGTAGCTCTCTGCTGCCAAGCCTGCACCCAACCCGCTCTTTTCTTTCTGCGGATCGCTCTCACCTTTTCCAGTTCCTTCACCAAGATTTTGATCAGGACGGCACCATTACTGGGATTCCTGTCAATTTTCTTGTGCAAAGTCCATCGCAGCATCCCTGGGAGACCAGTGCCAAAACAACTGTCAAGCTTACATCCATTAGGTCAAAAATCACCAGACGTTGCCTTACACTGAGTCAGACCCTTGGTCCATCTAAACCAGTATGTTTGACACTGACTGGCAGCCATGGCATGCCAGGATTCCAGGCAGGAGCGTTTTCTGTTGTACCTGGAGATGCTGAGGCACCATTTCTAACACCATGGACAGGACATGGCATAAACACAGGTGCCAATCTAGCACAGAGACTGAAAATAGCAAAGGAGAAATTAGAGATGTGAAGGCCAAGGAGCGGGAATGGAAAAAATGGCAGGGAAAAACATCTGATTGCCTCTCCATCAAGACTTGTTTTGTCTCAGGGAGTGAGGTCAGCAGGAAGCCCGTGCAGCAGGAGGCCAGCCAGGGCTGGGGGAGCCAGCTGGAATAACCTGGCTGTTTGTGAAGGGTTCTCTGCTGGTGCATCTGATTGGATGGGGCCGCATGTGGGCTAGAAAGAGGGATGGAACTAAAAGGGAATGGTGAGGGGGAGAGATCCTGAAAAAGAACAAATGAAATTTTTCATGTGCTTACAGTGAGGAGCAAAAAGACAGATGTGTGAATAAGCACATGTGCAATCATAATGGTGTGTGTGTGTATGCAGGGGGTGTCTTTATCGGTGGGGAGTCAGGATGGGAAGAAAGAGAGTGTATGAGACAGTGAGAGGAAATAAGTGCTGGCAAGGGAGATTGGAGGGAAAAAGAGTTTGTGTTCTGTGGAAAAAATGTCTTTCAGCTATGGAAAGTGTGGGATCATGGGAACTGTTTTGTGTGTTAAATTCAGATCCCCCCTCTGCCTTGTACTCAGTCATCTGAGCAGGATTTGTGGCCCGCCACACCTCCCTATGCAGCCATGTTGTGTTCATGCCCAGAAGAGTTTGGCAAATTGCCAAAAGTCCCCATACCCTGCCTCTGTCCTAGCCCAGGTGGCAGTTCCCCATTTCCTGTTGCTTCGCTGTCTGAATGATCTTAACTGGAGAAACCAGGAATTCAGCACAGGGGCCTTTCAGACTTGCAAAGCCTCATCTTTAGCATTAAGCTATGGCTCGTCCTCTGACATTTGTTTCCAGTAAGAAAAAGACTCTGGCAAAGTTCTGACACCGGGAATCAGGGCAGGGACCCATTCTTATACTCCCGTGTGAGCAACTAACAAGACAAATACCAGATGAACAGGGGATGCTGCCATAGCTAGCCAGGCATGGTGGATCCAACTTTCCTCTGCTGTAACTTGCTGTGGGGATGGAGCTCAAGGGCACACCAAGCAAAGTCTCTCAAGAGCTCAGTCACCATGTGGATCAGAGCAGCCACTGGCCTTACCTCTCTCACTCTGGAAGGCTGGATGGTGGCCATCGAGCTCTCGGAGAAGGGCGTGCACACTCCGGAGAATGTCTGACTCAACCGCTTGAAGCAGGAGAGAAACACAATGTGTGAAACTAGGGTGATTCAGCATCTCCCCATTCTTGCTAACTTACCAACCTGACTTTTTGGCTCAAATATATATAACTGCATCAACCAAAGGATACCTACAATGCTATGCCACTAGTGTTGTCAACTCCTGTTGGATCAGGTACATGTCCAGGCAGTACATAAAATACAAGCAGCAGAAAATAGTCGTGCACCAAAGAGTTCCTTCTCACTCAGACTTCCAGTGGAAATAGAACAGCACCAAGTATACAGGCTGTTTTCACTATAGCAACACCACCTCTGATATTAACCCCCTGTGTAAGAGTGTCTAAACAGAGTGATAAATTTACTAGCAGATGGTACAACTTGAATCATTTTACTCCTCTGGAAAATATCCACACATTCTTGATAAAGGAAGAATCAGGATATGACTGGTATGAAATCCTTCTTCCTGCGGGTGGGATACAGGACCCTGGCAATGTAGGTTCATTCCAATAGTCCAAAGCCTAATCGTGTCTAAGTTTTCTTTATTGGGGTGACAGTTTAGTTTCATTTTGCCACCAGTATTGCTGTGAAAAGCTTCCATCTGATGAAGTGTGCTTGAGTACACAAAGGCTTATGGTACTATAAATCTGTTAATTTTCAAGAGTAGACTCTTTGAGACTCTTTCCTTGCATGTTTGCTGCATCAGACTACCAACACACCTACCCCTCTGAAATTTATTCTGTCCTTTGCTCAGTTGAGCAGGGGTGGTGGAAGGAAAATTCTTCCCACCTAGTCAATTTTGTTTTTATAGCAAACACAAACCTGAACTCTCCATAGTTGGACAGAGGTCACAGCAGGTGGTTGTGGGTTTCCTTGTATCAGCACTTCCTGGAGAACTGGGTGACAAGAGGGCCTGGTTTCACTCAGCATGGCCTCGTATCCTCTACTGCTTGGGTGCAACAAGATGGTGCTGAGGCAGTGCAGTGCTTAAGGTCCATGTTAGCTACCTGAACCACTGAAACACATGAAAATACAGAGAAGAGCATGGTTGGGTTTCCAAACTGTACATCTGTGCAGTAACGCAATAGCAGGCTGCTTTACCTTGTAGGTGGTGTCCTCAGGAAAGGGAGCCTGGAACATAGGTCAGTTTTCCTCCATTTGGAGCACTCCAAATGTATTGGGGATGCAACTCCCCCCCCCCCCAATTCCCAGCCAGCAGGGCCAATGGAGACATAAAATCACAGAAGAGTAGAGTTGGAGGGGGCCAGAAGACCCCTGGGTACAACCCCCTGTTAAACCATCCCTCTCAGATGGCTGTTAAGTGGCACCTTGAATGCCTCCAGTGTGGGAGAGCCCACGGCCTCCCCTGGTTATTGGTTCCATTGCTGTACCATTCTAATAGTCAGTAATTTTTTCCTGAGGTCTAGCCAGAATCTGGCTTCATGTAACTTGAGCCCTTAATTCAGTGTCCTGCACTCTGGGATGATTGATATCCTGTTCTCCTTTGTGACAGCCTTTCAAGTACTTGTAGCATGCTATTGTATCCCCCCTCTGTCTTCTCTTCTCAAGGTTAAACATGCCCAGTTCTTTCAATCTCTCCTCATAGGGCCTAGTCTCCAGTCCCCAGATTATCTTTGTTTCTCTCATCTGAACCTTTTCCAGCTTGTCTGCATCTTCCTTAAACTGTGGTGCCCAGAACTGGACACAGTACTCCAGGTGAGGCCTAACCAGTGCTGGGAAAAGGGGGACTAGTAATTCATGGGACTTGGAACTGATGCTTCTGTTAATGCAGCCTAAAATAGCATTCGCCTTTTTTGCAGCTACATCACATTGTTGACCCATATTCAGCTTGTGATCCACAATGCCAAGATCCTTCTCACTTGCAGTAATGTTGAGCCAAGTACTCCCCATCTTTCAGTGCATTTGGTTTCTTTTTCCCAGGTGCAGAACTCGGCATATGTTCCAACTGAATTTAATTTGGTTGCTTTCAGCCCAGTGCTCCAAGATCACCTTGCATCTTGTTTCTGTCTTTCAGAGTATTAGCTATCCCACCCAGTTTTGTATCACCTGCAAATTTGGTAATTGTTCCCTGCACTTCCTCATTCGAATCATTAATTAAAACGTTGAAGAGCCCAGGACTGCACCCTGTGGTACCCTGCTTGTTACCTCTCCCCACTTGGAGAAGGTGCCATTGATGAGCATTGTTTGAGTCTGATTCTGTAGCCAACTGTGGATCCACCTGATTGTTTTTCCACCCAGCCCACTTTAGCTAGTTTGCTAATCAGAATATCAAGGGGCACTTTGTCAAAAGCTTTGCTGAAGTCAAGATAGACTATATCCATAACACTTCCACAGTCCATCCCACACACTCAGTCAAAAAGTGAAATCAGATTAATCTGGCAGCATTTGTTCTTGAGCAATCTTTGTTGACTTCCAGTAATCATTACATTGTTTTGAAGGTGTTAACAGACTAATTGCTTTCTAATCTACTCTAGCATTTTCCCAGGGACTGATGTTAGACTGACTGACTGGTAATTCCCAGGTTTTTCTTTTTTCCCTTCTTGAAAATGGGGACAGCATTAGCAATTCTCCAGTCATCTGGCACACCCCTGTCCTCCATGAGTCCTCAAAGATAATAGACATTGTTTCTGAGAGTTCTTCTGCCATTTCCTTTATGACTCTAGGATGGAGTTCATTGAGCCCCAGAAATTTGAACTCTTTCAACCTAATTAGATGATCCTTGACCGTTTGCCTTTCAATCTTGAGCTGCCATCCTGCTCCTTCAGTTTGTACTTCCCCTTCGTCAGAAAGGTCATAGATCCTGAGAGAAGACTGAGCCACAGTGGGAATTGAGCATCTGCCTTTTCTTTGTAATCTGTTATCATTTTGCCACCCACACTGAGTAGCTGAACCCCCATGTCTTTCCTCTGCCTTTTCCTTTGGTCATATCTGAAGAAGGCTTTGTTGTTGCTTTTAGCATCCCTCGCTAGCCTCAGTTCATTCCTAGCTTTAGCCTCCCTGATGCCGACCCTGCAATTCCATGCTAACCTGGTGGTATTCTTCCTTTGTATTCTAGCCTTCCTTCCACTTCCTATACATGTCCTGTTTGTTTGTTTGTTTGTTTTCAGGGCAACTGTAAGCTTTTTGTGAAGCAACATGGACTTCCTTCTGTTGTCTTCTACTATTTTTCCTTATTGAAATTGTTTGTGATTACGCTTTTAGAATGTCCTTAAGAAAAAAAATAAATCCCACCCAACTTGGACTCCTTTCTCATTAGACTAACTTGCCATGGGACTTTACTTGGCCTTGATCTGAGTTTATTAAAATTGGCTTTCCTAAAATGTAGGATACACGTTTAACTGTGCTTGGCTCTTGCTTCCTTTAGAATCAAGAATTCAAGTATGGCATGGTCACTTTCCCCCAGAGTTACCATAACTGCCACTTGGTCCACAACAGGTCTTCCCTGTTGGTTAGTATCAGGACAAGGATAACCATTCTTATTCCTTCCTCCATTTCTGTTGGAGGAAGTTATCAGCAACACATGTCAGGAATCTCTTGGAGGGGCCATGTTTGGCAGAATTTGTCTCCCAACAGGTATCAGGGAAATTGAATCCCGCATAACCACAACACCATGGCTCCTTGAAACACTGGCAATCTGCTTTTCAAAAGTTTTATCCTCGTATTCTCCTTGAATGGGTGTTCAGTAGTAGACTCCAACCAGTCTTCCTTTTATTCCTTGTTCCATTTATATTGCTCCAGATGCTCTTGATGGGGCTACTAAGTACATTTTTCTGTATTTTTGTGCAGAGATATACATCCTTAACGTATTGTGTGGCTCTGCCTCCCTTGCTGTTCCTTCTGTTCTTCTTGAACAGGTTATTGAATTCAGTTGCTGAATTCCAGTCATGGCAGTCATCCCACCAAGTTTCAATTACACCTATCAGGTTGTATTCACCTTCCTTTATTAAGAGTTCAAGTTCATTCTGTTGTTTTCCCACACTCTGGGCATTAGTATATAGACACTGAAGACCATGTGCTTTATATTCTAGCTTTCTTCCTACATTTTCGGGAAGACTATTACTGGGCACTGTTAGAGATGCTCTCTCCACTGTGGTGCAAAAGCCTTTGTCTGTTCTTATGCTTAGGTGTACTTCCCCCTCCCCTGTAGGATTCAGTCTAAAGTCTTCCTGATTAGCTTAATACTGTTACCAAACACATTTTTGCAATTCTTGTAAGGTGCTACCCATCCCTTGCCAGCAGTCCATCTTCCAGGAAGTGTAGCCCATAGTCCCAGAATCCAGATCTCACATCAGCACCACCTTCATAGCCAGGCATTCAGTTGGCCAGTTTTTCTTTCCCTGTCTATTCCTCTTCTACAAACTGGAAGGATTGAAGAGAAAACTATCTGGCCCCAAAGTTCTTGACTTTCCTCCTAAAGCTCCAAAGGCTGAGGTGATTCTTCAAAGCTCCGCTTGGCAGTGTCATTTGTTCCCACATATATAAGAAGGAAGGGATGCGTGTCAGTGGCTGTATGAGCCTTGGCAATTTCTCAGTTACATCACTAATCTGTGTTGCAGGGAGACAGCATACCTGATGAGTCCTTGTGTTACCCTGACATACATGTGTTTCCATTCCACATAACAGGGAGTCTCCACCCACTAACACTCTTCTCTCCTTGCTCTTGCAAGCCTTGGTATCATTGCCAGCACATGGTTGTCCGTTAACTTCTTGTTCAGTGTCACATGGGATGTCTTGCAGTTCTTTCACAGCAGGCTGCCCTCCAGTCTCATCCTCAAGTAGCTGAAAGTGGTTCTATAGTATTACTGCTTCTACTAGTGCAGAACATCTTATTTATGTAATTATGTATTTATGAAAACATTTGTATACCATTCACTCAGCTATGCTGGCTCTTTGAATGGTTGACACTCAATAAAATCCAAACATAATACAATATATTATAGCAAAGTAACAATCAACAAAACATTTCAATACAACAATAAGTAAAACTAAACAAAATAATTTACAACATAATTAAAGAACTGATAAATACAAGATCCCAATAAAAACAAATACAAACCAGTTGGTCTTCTAGTTCTTCTGCACCTGTCACCCTTTTCCAGGGACTTCATTTTCCCTTCCCTCAGGATTCTCCTCTTCTGCCTCAGCTTGCTATTGCAATTCTAGCTTTAGCAGTCTCTTAGCTATGGCAATTCCACCACTCTATTTTCAAAAATCTTTTATTACCTTTAAGGTGGACACTTGCTGCTCTAGCGCTCTCACTTTTTCTTCTAAAAGGGCTACTAACTTGCACTGGCTGTAGGTGTAGGCCACGTTGGCAGGAAAGGAAAACAAACATTGCACAGACGTTGCAGGACACAACCACTGGGGAGTCTTCACAGTCCATTCTTTCTGCTTTCTTTTTATTCTCCCTTGTTGGGCCTGTTATAACAACCAGGACTATCTTCTGTCTTCACTAAAGGTTAACAACACAGTCCTGCCAGTAAATGGGAGCGTGTTTCAAAGAAAACACAGGGGAGAGGGGGACTAAAGGGAGGAGAAGGAGAAGGAATATGGTCCTTCAGTTATAGCTCCCAGGGGCACATGGGCTCTTGGAAGAGGCTGTTGCGGCCCTACTCCAGGCCCCTCACTCCTTTGCCTCTGCCTTTGTCTCCTCTTCCGCTTCAACTCTACCACCAAACTCCTGTTTGCTCCCTCTGTTCACCCACTCTGGCTGAGCTTGGCTGCTCGTATCCCAGAATCCCTAGACCAGCTGGGGCAGCTTCCTTATTACATTTCCCAGGCATGGAAGCGTAAAAAGTTAGGTACTGGATACTGGCCAGGCTGCTACCCGTAGGGCAGGGGTGGACTTCCTGGGAGCCATTTCCCGCTCCCCACAAGACCCACTGGGTGCCACACCCCAGCCCCCCACCAGGGCAGCACTGCCAAATTTGCAGCCAAAAGTTAGCAGCACAGCAGCAAAAAATAAATTAAAAAGCCGATGTCAAATTGGCCTATTGATTGAGTCATTTGACTTGTACGCTACCTTATGACATGCAAGACAATCTTTTCTGCCACTGCTCCCCTTGCTGATGAATTTTAGCAGCAAACAGCTGCTTGTTTCCCTTACAAAAGGAAAATAAAATGATTCTTTGCTTGCTGCTGTACCACAGATTTCAGTGGCCATCTGGGAACTGCTGTGGAGGGGATTTATCTTCAACTTAAAACATTTCCAGTAGTGGAACCCAAGAAGCAGAAGTGATCAGTTTTGTGAAGGACTGGTGCCAGTAAATATGCTTGGACTGGGTTCTGAGCAAAAGGCCTGTGGCTCTCGACAAAGAAGGGAGGCCCCACTTACCTCGTACGCTGCACTGTGTGTGAGGAAACTGAAGTGATGCGGGCAGCAGGCAGCAACCTGTAATCACACCTGGGGCTGTCTGCTGGGATGCTGCGGCCAGATTCCTTCGAAACGTGCCAACCTCTGTCACAGGGGAAGACGCCCACGACAGACTTGCTGTACCTGCTTCACCAGTACCAGCTAATACCTGCAAATGTTCAAAAAGAATGAGAGAGTGGATTGCATGGGCTGTTCTTCCTCCTCACCCACGAGCCGCCCATCTTCCACTTTATTGTTTCCCCTGATGGAAAATTAGAGCCAGTAAAACTAGCTCATCTGAACACTCATCCTGAACACATTCTGAACTTTAAAGTGATCTTTGAGCAACACAGGGGGTCCCTAACATGGAGCCCTTGGGCACCCAGAAAGATGTATTTTTGCATTTTTTAAAATTATTTTTCCTGGGTGGTTTTTTATATTTGTTCCTGATTTTGTATGAAATGCAAACACCTTTTTGGAAATTATGTTTGCCAAAAACAGTCTAAATATCAGGATAAGTATCCATTTCAAGTTCTTATTGGTATGCTGAAAATGTATCAGACAAATTGTATGCTCCTCCATTCACTACATTACAGAAGGAGAGTGTTTATCATGCCAGTTTTGCCATATCAGTCTTCTAGCTGTCAATTATTTATCCATGAAGATATACAATTCAAATGAGTACATATATCTGTGACTACTAAAGGCTATTCCAGTGCGAAATTTACCTCTGTAATAAGCTCCTCCTCCTAAAAAGAAGCAATGCGCAGACACAGTCAAGACATATACTTGAAAGAATCATTCACAGTGCAGCATCGCCAGCAATTGGTTGAATCAGACAATCCCATACTAAAGGGCACTGAACACTGCATAGTTCAGCAGATGGGAAAGAAATGCTTTTGCTGAATAAGATGCATCCACAAATGTGACAGGCAGATGTCAAAGCGGTGTCCACTGATGGCCATGCCTACAGCACTTTCTCAGATTCCCAGATATGCCCCCAGGTCCAAAAGGATTGGGGACCCTGCTCTGGCGCGACACTTGCCTTTTCCCTGAGTATGTGGGCTGGGCTGGGCTGCACTCCAGGAATCCCCAACGGCATCCTCCAGAACTCACTCCAGAGTGAACCTGAAGAGCAGAACCAGAGATACGGTATCCATTTTCCCATCAGCAGCAGAACTGGTCATGTAGCATTCCCTGGCTGGCTGGCTTGTTTGGTTTTTCTAATTTTTGGTCTACATTGCTATACATTTCATTAGCAAAAGCTGCCTGGGGAATTCACAAGGAAAATTTTAAAGCCACAAAATTGAAAAGCTTAGTGAAACACAGCATAAACACCATTTAAAATGAAACCATGGGTGGGTTCACACCTGTAGTTGCTGCAACGTATGCTAGCCCATCCTCCCTCTCCACCCCTGCATACAGGTACATATATGAGAGGCATATAACAGGCATGTGGGCAGAAAGCAACTTCCACAGGGGCAGCTGCCTTCTCTGTTGCAGGAGTTCTATTCATCAGTTCATTATTTATTTGCTACATTTATATCCCACCTTATTTCCATACAAACTTATGGAAATCATTTTGCTCCTGCTGCTCTCAATCTTCGCAACAACCACCCCTCGAGGTAGGTTGGGCTGAGAGTCTGTGGCCCAAAGCCACCCCATTGGCTCCATGGCTGAGCAGAGACTAGAACCCAGATCACCCAAGTCTCAGTCCCACGCTCTTAACTGATATACCACACCAGCTCTCTGAGTTAGCTGCTGAAGAGCAAGACCTAGAGGGTGCTGCTGTACCCACGTCCAACTCACAGGCCATTTCCTCCAGGCTGCTGGACGAGCCAGGCCTTTGCTTTGAACCAGCACGGCTGTTCTTACATGCTCTGTCAGCCCATAAGTTCTGCTTGTGGAGATCCAGGATCCTGATCCCACATTCCTCCTATCCACATTCACTCAGGGAGCAGCAAACTCCAGCTGATACCGGTGGTCATGATGGCACCTGGCTGAAGTGAGATTAGAATGCAACAGTGCACACGCTCAGCGTAGTTACCTTTTCTTCAATCTGGATTGCCAAAAAGTTGTGTTGTTACTGTTCAGAAGAGTAGGAGCAGCTCTGAAATCATGAAAGAGCAGCTCTAAAGATATTTATTGTGTGCTTTGCAAATGAAATAATACCCAAGGCCATCTACAGGGGTTCCCATATGGCCAGAATTGACCACTATGTATCAATACCCCTGCATTTATTAGGACCAAAGCTTTCTTGATCTGGTGCCTGTTCATTAGACACTTGACAGTGCTCATATTGAGTTAGAAGGTTTCAAAAAAGCAACATGAACTTTGGAGGGCAACAGGAAGGAACTCTCGGTTATGGGTTTAAGCTCTTCCAGTTCATTCATTCTTGAATTTCTAATAAGTGTGAAGATCTTCCAAACAGAGTCACACATCTGACCAAGTGGGCTCTGCCTGAGCCACTGGTCAGCAATCAGATGGGAAAGACATAGCAATGGCAGTGACTCCAGGAAGACTTCTTTTCCATGACCTCATTGTGCCCTCGGACTCTTGCAGTGCTCTCTATGTTTTTCCTTAAATGTGGAAAACAAAAGCAAGAAGGCTAAACCACAAATGTTAGTGCAGATTTTAACACTTTAATGCAGATTGAAGGCAAAGCTGTCTGACATTTGACATGAGATCATAAAATGGACATCTTAAACTATGCAAGTTTAGGCAGAAGAAAGGGCTACAACTCCCAGCATGATCCAGCAGGTGTGCCCCTTAAATCTCACCTGCATGCACATACAACCATGCAAACATCCTCAAGGATGTTGTTGAATCAGAATCTGAGAATCAAAGAGCTTGGTTTGGATTCCAATCCCTGCAAGCCTTCAGTTCAATCAAAAATGGCTTATGAATAATATTTTGCAAAATTAACTGACCATGTTTGATCACTCTTTATGGCCATACAAAGCAGCACTCCCCTATTGGTACTGGCAGTCTCTCCAAGCTTGGGGACTTCTACTTTCCTTCCCTGTCACTTCTTCACATGGAGTCAAATCAGACTTTCACAGAAGCTGCATCAGGGGACTTATGCCCCTACACTTTTTCCTCTGTTCTATTTTTAAGAGCCCGGCTGAGGCAGAAGTGATCGCATGCAGCATGGTTTCCTCTTCACACCTTCCATACACTAAGTGCTGCAGCTACAAATAACCTCCAGCCCACAAAGAGCTCGTGTTGCTCAGCTCTTTCATGTTAAAAAAAGAAATGACTAAAAGCCTGGAAAAAGCAGCCCATGAAGCAGCAAAGGCAGCATTTCCTAGCACTGATTGTGGGACAATATTAAATCCAAGGGGAAAAGCCTTCTTGGATGCTACTCTTGGCTGACTGTGAAGTGGGTGTGTGTGGGGGGGGGGCAGAATGGTTATTTGTTAACGGCTCTGAAAACTGATGATGGGTAGCACAGGAATAAAGAAAAGGAAATGAAGAAGGAAAGAACATACCACAGTTGACCTGTTTCTTTTGTACACCCCTACAAAATTGCTCTTTTGAGGTAGGCCAACAGCGACAGCAGCAAACTCTGGAGGAGGCTTGTATCGTGCAATTGCATTCTGCTCATTCACAGACTCTTATGGAGGGTCCAGAAAATATGTCTTCAATATAGAGGCTTTTACTCTTTTCTCACTCCTTCTGCCATCTTTCTTCTTACCAGAAAAATATTCATTAAGGCAGCTGGAATAGATGCACAAAGCCGTTTGACTGGAAGCACCAGGAACGTTCTGCATGGAAGCAGCCCCAGTGCTTCAACAAGCCCAGAGAAGCCACCTTTGCTTGAACACAACAATGCATGCTCACATGTGCATGCACACACACACACACACACCTGGGACCTGCCTGATCATTAAAATAACACAATGGAGATTCTTTCTGCCTATATTTTAAAGAAAGTAAGGCCTCTTGAAAAGCAGAATCTTCTATCTAGATTTGGTACCAGAAGAGCTGCAAACTAAGGAAAACATGAGAAAGCACAAGAAAATGATGCCTTACACAGGACATAATGGTAATAGTACTTTATTCCTATACACCATCCTTGTAATGTATTCAGCTAAGATTGCTTTTTGTTGTTGTGTTACAACAACAAAAAGGATTAGGTGGTAAGCCTGTCAACTGCATGGACTACACATTCCAGAGGGGTGACCGTGTAGTTTCTGGCAGCAAACACAATAAAGGCTGCTGTAACACCATGAGGACCTTTATTTTGGCATATAGATTTGTGCTCTACTCCTGCATTTCATTTTTGCTAACTCTCCCTCTCTCTTTCAGTTTCTCTCTCTGCCTGAGTCTATATATCAAACAAATGAAAGAGATACTCCATGCACTGGATGCAGTGGGCAGTAGTAAAAAAATGCTTATGAGTATGAGAGTCTTCTTCCATTGGTCTGAACTTTTGAATGTCTGCTTTATTTCTTTAATTGCATTTCTGATTTTCCATTTGCCTCTTATTTTGATTCCTAATAAAACTTTTTTTTAAATGGGTCTGATGCTTGTTGGAAATTGTCTCAGAGAGATTGTCTCAGGCTCCCACCATCCTATGCTGCTTGGAGTTAGCTACCAACTTTTGCCAAGTAGAAAATAAGCAGAAAGCAACCTGTCCTTGCCTGTGGAAAAGGTCTAGCTTATCCTTCTGTGGCTGGATTTGCTGGTTGGAGCTGCTGGGAACTGAAGTCCAAAACATCTGTAAGGTGCCAAATTGCAACAGCGGTGCACTTCCACCCTGGTAATAGACTGGGAGGTGGTGGCAGAAAACTACTAAAGAAATTTGGAATATAGCTATTAATGACAAGTTAACCTGTTCCCCACCTTAATACTACAAATTAACAGATAAGAATAATTTTGATTATATTCGCAGTTTGTTTATTGAATAAATAAAAGGGAAGGGTATTCAACCCTCATATGATTCAATGCAATTGAGCTGATGCATTATTGTATTGTATTGTATTATTTAGTTAAAAAAATTAAAAAAGAAAAACTTACTAGAAAACTGGCAGCTGTATGCATCAATTTTATGTATGTATGCCCACATGGATTATACTATCACACAGAAGCATAGAATAGTGGAGTTGGAAGGAGCCAGAAGGCCATCAGGTCCAACTCCCTCCTACGGCATGACACTAAGTTACACCATCTCATTTAGATGACTGTCTAAATGCATTTTAAATGTCTTCAGTGAGGGAGAACCCGCAGCTTCCCCAAGTAATAGGTCCTATTGTCATACTGCTCTGACAGTCAGGAAATTCTTCCTGGTATCTAGTTGAGATCTGGTTTCTTTTACATTAATTCTGTTATCCTGTGCCCTGCGCTCTGGAATGAATGAGAAGAGATCTTGTCCTTCCTCTTTGTGACAGCCTTTCAGATACTTGTAGAGTGCTATCATATTACCCTTCAGTCTTCTCTTCCTGAGGCTGAACATGCCCAGTTCTCTCAATCTTTCCTCACAGGGCTTTGCCTCCAGTCCCTGAATCATCCTTGTTGCCTTCCTCTGTACCCTTCCTAGCCTTTCTGCATCTTTTAAAAACGTAGTTGCTTAGAGTAGAATACAGTATTCTAGCTGGGGTGTGATTAGTGCAGAGTGTTTTTGGAAATGATGCTTCTGTTAATGCAGCCCAAAATGGCATTTGCCCTTTCTGCAACTGCATCATATTGTTGGCTCATATTTAGCTTGTGATCTACAATAACCCCAAGGTCCTTCTCACTTGCAGTACTTTTGAGCCAAGTGTTCCCCATTTTGTAGTGGCGCATTTGATTTCTTGCTCCTTAAGTGGAGGACTTGGCATTTGTCCCTATTAATTTCATTATGTTGCTCTCTGCCCAGCATTCAAACCTACTGAGATCATACTGTATCTTATGTCTGTCTTCCAGGGTACTTGCTATTCCACCCAGCTTGGTGTCATCTGCAAATTCAATTATCTTTTCTCGTACTGAATCTTTGAAATCATTAATAAAAATGTTGAAGAAAACTAGTCCCAGGATGGAACCCCATGGCACCCCACTTGTCACCTCTCCCCAGTTTGAGAATGTGCCACTGATGAGCACACTTTGAGTCTGAGTCAGTGCAAATTCTACTGTAAGTTGTGAAGCTCCCAGCTGGATGATATACATGGTTTGTTAATTCCCCGCTAAGAAAATGAGAACCACTACTTGTAATTATTCACACAATGGGCAGGTTCTAAGTAATGGTGCCCCATCATGGTAAATTACCATGATGAATTGGTGCTTAGTGCCAAGCACTCGCAATGAGCCAGGCAGACAATCTGGTTCATTGTTGTTGCTTTGCTTTCTCCCCACCTCCTTCCCTCTCATTCGTCCTGGTGGAATTCCAGGAGACACTTGGCAGGGCGGAATAAACATCCAGCCAATCATCGCAGAATGAATATGCCTCCCCACCACCACCCATCTCATGATCGGGAGGCTTGTTCTCAAGCAGGTATGGGGGGGCCAATCGTCTGGTGGCACTGCCTTCTTGGGCAGCCCTGCCCAGGTGGGAGGAGCTGGGACACCTCTGGCACCCATGCCAGTCTGGGGCAACTGCCAGCCACGCTTTCTGCCTAGCAGCTTGGCAAGAGTGGCAACAGATGCTCTTGCCAGGTGGATCACCTTTCTGGAGCTTATCCCATAAAGTGTTGTGTTGTCCAGGTTTGGATAACACAAAAACAACCCTGGCAGGGAGAAACCCTAAAGCAGGCCATTGTGTCTTGTCATGGCTGACAACCATGATAAATCACAACGGTTTGGAGAACATGACAAGCAACCTTAAAAAAAAAATCACTGCTTGCTTGTTGTTTTGTGTGAAACCAGTCAATCACCTATTCTAGGAGAACAACTTCTTAGGTCAGCTGAATGTCACTCTTATGAACTGAACAAGCGAAAGAAAAGTGAGTAAAGGAAGACATCAGCAGCAATTTGCTTTTAGAGAATTACAAATTAAGAGCATTCTTTGGCGTTATTGTCCACATGAATGCCTAGAGACACTCACAACTGATCACGCTAAATCCTATAGTATCCACAGCTTCTAAGTCCACTGTTCTTTACTGAAAAAAATGTTAAAAAGTAATGTGTCACCACAACAACGATGTAACCTCTTTTTAGTTACCGTGGGGGAAGCCCCAAAGGTCCCAAGAGACTATTGATTTACACAGTAGTACTAGACACATATGCTTGAAAGCTCCATAAATAGAACTTATTTCCACTTAAATATATTTAGAATATTGAATGGTTCAATCTGACTTTGCCCACAGTCTGTTTAGATTACCAGTTCAATACAGCAATAACAAAAAATTAAAGTTTCTCCATCTTTTATCTTTGTCTCTCCCTCCCTCCCTCCAAAAAGCAGCTCAGGGATACCATCTAGAGCAGAGGTAGGAAACCTGGCGCCTTTCAGATGGACTAAAACATCCATTATCCCAACATCCATTAGTTGTGTTGGCTGGGGCATGTGGGAGTTATAGTCCAAAGTATCTGAAGGCCTATCCAACCTAGGTGTTCAGTAGATTGGATGAATTGTTTTCAAAGGAAAATTCATAGCAACATTTGAAGATGTACTCTTGGATATTTTTGAGATTAAATTGAAATATTTATTTATAACATTTATAAACCACTCTATATCTAAACAGATTCTGGATCAGTGAACAATAGAAATAGAAGCAGAAATAATAAGCATGCCTTATTATAACATTAAAAATAAAACAACATAATAAAAGGTTTCTGGTTTTACAAAAAAGCAGAGAACCAGTGAAATAACACGGTTTGCCAATCAAGTAAGGCTTCCAAACTAAAGATGCCCAGGGCTCTAACCTTAGCCCTTTCCAAATGGCCACTAAAATGTACTGGAATTGGTTGGGCTCATGCACCATGAACTACAAGACTCAGAACAAAGCAATATAAAACGGTCACCATTTCAAAGGAAAGTTCAGGAATGTATCAAGATAGGTTTATTCCTAACAAATTGCCTGCAGGTGTTGCTGTTTGCTGTGTCAATCAGCTTAAATTTTAAACGGCTTCAAGAAAGTTGTCTTTCACATAGATTGGATTATACCCTCAGCTATCTTCATAAAAAACAACTAATGTTCCAAATTGCCATAGAAGTGCACAGAGACCGCTTGGATCCAGCTAAATGGTTTGTAGACCTTGTTACCAGTGATTCAATTTGTGAACACAGAAACACATTGAAATGGCTGCAGGAGACTGAGCAATTATTCATATGAAGGGAAGCATCAGCTAAATTGAGGAGCCTTGGGTTAGTCAAACTAACTTAAATCCTATTCTTTTCAATGGGTCTACTCCATATAGGACTAACACTGAATTTTCCCACTAAGAACCTCGCAGTCAGTCTCAGACACACATCCTATGAAGCTGACCTATTTCTCTTTCTCTCCATTTCGTACTCCTTAGCCCTTACGATCTGAATGGGCCTTGCAACAAGTATGGAGAACCTCTGGCCACAAAGCTGATGCAGCCTACCAGGGATCTCCATCCAGCTCACCAGCTTCTTTGCCAGGCTTCTCCTCCTCCTCCTCCTCCTCCTCCTCCAACAAGGAAAGCTCTTATCCGCTCTAAAAAAGGCTTCCTTTCTCAACACTCCATGGGGCTTATCTTTCTGTACCATCAGTGATGTTGACTGACCTGTCTTAGAGAAAAAGGATGTGGGCACTGTCCTATGTAAAAGCAGAATAGAAACTGAGAGACGCTGGCCACAGAATGGCTTGCTGTGACTACGCATGTAGTGTAAGTATTTACAACCAGGAACTTGAGCTGCCCTGATACATACTTGTGAATTTTCCTTTTCCATGGCTCAGTTTGAGTCTTAAATGGAAGAAACAGTTGGTGTGCTTTCAGTGGTACTGAGAAATATGAATGTAGTGTAGATTTGCTCAATGTGTGTGACTGAAATGGGCTTATATTTATTTGTGTGAATTTGACTGCATCTGTAATTGTGCTAAATTACTGAGTTTCTAGTGAGATGTGTGTGACTTTGAATTGCACGTATGTGTGTATCATGAGGTCAGTAACAGGGACATGGCACCGGCTTAGGATGAAGCCCAAAGCCAGTGCAGAATGAGAACGCTTTGTCCTGGTTCTGTTTCTTCCTGGGGTGAAGTGGGCTTACCTCCAGAAGAGGCAAAACCAGACCGAAATGGGGCTTCCCAGCCAGAAGGAGAAGAGGAAACTTCATGTCTCCTGCCAAAAGAGCATTTAATTTTTATTGCTCAAAACATGAGCTGGGGGAGTGGGGAGGAGGGTGCTTGGGTCCACCTTCATCCGCCTTCTAATCTGAGGACTGGAAGGCACTATTACTAGACAGATCCACGGCCGGCTGGAGGGTGGTCATCAATGGTCTTCAATCATCTTTATCAAACTGGAGGGAGGAATCAAGCGGGGTGTCCTAGGCCCTGTACTCTTCAACACTTCTATTAATGACTTGGAGGAAGAAGTGTGAAGAATACTTCTCAGATTTGTGGAATACACTAACTTGAATGAGATAATCAATTTCTAGGAAGGCAGAAGGAAGCTTCAAAATGACCTTGATAAATTAGAAAGCTAAACAGAAAATGAAAGAATGAAATTTAACAGAACCAAGTACAATGTTCTTTATTTAAGAAAGAGAACACAAATGTTCAGGTAATAGATGGGATAACTGGGTTTTCAACAGGACATGTGAAAAAGATTGTAGGACATGTAATGAATATGAGCCAGCAGCATTGTGTGGTTGTCAAAAAAATTTACAAATGCAGTTGTAGGTTGTATCAATTACAGTACAGTTTCTCAGTCACAGAAATTGCATTCTATTCTGTATTTACACCTCAAATATTGTCAGCCCTCACCTCAAATATTGTGCCCAGTTCTGGACATCACACTTTAGAAAGAATTCAGATAAATTGGAACAAATCCAGAAAAGGGCAACAAAAATATCAAAGGACTAGAAACTAAGTCTTAATAAGGAAAGAGTGAAGGAACTGGGTATGTTGAGCCTTAAGAGGAGAAGATAGAGGGCATATCCTTCCCTATATGCCATCACGCCCCTTAAGATCTGCAGGAGAAGCCCTGCTCTGGGAACCCTCTCTAAGAGAGGTAAAAAGGTCATCAACTCAGAGCAGGGCCTTCTCTGCTGTGGCGCCCAGACTCTGGAATGTGCTTCCCAGAGAGGTATGCCTGGTGCCAAGTTTATACTCTTTGGCGCCAGGCCAAACCCTTTTTATTTAAACAGTATTTTAAAATTTAACAACTTTTAACCTTCAGTCGCTCTGTTTGCTTTGTGATTTATTGTTTTGTTCTGTTTCTATTATTTATTAGAAACTGTTGTTTTAATTGTTCTTTTAAATATTGTAAGCCATCCTGAGATTTTGTATAATAGGGCAGCATACAAAAGCTTGTAATAAATATTAAAAATAAATAAATATATGATAGCATTTCTCAAGCACCCAAAGGGCTCTCATACAGAAGAGGGCCATAATCTGTTCTCTGTTATCCAAGACTGTAGGACTTGAAATAATGAACAAAAGTTCAAGGAAGGCAGATTTCAGTTGAATATCAGGTTGAAAAAGATCAGAGGCTGGACAATCCTCTGTGAAGGATGCTTTAAACTGGATTGCTACACTAAGCAGAGGGTTGGACTTCCTACTCTAAGACTCCTATGATCATTGAGCAATTCAGTTTATTGATACAGTGCTCAGCAAAGCCTGGAGACAATTAAGCAGGCATAAAGCTCAATACATTACTTATTGTCAGATGGAATGACACAGACTACATCACACTAACTCTTGAATTAGCAACACTGATACTCTCCAGACTACAGGAGTTTGAGTCCACTTACTCTCAGGTGAGTTTTCCTTGTTCCCAAGAACTGTAAGTCCCAGTTCACTGTAGCGATAGTATCCATAATGAAATGTCAAAAAAACACGCTTAAGCTTAAAATGGTTCAAGATCCAGTGAGAGAAGGCAGGCCAGGCTATAGTTGCCAACATAAGACTTATTAGGAAATCAGAAGAATAAAAAAATCCATAAAACCTGGTTCTGGGGAAAAACAAACATTCTCTCTTGTAGTTTTTCTTGCCTAGGAGGTTAATAAGGACAAGGTGGAAATGCTTGCTTTTACTTTCAGATTCTAATAGCCCAGTGCTGATTTTCCGCTTAGACGTCGGCTAAGAAGAGCTAGGCCTCATTTGAAGCCTCAAACTCCATTATGAGCAATGTATGTGAAGCAGTCCAAAATGCAGGTTTTTAATGCAATGTGTTGGATCCAGCAACATGGCTCCGCCAGGGGAAGGATACCTCTGGTGAATCAGGAGTTCTGCATCCTATCCCCACTGCTGCACTTCCCCCGTACAATCTGCGCATCTCCTCCAGAAGGTCCACCAAATCACCTCTAGCCCTACAAAGCACCTTTGGAGGACACATGGAGGATTGCAGAGGGAAGCAGAGATCGCAGAAGTCCCATTCCAGCAGTGATATCATTTTGCAGATGTCCCATTTGATCAGTCATTTACTTTTGGATCTGCGGGATCCAACCCACTGTATCAGCCTTCCAACCCAAACTCCCCAGCCACCTGCATCTGTCTCTCTCACAAGTTACTTTTTAAGCAAAATGCTTGTCAGTGCTAATCTCAGTCTGTACCCTGCTGCTGCTGCTGCTTACACCCTCTCCCTCTGACCAAGCAAAGGGAGTGGCCTCTTTCAGGGAAGGGCAATAATTAAGGAGGGGAGGAGAGGAAGGAATGCCTAGAAACCTATTGCATCCTGAAGCTTTCACTCACTGATGCTGACAGTCTGAATCCTATGAGTGTTGAATCTAGGGCAAATTCTACTGGTCACAGTGGGACTTACTACCAAGAAAACATGCAGATGAACTGAAGCAATGAATCCCAGCAGGAGGGAGCAAGCTGGCCGCTGAAAGAAGAGACTCAAGAGGCTCAACTGAAACTGTAGCGGCTTGACAAGAAGTACAAGAGCCAATCCCAGGTGGATTAGGACAGAAGCACCAAGGGAGCTGCCAATTTTAATTCAAGGAACATAGGCATGGATATTCTTTTTCACATTGTGTCAAAATAGCCAGCCCTAGCTGTTGGACAGGCATTTCTTGGACGCAAATTCAAAAAGGATGTACAGACTGGTTGCTGGACATTCATGATTCTTTGGAGAATTCCTCCAGCACGTCACATTTAGTTATGTTTAGAAAAAAGAAATGGCTTTCAGGAAGCAATGGTCAGTTAAAATTTAGCATCTCCCCTCCCATTTCCAGTGACAGTTTCAGAAAAACAACTGAATCCAATGCTTGTTGCCAAATCTGGTCATAACAGAGGAAAAGCCACAAACTGAGATAGCTGATGCAAAACCTTGGTAGAGCGGCAAACCTGCTTTCCACTCATTCCCTTTCCCCTAACATGAAAAGATTAATCCCTTTTGTAGGAATTACTTATCTAATGCAACATTTGGCCCATTTTCCTTTCAAGTTCCACAGAGATTCCAATGCTAGTGGCACAGAGAACTGTCCAGTGTCCCAAGATTCCATTATGTTTCCCTCAGGGAAGGTCAAAGCATCCATACCAGATCAGACTGCAGGCATCTCTGGCCCAGCATCTTCTCCCACCAGTGGCTGGCCAGATGCCTCTACGGGACTCACAAACAGGACTGGAGCAATAGTGCCACCCCACTCATGATCTCCAGTAACATATTGCCCCTAACATCATAACTGGTAGTCAGGGCCAGCCCTACCATTAGGCAGAGTGAAGCAGCTACCTCAAACAAATACTCAGCAGTATGGAGGCAGCAATAGCCACTGCCTCCTGGGTGTGTTTCCCCCAAGCGGGCCCAGCCCCTTGCCTTGGAGGAATGTAGAGTGGGTTTGTGTGCAAAAAGGATTTGAATGAGCAGCAGTGTCTGAATTTGGCACAAGGTAATATATGAGTGCAAACCTAGTCCAGGCTTTCTGGCAGGTGCCTGCAGCAACTTAGTTCTGCAATCCTCATTTTGGGGTGCTTTCTTTTTCTATCATCCATCTGGCCAGATTCTGGTGGGTGTACGGCCCTTGTTGACATTGGAGATTTGCAAGAGAAAGATGGGCAGATATGGAAGGAGAGCGGGGGTCCTCGCTTGTTGAAATGAGGAGCTACCATTAGCAGCAGTTCTGCCTCCTCACATGGTCTGGGGCTCAGGAACAGCAAAGCAATGTCCTGTAGCCTGAGATCTCTCCCTAGCGCTATTGTGCTTCTTGGCAATGGAGAGAGCCAAGGAAGATTTTCTCAGCAGTAAATCCCATTCATAGGGGTTATTCCTGAGTATTGTGAAAGTTGGCAGCCCACAAGCATAGGTTACTCTACCATACAGTGCTTTCCCACCGTCTCCTTTGCCAGTGTGCCCAGTTCAGTTCACAGTTAATCAATACATATTTAAGGTGCCATATAGTTCTTTGCTGATCCCAGCGACTCTATCCACCCCATCTGGATTTGGGCCTGAATGACCAAAGAAAACTTTAGGCTCATGGAAGATTGTGTTTTAAGCAAACATAGTTTGGAACATTGCACAGTCCTGTCCTGAAAGGAAGCAAGCGGTTAATTAGTTTCTTTTGGTTAATCTTATACTGCGGTACTTATTTCTAATTATGGACATATATTTGCATATGTAAATAAGCAAACACACAGATTTGTGAATGGATCCACCCCTGGCATTGTGGGCATGCCTGCAAAAAGGCACCATTCCAGCAAAATCTAGTGAGGGATTAAGCTTTTGTTGTAATGCATGCTTACAACCATGTAAGCATCAGACAAGTGAGTGACACTCTTGAAAGCAGTCAAAACCTTCCTCTTTGGGATTATATTATATAATGGAAACAAGCTTGAAGTGTCTTTGCCAGCAAACAGAACAAGCAGGCATGAATGAACAGTAGTTCTTCCTTATCCCAGGAGGGTGTGTGCACCGGCTCCTGTTTGCCGGCGTGGCTGAGCCTGTTTGGGAACACCTGCAGCTTCGTCCTGGCAACTGTTTTATTGGGATCCGTTCTCCATGCGTGCACTTCTCCAGTCCTCCTTGTTGTCCTCCCCCACTGCCCCAGCAACAATATCCCTCCCTCCCAAAAAAACAAAAAAACATTTCCTCCACTTACGAAATTGACTTAGGAAAAGGAAGCATAGATATCCTGTTGAGATGGCTTCACCCCAAGCTGTTTTCTGGCAAAGATAGAGCTGTTCCTTTCTTTCATGCCCTCATTTCAGATCAGTAGTGTAACTCGGTAAAATTAGACCCTGGACTTGAATGATCTTATGCTTCCTCTGCTAAGAGACATACACACTACTTCTGCTGTAGTTGTGAAGGGCAGACCTAAGATTTCTTCTCCCCAACCCAAGCCACCATCCTTTCATGCTCTAAAACCAGTTCTACATCCGTGATATGTTAAAAAAGCGATAACACAAGTAACATTTGCCAAGCTTGATTTTTTTTGAAGAAAGAAAATACTCTGAGCATGTGCAGTTTGCACGTTCACCTCATGGAACTTACAGCACCATCGTGACCATAGAAATAAAACAGGGTTTGCTTCTGATGCTTCATCAGCTGTCATTCAGTGCACAGTCCCAGGGCGGGAAGCTGCAGGAACTGCGGCCCCCCGGCTGCCCCCGTGCAATTCGCCAAATGCACTGGCTGCTGGGCCATTCGAGTGCCAGGTTGCTACTGCTCTTGAGTCCCACTTGTGCGCTCTTTCCCACCGGCAACCGGCAGGCCACTTTGAGGCCCTGGCCTGGGCTCGTCTTAATCTCCGCATGGGCCCGCCTTGCCTCATCTAGCCTGACTTTCCCCCTGCACTGCAGGTGTTGGAGGATTATTTTATTTTATTTTATTTTATTTTATTTTATTTTATTTTATTTTATTTTATTTTATTTTATTTTAAAGAATGGTCCCCGTCGGACAGCAGCCACCCCGAGAAGCTCTTGGCCAAACCCTCCGACAGCTCCCCTGAGTTCTAAAGCAAGAAATCCTTTCTTCGGCCGAATTTCACGGTGATCACTTTCCCCAAAAGCTTTGGCACCCTCTCCTCGGAAAAAGATTAATCCCCACGCGGATTCTTATGCACACGCCTGGACTTCTTCGCTAAGACGAGCCCGAGGTGCGCCGGACCCGAGCTGTCCGCGGCGCGTTGGCAAGCAACTCTCCTCTGCTCGAGCTGAGAGGGCGCGAGGGGACGCGCCATCCAAACTTCGAGCAGTGGCGTGACCCCCCCGCCCCCGGCTCCTGAAAAGCCCCGGCCTGGCCTTGGGGCAGCCTCGCTTACCTCCGCGATCCCGGATTCCTCTGGCGGCGAGCTAAGGTCGCCTCCGCCGCCGCCCGAAGCAGCCGCCGCTGCAACGACTCCAGCGCCTGCCCGGCCGGCCGCCGCCGCCGCCGCCGCCTCCTCCTGACTTGGCTCAGCTCGCTCAGGAAGCCGCCCGGCGCTCGCCCGCCCGCCGGCCCGCTCGCCCTCGTCTGCCTGACGCGGGGCGCCGCTCAGACCGCGGCTGCATATGCCTCTCCTCTAGTCCTGATAGCACAAAGGCACTTCCTTTCCCCTCCCGTCGAGAAAGTTGCTCAGCCGCGCTTTCGCTCCGTCCGGTCGTTTGCCGCAGACCAGCGCCGCCGCCGCCGCCGCCGCCGCCGCCGCCGGGACAGAAGCGCTGAGCTCAGCTGGGAAGGCTTGCCCGCTTGCTCGGGCTGAGCTCTTCACCTGCAGGAGCAGTCAAGGGGGCCTTGCGGAGAAAGCAGCAGCAGCCGCAGGCCGCGTCAACAGGCGCCAGCCAGAGCAGAACCACAGGATGAGGTGAGGTGGGATGGCATGACGCGAGCCTCCTATGGGCGAGCTCGGCGTTGCCCACTGAGCGGGTGTCGCTCCATCCGGAGGGGAGGCTGCGCCGGCACCTTCCCTCTGCGCTGGCAGCTCGAGCGGGAAGGGTGCCTTTGCCCACCCCCGCGCTCCTGAAATAAAGAGGCACCGACGAGCTTGCTAGGAAGAAGGCAGGCTGGTATCTGCCCTTCGCCTGGCTGCCTAGCAGACTTTCCCAGGTGCCCGGTTGGTTCACCTTCTAATAATACTTGGTAGGAAATGGGCTCTTAGGTTGCCAAAGTTGGGGCCCAGTTCCCATTTCTTCATTTGCAGGAAGTCCCAAACAAAACTGGGTCAGTAAACAACTTGCGTGGTTCACATGACACCTCCAGTTTCTTATTTACCATTATCATCTGGGATTAACTTGCATTTATGCCCACTGCACAAAAGTGAGATCTTTGCCTGGAGAGAAGTATCCTTCCTCCTGAAGAGGAGAGGTTTCCAATCCCAGAGAGACAGGACGTGAAGTAACCCTAAACTTAACTTGGGACCCTGGCCATATAAAGTTTAAGTCCTTCTTCAGTTTACTGATCGACTTTCATGTTGCATTTTCACACAAATAAGGAACTGAGACCTAAGGAACATCATCCATATCTTTGGCCCATAACCTTTATGTCTTCCTTATTCACCCCAGTTTTCTTCTGAAATTGGAGGATGGAGTGCAATTTACTTGCAACACCCCCCCCCCCCCCCGTTATGTAGGCAGAAAAAAGCCACATACTGGAATCTACAACCCTATTTCCACCACACTGCCTCTTCCTGGAAAGCTTGAGTTCTGCCCACTCCCGGGTCAGAAATGAAGGACTAGCAAGGCTAAAGGACTGTTCACCCAAGACGTCGTTCAGTCCATGGACTCGTAGTACAGCGAGCGTGGGAGATGGAATGCAGCTTTCCCAACTCAGAGCCCTCCAGATATGTTGGACTGCATACCCCATCATCCCCAGGTTGGATAAAACTAGTGTAGTGGCTAAGGTGTTAGGCTTGCACTGGAGTGACCTGGGTTGAAATACTCATTCAGCCATGAAACTCCCTGGGTGAGTTTGGGCTGGTCACCATCTAGCCACCTTCTGTGGCAGCTTTTCCCTTCCTGGTGTCCTCCAGATGATTTGTCAATTGACTTCCTATTGATCATGCTGTGTGAGGGTGATGCGATTTATAAGGGGCAGTGTGGTGTAGTGGTTAAGAGCATGGGACTGGGACTCAGACGATCTGGGTTCCAGTCCCCGCTTGGCCATGGAGCCAACTGGGTGACTTTGGGCCAGTCACAGACTCTCAGCCCAACCTTCCTCACAGGGTTGTTGTTGTGGGGATAAGATGGAGGAGGAGAATGATGTAAGCTGCCTTGAGCCCTTTGGAGGAAAAAGACAGGATATAAATCGAAAAATAAATAAATAAATAAATAAATAAAAATTTGGAGAAGGCTATTCTAAAAGATCACAGGAAGCTAGCTGCCTTACATGAAGTTAGCTCACTGATCTGTGTAGCCCATTGTTGTTCACACCGACTGGCAGTGGTTCTCCAGTGCCTGGGGCAGAAATTGTCCCTAGGTCTACCCAGATATGCTGGACATTGAATCTGGGACAAAGGTGCCACTGAGCCACAGCCCCTCCAATCGCTCTGTGACAAAAAAGGAGAATACAGCATAGTTGTATATGTTGTCTTGAGTGCCTCTAGGGCCTAGAAGTAGGAGTCTAGGCCATGGTAGGAGAAGAAGCACAATACATAAAATTCAGTAAAGGGGACTGATCCCGGTGAATCTCCATGCCAACATCTGTTGCAATCTCTAAAGCCATTCCAGTTTCCAAATTCCAGCCATCACTACTGCTCCGACTGAGCTGAAAGAGCCAATCTGGCCCCCAAGGACCTTTGTCCATGGCTGCTGTTGAGTTCCTCAGACGCTCACTTCAGTCCCTGCTCTGGTCCGAGTGGGGCTCTGTGTCAGCTCGTTCAGATTGCCAGACTTATTTCACTCCCCAGTAGCCTGTCTTGGCTTGCTCAACAGGGAAATGTTCAGTGGAATATATTTCAGTCACATTGCACAGCAAAGTGCACAGGCAACAGGATCTCATACAGGATGATCTAAATCCTGGCCGGCTCAGATGTTTACCAGAAACACTTCCCTGCAGACGCCAGGCCGGAAGTTTTCAAGAGGACACTTGCAGTGGCATGAGGTTGGATTGATCCCAAAAGCTAAACAAAGGATTAAGCAGATAATTTGGGCAGAAGACTAAAAAATGCTCAATACTGCTGCAATTAATTCACACTGGAGATGCTGAGCCAAAGGACTGGCCCAGGATTTCAGCTCATAGGCGCATACATATCAATTAGACACAAGTTCAGTTCTGTTTCTACTGAAAGCAGCCTCCCTTGTC
The DNA here is from genome assembly GCF_004798865.1 of Varanus komodoensis. Taxonomy (NCBI): domain Eukaryota; kingdom Metazoa; phylum Chordata; class Lepidosauria; order Squamata; family Varanidae; genus Varanus; species Varanus komodoensis. The sequence goes on along the minus strand of NW_025336479.1, from coordinate 9,177,129 downwards.
TCTCTCCAGAATTGGAGCTGTGGTCCAGAGAATCTAGTGCTCTACCTGTGACACTGGTCATTGCCAAGTATTTTTGAAGGAAGGGCAAATAGAACAACACTCAGTTGCAATTTAAAACCCTGAAAATGAGCAAACTGAAGCACACCTCCCTCTGCATGAAACTAAGCTGTTGGTCATAGCTAACAGGTGCTGGATTGCACCCAGTGACTGAGTTCAGACAACTCACATTCAAGGACTGAGTATGTTCTTGCCGAACTATGGGGTTATCATGTTATTTGAACTCAGCTGCACTAATAAGTTGGTGGCTTCTTAACCACCAACAATCAGTGAAGCGAACGCACAGTTTGTAACAATGGTTTGTTGTCTTGGCTGGGTTCAGACAACATAGTAATTCACATTTCAGAAACAACCCATGGTTTAACTACAGCATACACTATACCCATACTCAACCCGAGTCTGAATTAATGTGTTGTCTGGGCCCATTGTGTTGGGAACACTTCTGGCATTGAGAAATCAAAGTTAAAGAACAAAGGTATTTTCTTAAAAAGGCTTGATTTTCCACTTAATCTAGAACGTGTCCCTTTCCTTCAGATGGCCCAGTTATAAATATATTGCATCTGAGACTCCCCAGTCAACCCAGCCAAGGCTAACAGATAGACGCTTGAAGAGGCTTTGATGGCTTTCCTAAACTGGTGGATTTGAAGCATCAGCACTAGAGACTGAGCAAGTAGGAGCCAGTGTACTATAGTGGCTAGAGGGTTGGCCTGGGATCCAGGAGATCCGAGTTCTAGTCGCCACTCAGCCACAAAGCTCACTGGGTGACTTTGAGCCAGTCACTGACTCCAGCCTAACCTACCTCACAGGGTTGTTGTGAGGAAGATTGCGAAGAGGAGGAGGAGGAGGATTATGTAAGCTGCCTTGAGTTCCTGGAAGAAAAAAGGTGAGATATAAATATAAATACATTAAACTTTAGTTGTGCTGGTTTGGGGGAGACCCAGGGATGACCTGGAGTTCCAGGGGTATGTGTGATAGCGGTTGTGCTCAAACATTTGTTGTTTCCACAGAACCTGCCTTTTAGGGTAAAGTAGAGGAGATTCATGCCTCCCCCTCGAGGGAGGGAAATGCCAGCAGGAGGAGGAAGTGGATCCAGGAGGTGGCAGTAAAACTTCCTCTTTCCACGTTGTGATTCCCCGGCTCTATATCACACCCCCACACCCCAGCTACTAATTGCTTAATGGGGAAAGCATAACTTTGAATGGGGTCGTGTTTTTTATTCATATCCTCCCTTTCTACCAAAACCTGCTTTATTTTCAACTGAGTTTTAAAACTCTTGCCAAACTTATTTTTTAAAGTCCAGTGAGTTTACAAAACTGCAAGGGATCGTTGTGCCTTCAATAATCAAAGCCTTTTAATTGAAGCACCACCTTTCTAATATTTTAAGAAGCTGAGTAAGTATGTGCAGTGCATCTGGGGTTGTGCACATACATGGGATCGTTCCATTCAGACATGTTATGGTAGAGCCTCTTCCAGAGGCGGACCAGGAGGGACCAGTGCCTGTTACAGCCAAACCATGCAAGGTCTGGTTGCTTACCTGCAACTGTTCTTCCAGGGTTATCTGTGCATTCACCTGTATGGGCTCTGCATGCATGTGTGGAGCCTGTTTGGGAAGATTCCAAAGCTAATTAATTACTATTGAGTGGGAGCCCCTCCCCTGGCACCCCTTGGCATGAGGAAGGGGCTTTCTCCTCATCCTCAGCTCTGAAGCTGTGAGATTGCCACTGTGGCCCCTTGTCTGGAGGAGGAGATCACCAGGGGTCCATGCGAGTTTAGAGAGGGCACTTGGCAGCCATAGAGCAACACCAGAGAGGGGAAGGGGGCAGGTTTGTGCGAGTGCACAGATGACCACTCAAAGAACAACAGTTAAAGGTAAGCAACCGGTCCTTCTTCTTCGTGCTGCATCACACCTATGGGCAACTGGCAAGCTCAGCTCATGGAGGCGGGTGCTGTGCTACCAGAGGATCGAAGACAGGACTGCCCTGCTGAAGGCACAGTCCACCCGTCCTTAGCATCGAGGGGACAGAGCTTGACCAGGCCGCAGCCTTGCAGAGGTTGGGCAGGGACACCCCAGCAGAGAGAGCTGTGGACGTGGCCGTCACTCGTGTGGAGTGGGTGTGTACTGGTCCAGAAGGCTGGAGTCCAGCCAGTTCATAGGTGAAGGAGAATGGGTTTATGGCTCGATTTGCTAGTCTTTGTGTGGAGACAAGGAGCCCTTTGCTTGTGCCACAATTGTTTTATTGTTTCATTGGTTGTCGTTATTGGTTATATTGTGTTTATTTTCCTCCTGTTCCTATTTATATGGTTGTTTTATATTGTATTTTAATTCTATTATGTTCTAGGGTTTGCTTGATATTGTTATGTGTGTGTGTGTGTTGCGTTGGGAGTCACCCAAAGAGCCTCTGGCTATGGGGCGGCGTACAAATACAATTAATTAATTAATGCCAATGGAGACCCACAGTGAGCATTGGAAGGGTTTGGGTCTAGATTTCTAGAAGGCTGGGACCCTTCAGAAGTTGAGGGAATGGAGTGCTGTCTCTTTCAGGTCCGATGGTGCCAGGAAGAAGGCTGGCAGGACTATGTCCTCACTGAGGCGGAAAGCAGAAACCACCTCGGGAAGAAAAGAAGGGTTGGGACAGAGTAACACCTTGTCCTTGTGGAAGACAACATATGGATTGTTGGACCAGAGGGTGACCGTGTTGCTGGAGTGGTGGGCCAAAGTGATGGGCATTAGGAAGGCAGTCTTCCACAGCCGATGCAAGTCAGTGGTGGCCATGGGCTCAAAGGGCTTCCTTGTGAGGGCTTGGAGGGCTACAGACAGGCTCCAAGCCAGTGTAGGAGGTCGGATTGTGGGACAAGGGTCTTGAGGCTACTAAGAAATAGCTGAGTGAGTGGGCAAGAGGAGGTGGAGGACCCCTACTCCACATGGAAGGTGGAGATGACAGTCGCATATGCAGAGATGGAGGCTGTCTTGAGGCCCGGTTGGAAGAGAGAGTTCGGGAAAGGACTCATGGAAGAAAGGTAAGCATGGGAGGAGCGGAGAAGCAACTTCCTAATGCACCCATAATGGGAGTCAAAGAAGAACTGAGGATGAGGTGGGAGCCCTGCAGGCAAGGGTGTGCCCAGGGGTGGGGCTTCTATCAAACAGTAATTGACTTTGGAATCTTCCTGAACAAGCTGCACGCATGCACACGGAGCTCATGTGTGTGATGCACAGAGACCATGAATAAAAATGTCTGGCTCTGGATCTCCCTGCGTCTTTCAGTGCCAGCCCTACTTCAACCCATCCATGTGGTTCAGCTCTTGGAGGCCCGGTGGTGTGGTCTACATTTGCATTAGCTTTCCGAACGTCAGCCCACAACCCAGGCACATCCGAAGTAGCTGCCATCCCACCATATTGTTCTTCTTTAGATGTCAGAAGGCGTTAGACTCACTCTCAAAAGCTCTTGGATTTCTTGGATCCAGGAGTTTTTGTTTTCAACTGCTAGCTTATGAAGATGGTTGCTCTCTGTGTGTGCCAGCACAACCCTCAAAAGAAAATCTTGTTGTATTTAATGGTGCTTACTGCATCCTTTAAGATTGGCAGTCTAAGTCCCTGTCTATGATTAACCAGACTTCTGTTTCCTTAAAAAAGTAAGTCTGTGATGATGCATGACATTGCATTCTAGGTTAGATGTGCCAGAGGGAATGGCGCATCTGTGCAGCATAAGGAATTCAGTATGTCCTCCACACAGGGTAATTTGAACCCTGTAGGGAGGTCCAGTGTGCAGAAGCAGGTGGAACAAGCAAGGATTTCGCCTTTCAGAAACAAAGTATAACAATACACCCTTTATTTGAAGAATGCTAAGAGCAGGCAGGATCTAAACAAGCGACTTGAAATCATTTCCTTAAAGGGAAAAAAATAGGGTTAGCAATGTTGGCTCCGCCACAGGAAAAACATGGGTCTTCCTGAATATGCTGCCAGATTACTACAGCTGAAGAAGTTTTCCACACAGGTTAAAAACATTCCAGCAAAGTGAAATTGGCAGAGATACTACATTGTAGACAGCTGCGAAATGGTCTGTGGGGCAGCTCATGGATAGCTGGTACCTCAGCTAGAAAGTCCAAGATGGGATCAGCCCTCTCCCCCAATTATTGTAAGCCGTCCGGGGACGATTTTCGTATAGGATGGGGTAGAAATATTTTAAATACAATAATACATAAATAATGTCTCAATTGCTTTAATGAGAAGACCTCCAAATCTGCCTTACCATTTATTTATTTATTTACTTACTTACTTATTTATTTATTAAAACATTTTTATGCCGCCCCATTCGCCGAAGCCTCGGGGCGGCTTACAACAATAAATAAAAGTAATTATAATATAAATTACAATAAATATAAACATTAAAAATCCAAAAAATACAATATAAAATAAGCCGCCCTGGCCAGAGAAGATCAAATAATACTAACAGTTAAAATGCCGCTTAAATAAAAAGGTCTTCGCCTGGCGCCGAAAAGCTAATAATGACAGCGCCAGGCGGACCTCTCTGGGGAGCGCATTCTATAACTTAGGCGCCACCGCAGAGAAAGCCCTCCTCCGAGTAGCCACCCTCCTAATTTCTTTCACAGAGGGTTCCCGGAGAAGGGCCTCTCCCGCTGATCTCAAGGGGCGGCTGGGCATATATGGATGTAAGCGCTCCTTCAGGTAACCAGGACCCAAGCCTTATTGAAGTATCTTCCTCTCTGCACCCTGCCTCCCTGTTGTCTATATTCTTTTTACTTCTCCCTGGTTCTCATTTGTGCAAAATGACAGTCTGCATCCCCACTAATGTTGGGTGTCTTTTGCCCTTCTGCAAGCAAGTACAAATTGACATGGGGTAAATCTTAGGGCTGATACGCCATGCCCCCCATTCCACCCCAACAAATGGGAATTGGAAAATGAATGCTGTTCAGATGCCACCAGCTGGCCATGCATTAGAATGGGTACCAGCTGTGGAAAATATGACGCACAGGCTTCATCACACGCAATAACCATAGTTGTTTGGCCAAAATGAGCACTTGCATTCTATCCAGGTGGATAAAAATTAAAGACAACCTGCATAACGTTCAAGCTGTCCGGGATACTTTCTTTTTTAACCTCAGAGACCATCTAGTCTGATTAAGTGTTCTGGAGAACTGAAAAGCTTGTAATTTTTGATGGAGTTTAGGGTTGCCCTGACTACAGTATAGCTGAACAATGGGCTTGGGATTTTTTCTCTCTCATGGATTAGTATAGTTCCTTGAGCGCATCAGTCTTTAGACAAAACTGGGGAACATGCTATGAAAGCCACTGTGGTATAGTGGTTACAGCGTTGGCCTGGGACCTGGGAGATCCGAGATCTAGACCCTACTCACCCACAAAGCTCACTGGGCAACTTTGGGTCAGTCACCAATTTTCAGCCTGACCTACCTAACAAGGTTGTTGTGAGGACAAAATGATCACCATGTAAAGCTCCCTTGAGTTCCTTGAAGGAGAAAAAGTGAGATCAAGGCAATCATAAAAACCAACACACTGAGAGCCAGTGTGGTGTAGTGGTTAAGAGCATGGGACTGGGACTCAGACGACCTGGGTTCTAGTCCCCGCTCGGCCATGGAGCCAACTGGGTGACTTTGGGCCAGTCACAGACTCTCAGCCCAACCTACCTCACAGGGTTGTTGTTGTGGGGATAAGATGGAGGAGAATGATGTAAGCTGACTTGAGCCCTTTGTAGGAAAAAGGCAGGATATAAATCCAAAAATAAATAAAAAATAAATAAAAACATGGGTTATTTGGTTAACTCTTCATGCAGAACAGGAACGTCTGCGAGAGCCAGGTAATGTGCCAGGATGAGCTAAATTCATGGGTTCAACTCTAGCAGGAGCAAGCCTTATTCCGACCTCAATCCCCCACTGTAAGAATTAGTGGGAATACCATAAAGCTCTTTCATGCCCTCCAATGTGTTAAACATTATAATCTTTCCCTGGGAACTTTGTTCTTCCTGGGCCTAAGACATATTAAGCTGCTTTATTTGGCCAGGCATTTGGAGTCCAAAGGTGAGAATGGCGGGCAGGTTCAGTATTTTGGAAATTTATTATGCATGACCCGTCGGGGCAGGATGTGACATGGTAACTGGTTTGAGAAAAGCTTACTCAGCCTGAGCCTTTGGGCAAGGTACTTAACCCTACTCTGCAGGATACAAACGAACTCACATAACAGAGTCGGCAGCACTGTCCAGTTATGGAAAAGCCTGTGGTTTATGCCAGAAGCCTTTTAATCCAAGCATCCTATTTTACTGAGTGGAACACCTCAACAAAAATATAGACGGCTGCAGTAAAGGTAAAGGTAAAGCTCATCATTGTTTTGCAGGAAGAGTGCCTGTGTTTGTACTGTGGAGCTGGTTGTTATAAATTACGTCCTATTGCACAGGCTCCATGCGGCTTCTTCCCCTGAAAGCCTCTGTGATGCAGTAGTTAAGAACATGGCCTTGGGACTCGGGAGATCCGGGTTCTAGTCCCTACTCAGCCATGGGGCTCACGGGGTGACTCTGGGCCAGTGACAGACTCTCAGCCCAGCCTACCCACAGGGTTGTTTGTGTGTGGATGAGATTGAAAGGAGGAAGAGAATTAGGTAAGCAAGCTGCCTTGCGTTGCTTGGGAGAGGAAAAAAAAGGCAGTAGTCCCATTATTAAATGATACATAAAAGTGGGTCTAACTTCAGTGCCATTCATTACAATGGGACTACTCTAGGCAGGGACTAACAATGGATGAAATCCTATGTATTTTTCCACTTTGTAATTTTCATTCCCTTGGTTTTGTTTCATCCTTACCACATTTATATCCTAAATTGCCTCTGAGAAGCTCCAGGTAACATCATTGGCTCTCTGGCAGCCCCAGTTTTATCCTTACAACAAGCTCTGAGATAGGTTAGGATGAGTCCTGGCTGAGGTCACCCAGCGAGCCCAGAGGTTCAGTGGGGATTTGAACCTGGGTCTCACTAGTTCTTGGCCAACACTATCACACCAGACTGGTTCTTTATTAGTGGCCAAAAACATTCTCCCATCCAGCTGCATCCTTCACCCAGCATTTTTAAGGGTCCAGGGGAGGGGAGATTCTGCATCCACAAAGCAGGTACACACCATAACAACTGGAAAGCACACTTGTGCTTGTGGGGAGGGATGCTTTACATTGATTCCACGTACATAGTTCCAGGGCACCATCCAATGGCTAGATTAAGCGGCAGGTTTCTGTTTATGGCTGCCTAGACCCCTCAGTACAGTAAAGAGCAGCCTGAACTTTAGATCCACACATGAAACTATTTAAGAGGGGTGCCACAACCGGGATAACACACACAAATGTACCGAGTCATGATTTAGGAAAATGCTGCTTTATTTTACAAATAAATTTATGATTTCCATCAAAATACATCTTAACAATATTCTATAAAATTAGGTCATTGAAATTTACATGGCACAAATTTATGTACAGCTTAACTCAAGGAGATGGCTCTTGCTTGTGTTAAAAAGCTTTACACATAAAGCGATCCTATCTCAACCGAACGTTGGCTTGGGGGACAGAAACCCCATGTGCACACCTTTTTCTCACCTGCAACAGCCTAATGTGGCAGCTCTTGACAAGAGCAGTGCCTCCTGCTGCCTTGCAGCCAAACTCCTGGTCTAAGGCACATGGATGATCCTGAGAGTACAAGTGTAAGACCATTATGATTCCAACTTGAACCAGAAGCAAATGGCTTCTTTAGCCAAGGAAGGAATGAGCGGGATTCTAACAACACACAGACATACAAAGTGGTTAAATCATCTCTTGGTGCATCTCATGGTTTGTATCTGAAAGCAAATTCTAGGGAAATTTTTGGGATTACATCTTTCCCCAGTTCCTTGCCAAGCAATTTCCTAATACTTTAACTACTGGTAGATGGTTTCAGTAAGCTACATTGCACTGGATCCCCCCTGAGAACAAGCTAAAGCAAGACACGTTTTGACTTTGCAAAGGAAAAGCTTCTGAAACTATTACCTGAGTAAAACAGATGTGTGTTTTCAACAAGTTATCACATTGTAGGTTAAAAAGTTGAATGAAAAAATGGAAGATGACTGTTGCTATAGAGTTCATACACACATACCTGGGTTTTTTCTTTCCACATTTCCTGGACACACACACATTCCCAACTGGGAGTTCAAAATGCTATTTTGGTTCACCCTTCCCACCCTAAATAATGAGTTCTTCAGATGTGCATTCTTTGCTCAAAACAAGCATCCTTTCCTCAAAACAATCAAACAGTATATTTTCCAGTTTAAAATCTCAGCTCAAGTAAAAGGGTGCTATCTACAGACTTCATCTGGGCACAGCTGTTTTTCTCCGGAAACAAGCAATATAGGTCCACTAGAAGAAGAGGAGTCATGTTTGCTCTTTTTCAATTCTGAATTGTGGCTTCCCTAGCTGCCACTTACAACAACCATTAATTCAGACTTTGATTGTCTTGACACAGTCCTACACACACCACTCGAACGTGCAACTCTCAAGGCACACTACACAGCAACCTATGTTCTCCTGAACCTAAATTACTATTGTACAAGAACTGCTGTTGCAATTTAGAATGTGCATAAAAGCAAGTATAAATATTCAGCCTCAGATTAATTGCACAATTGCATTATAAACAGTGATGGATCTGCTAAGTTTGGAGATGGCCAGGCCTGCAGGACAGGGCAAGCTGGTGCCTTCCAGATGTTTTGAATTACAGTTCCTATCATCCTTGACCTTGGCCATGTGCCTGGACTACTTCTGGAAGGCCCTAATCTGATGATCCCAATTTTGGGGACTATAGGACCTCACCTTTTCCTCCAGGTGTGGGGCCTGCTGGTCAGGCAGGGGCTACCTATAAGCCCTAGTGACTGAGGGCATCTGACAGAGGCTGCAGTTTGAGTAGGTAAAGGGGGAGATTTAGAGTCTGCAAGACTTATTTGGGGGGGTTATATTTTTCACCCACAAAGCAAAGTGACAGAGTTGCCTTGGTGCAATTCATGCCAAAGCATTGCTGTCACAGTGCAATTGCTGTCACAGTGCAATTTAGACATTGTGCTGTGACAATGACGTGCCGGTGGTCAGCAACCACTCAAACCCGTCCAGTCCTGTGAAGGGGAACGTGAAGGCCTCACAGGTGCAGAGACTCCCACAGAGGGACAGTCCCAGCCAACCAACACAGCTTGGCTAATAGTGTTGCGTCACTGCAGGCTTTCAGAAGTAGAAGTAGTCGGGTCTCTCTAATATTTAGCGCCCAGTTATACCATCCCACAGAGAATGTTTTGCTTTTCACCATTTGCTGCTCCAATCTGCCCTTCCATTTCAGCCAGTGCGTGCAGGTGCTTACTCAGGAGTGTGGGTCAAATGGAGCAGGATAGCCCCTTCCTCCCAGTTTTCTAACCTCCAGTTCTCAGGACACTGAACTGAAAGCCTGAGCTTCAGGCAATTTCATCAAGATAAAATTTTAGAAGTCAGGGTGCAAAAATGAAGCAAGCCCAGCAATGTGTGAATTGTAGCAAACCATCAGCACCCAATCTCCTTTTGGCTCTGATCATCGTAAGAGGTCAGCCTCTGCTGATTTGGTTGAGTGTGTCAGATGAGAAATACCACTCCAATCAAGAATATCCAGAAATCCCTGTTTCAAAGGTAGTGGAGAAAACAGCATTTCATCTGGAACTCAGCACTTTTGCACAAACTGGCCAGTTCAAGGCTTCTCGCCGCTGCCTCGCATTTCTCTCCCCATCTTTCATGCCTACATCTGCCATCACTCACTCTCAGCAGCCACTCATGAGGAAAATACAGGCCGGGGTGCTGGTCTTATTCTTTCCCATGAGAAAAGCCCTTCCATTCTGGGAGCATCAAGTCTTGTTTCTTAGGTCTGGGAGGACTGTCCTGCATTGATCCTGCTGAAGCTAAGCTGTGCAGTGGGTGGAACGGAGAAACACACACCATGGCTTTCCTCTTCCAGACAAGGTGCCTTGCTCCACAGGGCACTTGGAAGTCACTTCAGTCCATCCTTTCATGCCTCCCTATTGCAGTGTCCCACTGAAGGTGGTGATGGGCAAACACAGAAGAGAGCAGAAATCAGAGGAATCTTGGGGAGAGAGAAGGGGAATGGACTTTCCCCCACTGCGTGGCTCCCGGACCTTGGGCTTGTAACATGCAGAGATTTGACACCTGTGAAAACAGCACAATGTTGAGATCAGACCAGAGGAGTTTGTTCTGAACCAAACACTTAAGCCACCCAGAGAGAAGTAAAACCTGGAGAAACCTAATAGTGACTGGCATGTGCTCGACAGGCTGCCCCGCCCTGCCTGTTCACAAACCAAATATGTAGACCGTAAAGGGCTAGCCATCCTGAGCAGAAAAGAAGGTCTCAGAACCACCTGACCCTTCTTGCTCTACTGGATCCTGGTGGGAAGGATCGCATTAGTCACCTGCTCTGGCCAAGGGTAGGCTCAGCAGAGGTCCATGGTCACATAAAGCCATACATAGTTGACATTCAGGTAGGAGTTAATAGGGACAACAGCAGTAATTTCAAAACACTTTTGGTGGTAGATGTGGCATCACAGATGTCTTCAGACTGCATTCTCAAATTTGGGATATTCCAGCCTTAATGCTCTCCAGATATTTTGGGCTTAAACTCCAGCAGCTCCAGCTAGCTTGGCCAATGGTCAGGAATGCTGGTACTTGCTATCTAAACCATGAGGGGTTTGAACCAAGATTGCTTTCCATGTAAGCAGAGGCGCTGCCTTAATCTAAGGGCCCTGGAATTACACAAAGAGATTCAGGCCTCATTGAATAAACCTTAATTCAGGAGACTTGCATTTTGCACCTCCGCCCCCATCGCTCACCCCAGTAAAGAAGGTGATTACAACTACAGGTAGATGCTGGCCTCTCTCTCCTACCTGGTGACACTCTGCAGAATCTTCCTCTCATCCTGGTCCAGGCACACAGCAAAGGAACAGTTGACCCCAATGATCTGCACTTTGTCCACGTTCATCTGGGACACACTGATCTGCTGCAAGAGAAACATGCCCGAGTCATGTCATTCACTGGTGGCAGAAGGGTGGGGAGGTTCATCAATACTGAAGCATCCTTGCTCCATCCCCACAATAGTAGGGGAGTAGGGCAAGTGCCTCCACAGATGGGGGAGCCATGAGCCTGTTTACCTGATTGAAACTCTTCTTAGACTTAGAGCTTTGCCTCTTGGTTACCTCTGTTGCAGTTAGGGTCAAACATTCTGTCTTTGAACCTGAAACAAAAGGGGGGAAGAACGTTACTAGTAAGTTGTATCTCAAAGGCAGGGTGGGAAGAAGATCGATCCCCAGTTGTTTTGGATTTCAGCTCCTTGCCAGTACGGCCAATGGCCAGGATTGCTGAGTCTTAAAGTTCAAAATATCTGCTCCCTCCTGTACTAGAATAACACATGTACCATTGCTTCCCATATTAAAATTTGAATGTGTATCTGCTACACACAAGCCATATTGAAAGGTCAAGAAGATGTCTACAAAAGGAGTAGTAATCATGCCCCATGCCTGCAGTTTCTGAAGTGCTGTCCTACTCTTTTTATTTCTAAGATTTCAAATTTTTCCATTTCTGCCATTCTTCCTTTCTCTGCGCCAGCCACAGTACTAAATTCTTCCCAGTTCATTTATTATCTGTTAGATGCCTTAACTCCAAACCCTTTTTCCTGCTCCAGAATTTCGGGTAAGACTGGGAGGCACTCATTCCTGCCAGACTTCAATTCACTAGAGCGTTTTAAATCTGGACGGCTGCTATTGAACCTTTAAGAATGGAATATGGCTCCCTACAGTGACTTGTGCAGAATCATGGAAATTCAAACCTGTCATTAACGTGGGGTGGGGGATACAGGCAGAACACAAGCTTTCATCATGTTCTAGAAACAGATTGGAAAAACAAGGTGGGAGAGGAGAGAGGGAACTGGGTGGGGACTACGGTAATAAACAGACAGGACTTCTTTGCTGTTCCGAAGTTTCTTTAGTGGTACATTATATGACGACTTAGGAGACAGCCTTCTTTGTGGTGGCACCCCAGGTATGGAACACCCTTCGCACAGAGGTGCGACCAGCACATACATCATTCTTATTTGTGGTACCAAGTCAAAATCTGCTTTTTTGCTCAGGCATTTGAACCTGGTCTATTAAGTTGGTTGATGTGAACTGTCTGTTTTATGCTTTAATTTGTATTGTTGCAGTTCGTGTTTTATTGTATATGGTATTTTCATTTTTAAAATACACTGTGCATACTGGCCTGGTATTGTAAAATGAAGAGTGGCATAAAAGCACTTAATAAAATAGTAAATAAATAATTGCTATTGCTTTCTATGATTCCTAACACCCCAAAACACCTTGCAAAAATGCTATGCTGTTCTATAAGAATCAGCTGGTAAATTGCAGTCCAACTCAACTGGAGGGCAACAGGTTGGGGAAGGCTGTCCTTTAAATAGAGAATTGCAGGATTTCAGATTGTGAGCAAATTGTTTAACGTGCTAAAAATAGGATTTCCTTAGAGAAATGGGCCGTTGCCAACGCCAGGCCCCTGCACAAGGCCGGCCAGTCTTCCCGCAGCATTAGGATCTTCTCTCAAAAGCCAGAGAAGTGCGGCACCTAGTGGCCAAAAGCACTACTGCTTCCAGCAGGCCAGCGTGCTCCAGAGCCAGCTGCCTCAACATGACCCCGAGGGAAAGGAGGAAAAGCATTTGCTTCCTAGCAGGGATAGGAAGCCTTTGGCCCTCTCGATGTCTTTAGGATGCAGTTTCTATCATCCCTTACTACTGGCCATGCTGAGTGGGGCTAATGGGAGACAGAGTCCAAAACAGCTGGAGGATAGCCAAGCTGGGGGAAGGCTGTCCTGTGCCTTGCCCAGCCTACAGCACTTCTGTTCCAAGGTTGCCCTTTCCTATTCTCCATCTCCAGGCTGAACCACCCGTAGAATATGCAGCTGTGCATGCAAGAATGCACAACATTTGCGTGCACACACAAACAAGTGAACGGGAAGCACAGAAAGCCCTGAACGCCCCACGTCCCTCCTTGGAAGCCAGCTGCGTTGCCTCAGCTGAGGCTCTCCAAATGGTCTGCCTCCTATCCCTGGGCCAGGAGAAGGTGGCCAGAGCTGCCCCTGACCCCCCCCCCCCACAGCAACACCTCCCAATCCACTCCAAGGAGTCAGGACTCACCCAGCTCTTCTTGCCTCTTACAGGCTTTGCTCAGGATGATGGATGTGCAGACTTTCTCAACATCGTTCCAGCGGCTCCTTCCGCTGACTGCTCTCTGCAGGGATCAGAGATGGATTATGCTCCAGTCTGGGGAAGAATCCCTCCCATTTCAAGGAACTCAAGTGGAACCGCTGTTTGCAGCTCCAGCTCTGATTAAAGAGAGGTCTCTAAGAGGGTCCCCCAGAGCACGAGCGCCCCATTCTCACATTGCCCCCCTTCAGTGTGCTCTCCTCCAGCTCCCCAGCAGCTCTTCCCCTCCAGTACTGGAGACAATCTGCCTCTTCGAAATTACCTTGCTGTAGGCAATCTGTAGTGTTAGTGGGATTGCTTCTCTGTCTCCATCAATGCCCAGCCGTTTGCTCCCGGGACCTGCACACACACACAAAAGAAGAGGAGGAGATGACAGAGTCTGTAACTGTGGCATAGTCTTGAAATCCCTGGACATTATATACAAGTGCAATGGAGAAGGCGGATGTGGCATGAGAGGATCTGCAGTAATTCCTCAGCAGCGAGGCATAAACACAACTGGACAAACAGAGGTGCAAGTCAGCCACTGGAAGGCGGGCTCTTCTGTCAGTACTGTGCTCTCCCCATGCATTAGGCAAGCTGCCACCCAGGACTGCTGATGTTTCCCTTGAGGGGAGGGATGTTAAGACACTGATCCTGTGACTTTTTCAGGGCTGTCTGAGAAAGTCGGAGGCAGCACCTCCCTCTCTGAAACACTGCCTGAAAGGCGAGGATCAGACTTGCATGCCCATTTTCCCCAGTTTGCTGCATGTGGCTCAGTGGCTGGGAGAGACAGGGTGGGAAAGCCTTTGGATTCTGCAGCCGCTGTGAGCTTGTTCTCTTTCCTCAGCGGGAGGAAATGGTGGCAGGGGAAGCAGCATGTGCTCAGATGTGGAAGAAGGCCAATATTTCGAGTTGCTTGATGTCCATCCCTGCCACCTCATTTGCAAAGCGTCGTACATATTGCATCTGTCTTCTCTATGAAATGTAAAGGTGCCAAATCCTTGTGGCCTGTTAACTGAAGAGCCCACCAGATCATGCTGCTTCTCTGAGTCATCAGTGCAGCTTCCTTCCAGTGGGTGAGGATTTGGGTTTTCGCCTGCCCTCCACTGTTTCCACTGAAACTGAGCATCCCACCAGGCGCAGTAAAGGAGACAACAGGGGCACACATGGAACCTGCTTTAGCGTGCTAGTTCAAGTGCCTACCTGAGGCTTTGATGGCCCGTGTGGCTGCTGAGTGGCCCAGCTCTAGGGAGTGGATAAAGATCTCTGTCCTTGACTCTCCCCCCATGAAGGTGAGCTGTGGAATTCAGGAAATAGGTCATTTTTGCATTGACTTGAGAGGCAAGATACTCAACACTCTATAAAGCGCCGCCTCCTCCTTGGGTCCACTGTAATAGTCCACCCAGACTCATATCCTGGTCACGTAGTCAAATTAGCTGCCAGGAAGGAGGAACCCAGCAGCATCTTGCGTACAGGTAGCACCATCCCTGCACAGAGACCCAGGGAGAAGTGAGCAGCAGGCAGCTAGCAGTGTGCTCGCAATGGTGCAATTTACACCCGTCAGCTATTGTGTCCATGTGTGATGTCCAGGCCCTGCCCCCATCCTCACTTTCCAGTTCACAGTAACCACAGCCCAGCCACCATCCAGTGGGACTGCCTGTAACCTTCCAGACTCAGAGGGGTATAGGCATGCGATGGATAGTGGGAGGAGGGTGAAGACAAGGATTGCCTTTGTGCTTCCCTCGCCTTCTAAAGCACCTCGATGGCCAGGTTGGGCATCTAAGACTTTTAGCAATGCTCACGAGGAGGAGGGGCTGAGGCCCTGTCAGGATCCCAGCAGAAACTCACGCCTTCCTCTCCCTACGCCACCACGGTTCCAAAGTCAGCGCCGTGGCCAGTGCAGAAAGAGCCATGCTGGCTGCAAGGTGGAGGGAGGGCACTCTGAATTCAGATCCCCAGTGCCAAACCTCAGAGCACTTTTCCAGGGTCGCAGCTGGGCCTCCATCTAAACAGTGGCTAGCAGCCATAGGCTTGCATGCATCGTCATTATATCTGAATCAGGCAAATTGTGAGCTCCAAAGACCACAGACAGATTCCGAATCAGAAAGAACCATGTTTCCAAGTTCCTAATTTTGGTTTGGAAACAAGTTATGGTTTTGCCCAAAGCAAGAGAGAGAACTGAAGTACATGAATCTGAAACTATAATTCAGCAATGATGTCTGAACTGGGTCTTCTGTCTAACAAAAGACAATTGTTTTCCACTAGGTCCTGTGTTAATTACATTGAATACTCAGGGTAGGAAGACTTCCAATAAATAACATCTGGAGTAGCCATGAAGGTGAAGATGCAAATGGGACCAGTGTTGTCTGACCCCATGTTTCCAGCCCCCTAGATCCACCAAACATGGTAAGTATCAAGCAACAGCAGTGGCCAGCTCTCAGAGGACCACCTTGGGTAACCCACCCTGGCCAAACAGAAAACAAAGCATGGGTGCTTCTCTCTTGCAGAGATTCAGGGAGTCAACATTTCACTGCTTGGCCAATTGCACGAGGATGCTGGAAAGAGTCCTGGCCATGCTCACCTCAGCCTGGTAGACCTGGAGCAGTACCGGCAGAGTAGCAAAGCGGCAGTAGTAAAGAACCATATCAGCGAGGATGGAAAGTTTCCCTGCCGATTCCTCCAAGAGCTCCCCCTCGGGCTTGGCAGATTGCTATGGAAAGAGCAAGAAGTGAGCATCCTTCTCATTCACACACATCCCCAAGACAGGATCCCTGGGGGATCCAGAGGCAGTCCTGGCATGTTATCTGCCTGCAGCACCTGCTCTGAAAACCCTGCTCCAGGAAACACCTGCTTCTAGGTTCTGGAAGGGCAGCTCCCAAGGACACGAAAATGCTCACATCCCTCACCAGCCCTCCACTGGTGAGCTGGGGCCTAAGGGGACTACACACTGCAGTCCGAGGAAAATGGCAGAACTGTACATCCAAATAGCTAGTACATTTGAAGTTAGTCAACAAAATTGATGCAACACAAGGTGTGACTTGAATCAAGTGCATGCAGTTACTGTTTCCATGGGGAGCCAATTCCAAAGCAATTGCCAGCAAGTCCAGTAGCTTTGCATTCACTGGCTAGAGTAAGGGAGAACCTTGTCCTAGCCAGTGAACCTCAGACTGAGGGGCCAAAGCTGGCCCTCCTGGAGTCTCCAGAGGCCTCTTTCCCCTCCCTTGGCCCCTCCCTCATCCCCCCAACCACCAATTACATCATGGATCTCCCGCATTTGTGCAGTCCCCCCATTATAAAATGTAGAAATGCCCCTCCCCGGGCCTAGCTGAGTATGATCACTGAGATACAATATTCTGGTGGGGAAATAAATGTTGGTCCCAGACTCCTCAGTTCCACCTGTTTGCTTTTACCTGCCCTCCCCTGGAATGTGGCCCTGGACAGAGCACCTGCAGACAAGAGCACATCAGCGTCTTACTGATCCAAGTACCGCTGACCCATTTTTCCTTGTCCCACAATGCTTAAAAAGTACAATAGAAGACTGACGGAAAGGACCTACACTGTCCCCGAGGGGTGCGAGTCCCTCTTCTCTGCCTGCTGCTTGCCTTAGCGTCAGGCATGGGATCCCCTGGAAACAGCTTCCCTCAGTGGTCTCAATGTGCAGTGGAGCAATGCACACTTGACTCCTTCCCAGCCCAAAGGAATAGCAGATAAGGAAGCGCACCAGAATGCATGCAAGCATATGGGACACGGCTGCAAGGGGAGAGTGCTGCTGCTCTGGAGAGGAAGGACATACCTGGCACAGAATGTTTGTGGGAAAGTTCATTAGCCCCAGAACATTGCGCTCGTACCACGGATCCAGCATGCCTATGTACACTGAGATGTCATTCGTGCTGCTCTCCTTCCCTGCCAAAGTGGGATCCTGAAATCAAAGAAACACAGCTAGAGATTCTGCTATCGGGGACAGCCGGATCATCCTAGACCTCTCCCTAGCAAGCAAGTGCCCAGGTGACAGCCCAGCAGCCAGGGAGAGCCAAGCTGAAACTACTGCAGTGCAGCGGATGCCCTCTCGGAGCTGACACACACAAGCCACTGTCCATGCCTCACGCAGCAGCTCAGGGCACCGCAGCAGTTCACTCAGATGCGATGGAAGCGTCCAGGAAGCCCAGGCTCTCACAGAGGGCCACCCTATTTCAGTTCCCTGGCTGTACAGCAGCGATACTCAGAGGGCTGTTGTGAGGATGACCAAATGCCGGGTTGGCCTGCCAGAGGTAGTGCCGTAGAAAGG
Source organism: Varanus komodoensis (assembly GCF_004798865.1). NCBI lineage: Eukaryota > Metazoa > Chordata > Lepidosauria > Squamata > Varanidae > Varanus > Varanus komodoensis. Next base: position 9,159,511 of record NW_025336479.1, on the reverse strand, counting down.
CTCTCAGAGAAGTGAGCAGGTGCCAGGATGTGCCCACATAGACCTGTGGCCTCACCACCAGCCTTATCCCGCCCTTCCTGTCATCCCAGAGTGGCAGGCGCAAAGAAGCAGGCGTGGCTTGGTCAGCAGTAGCTTCTCCTGTCGCACGCACACCTGTTCGTCTCCCTTTAGCTCTGCGGCCACCAGAGGCCAGAGCAGATAGAGGCAGCATCCATTCAGATGTTCATTTACATCAGCTGCATTCTGGGACAGCAAGCATCACCCCAGTCTAGGGAGATGAACAGCCCATGAGCAAGCCAGGTTCTCCCACGCAGCACTGGAACTCAAGAAGCTTCCTTCCACATGGCCTCTCCACAGAGAGCAAACCAGCACTCATGACAGCCAGAGCTGCAAAGCTGACCCCACACAGGAGAACAAGTTGTGTTCCACAGCCACACCTACCACTGATCCAGAGATGCGGGAATGAGACTCTCCTGGAGGAGGAAGAGGAGGAAGGTAGGTCAGGGCAGATGAGGTAGAACCATTCCTCTTCACGGGGACATAGTAAAACTTCAGTCTGAAGTACCGTGTCAGCCAGGGGCAGCTGCTTTCTTGTGCTCTGCAGTGACAGAAGAAGAGGGGGTGCATGAAGAGATGCTGGGGGAGCCCACGCTGCCGTGGCTTTCTAGCAGCCATCGAGAGGTGGAAAGGAGAGATGCAATATTGCGGTGCGGCCTTTTGCAGCCTGGTGGGCTCCAGGTATTTTGGATATCAACTCCCACTGCAATCTCAGAAGCTGTCCTGCAAAACATCTAGATGGCTCCAGGTTGGGAAGGCTGCTGCAGTCAGACATTCCATGCACCAGGAATGGAGAACCTCCAGCCATCAGCCCTCTCTTCTTTGGGATCCTCTGGGGGCAGGACATGGCCTGTAAGCCCCATCCCTTGAAGGAACCCTCCCCACACCGTGGAGAATTTCTTGGTTTCACTAGAGAGGGTAGAATAGAATGGCAAGGCCTGATTATGTCAGTCTCTTGGCTACTCTTCGGTTCAGTTCACTCGACTGGTCCCCTAATTGTTCTTGGTCCCCAAATTCACTTGATACCCGTTAGAAACAGCAGCAAGCCAGCTATGCAGAAGTCCAGGCTGACACAGCCATCTCTGACTCCACACGGAGGACTCAGCTGGCACTAGGAGAGGCCCCTCTTCCCAACAGGGGCAGCATCCCACTTCACCACGCAAACCCCCCAGTGACTCCCAGCCCCTCTCCACGCTGAGACAGACACAGAGCCCAGGCCCCCCAACATGCAGACAGGCCAGAGTGGAGGAGCCACCCCCACGGAAGTCATCTGGCCCGCAGAGAGTCTGGTGGGGCAAGCTGGTCCCCCAGCCCAGTAATGCTCTGTATCCCTGCTCCACACTGAGCCCATTTCAGAGTTCCCCCTTTATCAACGTGCATTGGCATAAACAGATAACAGCCTATGAGAGCAGGGAAGAATGCCATGCCAAAGCCCGGGAGAACCTCCCTGCAGGCTCCCTGGTCCAGAGGAAGGACAGGCAGCCCAAGGGGTCGGAGGAGGCAGGCGCCTGCAAGCTGCCAGAAGCAGGAGCTGGGCAGAGAGAGAAGGGCCCCGGAGCCATCAGCTGCCTCCCACTCACTTCAGATTGCTGTACGCTCGGGCCACCTTCCCCAGGATGCGGTCGGAACCAAAGACAACCACGCGCAGCATTGGAATCTTGGTATCCTCATCGCAGCTCAGGAGGGGCCTGCGCTGGACGCAGGTGCCCCGCGGCACAGGGTTCTGCAAAAGTGTGGCACTCAGCACATGCTGTGGCAGAGACTTGGCCCGGCGGGAGCGTGTGGGGATGCGGTTCTTGGCTACCGGGTTGCACAGGCTTTCGGCCCGGCGCAGAGGCAGTGACAGTGAGGCCACCTCCGAAGCGTCCCGCAGCTCTCTGCCCAGAATGAGCTGGCTCTTGCTCTTGAATAGCTTGCAGATCCTGCTGCTCAGCCGGTGCCGGTGTCGGGGGGACACCTTCTCTTCCTTTGGGTCCAGGTGGCCCCCCAGTTCAAGAGAGCCATCATCACTGTCCTCCACATAGCCGCTGTCCACACAGTCATTCAGGCTAGAAACAAAAGACTTCAAGGACTTCTTAGAGGCCAGCGAGAGCTCAGAGTCTTTGGAAAGAGCAGAGAGGACTGACTGTGAGTCACGGGTGCCGCCTTCCCACAGTGCTGAATACATGTGGTCTCTGGACACGGAGGCGAGGGTGGAAAGCAGAGCGCCTTTTTCTGAAAAGCAACTGTTGACCTCCTCCTCCTCCTCCTCCTCTTCCTCCTCCTCATCTTCCAAAACCACTGGCTTTGGGTAGTCCCCTTCTTTCTCTATTACCTCACTCAGGATGTCTGTGAGAAGGAGAGAGATGCAAGATTAGGGATGCAAGAGGAAAGTTGGCCCACTTAAAAGGTCCTTCCCCACCCCAGCGCCCTTCAGATACGTCAGACTACGAATCCCATCGTGGCCAGGTCTGCTGCTTTAAAGGCACAGTCATACTGGAGATGGCTCCACACCAGGCCTACAGTATCACCAGACCAGCCTTGGGTTTGAAGAAGTAGGGTCTACGGTCTTGCTGCATTTGAACCAAAACTTAAGAGATCTCCCTGTCTTGATTATATGATTTCTTACTTGACAGGAAAATGGAAGATGAACAGGTTAAGGAAACTATGATAACAAGGGCACAAAATTTTGGATATAATATTGAACTAGAAAAGTGGCAAAAGCTATGGGAGAGAAATATTAAGGCAACATTAGCAATTTCGTATAAAGAAAACTTATATAAAATGTTTTATAGATGGTATCTGTCACCAAATCGATTAGCTAAGATGTTTCCAAATATGTCAAATGGATGTTGGAAATGTAAACATAAATTGGGTACTTTTTACCCTATGTGGAGGACTTGCGACAATGTGAAAAAGTATTGGATTAAAATACATAAATGGCTCGAGGAAATGTTGCAAAAATCCTTAGCTTTTAAACCTGAAGTTTTTTTTATTAGGCATTATACCGGAAGACATTAGCAAACAAGAAATGTATTTGATGTTACATGTCATCACCGCAGCGAGAATTGCATTCGCGCAACACTGGAAAAGTGAGGAATTACCCACCGATGAACTGATTCTAAAAAAGATTTTGGACTGTGCAGAAATGGATAGAAATGGATAAAAAAATATGAGTAGGGGGCTGACCCAGTACATCTGATGTATTTGATGATTGATGTCTTTACTGTTAGTTTAAAAATCTTAATAAAATCTATTAAAAAAAAAAGAGATCTCCCTGTCTCCCCTGAGCACACAAAAAAGGTGCTCAACTGTGGATGGACATCCATAAAGGCACCGAGAGGCACCTCCCAGAATTGAGTCCTTTTGTGCTTTAAGCTTACCGAAATTGTCTTTATCCCACCGGTACGTGTAGCAACGGGCAACGGGAATGGGGATCAGGTGCAGCTTACTTGGCTGGGCTTGCCCTGAGGAGATAAATAAGGGCGTTAAGAGGGAAACGGGCTCTTCCCGGATGGAGAGAGCACTGATATCCTGCCACAGGTGCACTCCCACAAGCAGAAACTGCCTTGCCTTCCGCACCTATGATTTCCGGCAGCCCTGCTGCCTTTGCAATCCCCAGCAGGACTGACTCCAGTTGCTCCCTGGCCACAGCAGGGTCATCGCTGGTCAGAGCTGCCCTCTCCTGGGCTTCTGTGGTGCTGGCAAATATCTCCAGGAGCTCTTCCACAGGCTTCATCTAGAGAGAGAGAGAGAGAGAGAGAGTGAGAGAGAGTGAGAGAGAGAGAGAGAGAGAGAGAGAGAGAGAGAGAGAGAGAGAGAG